>NC_045449.1:44179611-44237308 GCF_002776525.5 Piliocolobus tephrosceles | reverse complement strand
AGATGTAGGCTGATTAAAAAAAAAAAAAAAAAAAGGCTTGGGTGCTAGCTACACTCATTATTATTAACGTGTCCTGGCTCCCAGGCCCTCTCAATGGATAAAGCCAGGAAATATCTGTATGTATACACATAAGTATACATATATTGACTCATGCACACACAACATAAACACATACATACATACATTTGCATCAGTATTTATTTCTACACCTGGCTATTTTGTTTATTCTTGTGGTGTAGAGATGGGATCTCACCATGTTACCCAAGAGGGTCTCAAATGCCTGGCCTCAAGTGATCCTCCCACCTCGGCCTCCCAAAGTGTTGGGATTATGGGCGTAAGCCACTGCACCCGACCTCTACATCTCTCCATGTATTGCTTCCAATTCCAATCCAGGTGTATAGGATTACATGTGAGACCATCCGAGGGTTCATTTCCCTTCCCTTCCCCTTCCCCTTCCCCTTCCCCTTCCCTTTTCCCTTCCCCTTCCCTTCCTTTCCTTTCCTTTTGAGATAGGGTCTCACTCTCTCACCCAGGATGGAATGCAGTGGCCTGATCATGCCTCACCTCAGCTTTGACCTCTTGGGCTCAAGCGATCCTCCCACCTCAGCCTTCTGAGTAGCTGAGACTACAGGCACGTACCCCTGCATCCAGCAAATTTTTTGTATTGTTTGTAGAGACAAGGTCTCACCACATTGCCCAGGCTGGTCTTGAACCCTTAGGCTCAAATGATCCGCCCATCCTGGCCTCCCACAGTGATGGAATTACAGGCACAAGCCCCTGCACCCAGGCTACTTTTCCATATTATAATCCTCTTTGCCGACAGTGAGAAACCTAGCTCACTTTTTCTCACTGGGTCAGTCCCACTGTATATAACTGTTCTGCAGTGGGCAGGTCCAGGCAAACCTGTCCCCAAAGGCTGAGGAAGCTGAGAGGCTAAAGAAAGAGGCTGACAAACCCAGATCCTCAGAAAGAAACATTTAATAAGGAATTAAAAAGAGAAATCATGTCTGACATCAGCAAGCAAAATGGCGGATCCCCACACTGTTGCTCCCAACTCCAGGGCTTGTATACCCCAGGGCAGCAATGTTAAGACAGTTGAAATTGGCCCCTCGGGGGAAGGCAAAAATGCTATGTAATATGCCTAAGGGCAAGATTTAGTTAACAGTAGTTAAAGTAGAAATCTTAGAGGCATCCCTGGAACTGGGGTTACTCAGAAGTCAACATGGCGGATTAGTATCCAAGATGGATTTGCTTTAACTTCCACAGCAACCGATATCCCATGCCCTCCACCCCACCCAGACTCTCCTCAGCAATCTTGGGCTCTGACACCCTGCCCTGGGCCAGCCCACCACATGGATGCCTCTTTGTCTCTCAGACTCCAGCATGCCACGTCTCTCCCCACACAGAAGCCACCCTCAGCCTTCATGGGCTCCGACACTCTGCCTGGGGCCACCCTACCCCCGCCTCCCCTCGTGGACGTGCTCCTCCACTCAACAGGCTCTGAGGTCCCACATGAAGCTCCTCCTGGATGCCCTGCCCACTCCTGCAGGAATGCCCTTCTCATTCCCCCTGAATTCCCCTTCTTTGGGCTTGGTCACTACCCTGGTCAGATGCCCTCTTCACCTTTCTCATGACTTACTCTCCCTTGCTGAGCTGGGACCCAAGTGGACATCTTTCTTACCTTGCTTGGGTTTTGACATCCCACACTGGACTGCCCTCCCACTTGGATGTCCTCCTTTGCCCCTCTTTCTCCTGCTCTGGCCATCCCCCACATCAGAAACACCTTCCTCACTTCACTTGGGCTCCAGAACCATTTGCTGAGCCACTGCATCTCCCATCCACCCTATCCCTGGGGACCCCCGCTTGCTCCGGAGGGTCAGTTCAGTCTTCTGGACTGAATAGGAGGAAGAGGAGGAGGGGAAGAAGAGGAGGAGAAAGAAGAAGGAAAAGGAAGAAGAAATAGAGAAGAAAGCGAAGGAGGAGAGGAGGAAGGGGAAGAGAGCTGCCTGGCCAAATTTTGTGGAATGGTGGATGCTGCGGGTGACAGATTGTAGAGGCTGTGGCTGATATCATCTTCTTTCAGGGAGAATTTGATTGCCTTCTGGTAGCCAGACAGGGTACAGGGAAGCCATCTTGATGCAGTGAAGCTGGTCTAGGTCCAGTTTGCCCTTATTCCTGGTTGTGGCTCTTTCCAGGGTCTCACCTGTAAGCCACATTGATGGAAGTAGAGACCGTACTTGTAAAAAACTTGAGGCTGGGGTGGGAAGGAGAGAGCCCAGAGGTGATTTGGGGGCTCAGGAGTGCAGGATGGTGGGGGACACTAGTGTGTGTTTGTGGGTGGATGGGAAGGAAGTTCAAGTCGGAGTAAGGACAGCCCAAGGAGAACAGGGGACTGTGGGTGGTGGAGCAGGAGGGTAGGGCCCTCTGAGCCTAGGGGGGAGCAGGGGTTGCGGGTGGGGGTGCGGGGAAGCCAGCAAGCTTGCTTGTTGGGGATATGGGATTGTAGTAGGAACCTGCCTGCCTCCCTGTGGAGTATCTGGAGAGGGGCAGGGCAGCCGGGGTGGTGTGGGCAGAAGGAGAAGGGATGCAGTGAGGGACTGGGGCTCAGGAGGAGGAGGGGGCCAAATGTGGGAAAGAGGCTCAGTGAAGGGAGGGGCCCTTGGTGGGGAAAGAGTTCAGTGAGAAGAGCGGGAGGCGTGATGGAGGCCCCATCTCTTTATCTAGCTGGGGCCATCTGAGAGCAGTAACCGCACCCCCATCCAACTCTGTCCCTCCCCCGCAACATGGAGGCCCCAGCCCAGGACTTGCAGTGGGAAGTGAAGGGGCAGCCTCCAGTGCTTGTTCTTGTCCAAGGCTGGGGTGGGGAGCAATAAGCCCAGGCCCCAGACTTTCCGCCTCATGGTGGGTGTGGGTCAGTGAGGTCCCGCACCCACTGCCCGCCCCCCAACCCGGGGGTTGACACTTTTGCCCCTGGGTGCTGGTGCCTAGGAATGGAGGCAGGGAAGGGGCTGGGGGCTCACTCTCCCTCCTCCATGCACTGCAGGGGCAGGCAGCGGGACAGGCAGTCAGACTGGATTTGCTTCTCATTTGCTCTTGGCTCCTCTGGTGGAAAAATCGAAGCTCTCCCCCTGGTACTGCTGAGGCGGAGAGGGTGAGCGTGGCTGGGAGGCCGTCCTGGCAGGGAAGTCCAGGGGCAGGCGGGGCCTGGCTGGGGAGAGGCTGCCCCCTGCTCACACCCCCTTCCCAGCCCCCTTGCTTCGACGTGGCTCTCCAGGCCCAGTGGGAAGTCCTGCCACTGCTGAGGTGGAGGGGCCAGTCCAGGGAGGAGGTCAGACTGGGCTTGGGTTCAGCCTCAGGCTTGTAGCACCCTCCCTCCCTGGGCCTGTCTCTACAGCAGTCTCCCAAGGGTGATTTAAAATCCCCCGAGGGTCCTCCAAGAAAGCGCTGTCAAGCTGCAGCAGGAGGGGGCTGAGTCAGACCTGTGACAGGCTTTCTCAGCATTCAGACTTGGCCCAAGTGGGAGGTGAGCTGTGTGCTAGGAGGGGAGGGTTCCACAGGCAGCTGCTGGATATTTCCTGAACATCCAGGGACATGAGAAGCCTTTTCTGTACATCATCCCATGTGGCTCTCACAGATACCCCAAGGTCAGTATTAGCCATCCCATTAAATGTATAAAAAAAATTTTTTTTAATACACAGGGTTTTGCTCTGTTGCCCAGGCTCCGGTGCAGTGCCACAGTCATAATTCAAGGCACCCTCTAACTCCTAGGCTCAAGCAATCCTCCTGCCTCAGCCTCGCAAGTAGCTAAGACCACAGGCACAAGCCACCACACCTAGCTCATTTATTTTTGTGAAGAAGGGTCTCATTATGTTGTCCAGGCTAGTTTCAAATTCCTGGCCTCAAGTGATCCACCCACCTCGGCCTCCCAAAGTGCTGGGATTACAGGGGTGAGCCACCACACCTGGCCCCATCCCATTTTACAAGTGAGGGACTTGAGGTTCCATGAAGTCAGGTGCCCCACTCAAGGGGCTACACAGCCTCTACGTGGCAGGGCTGGGATTTGAACCCAGTTGTGTCTGGCTCTTTTCCAAACACTGGAAAAAGCAGGCCTTTTTTCCCCTCCACACCAGGGCCCAGGAGCCCCTGAGCAGCTCCTGGGTGGGGCTGCCCCACAGGGAACCCAGGCGGTCTTTGGGCTGTGCGGCACAGTGGAGTGCCTCCGGAGATCTCCCCTCCACCTACCCTCCTTGTGTGGAGTTGGACCCACCCCCACCCCATTTTTTCAGAGGGCCCTCACCCCAGCCCTCCCCATCCCGGTGGAAAGAGGAGCCCAACCTCTTTCCCTCTGGAATCCGCTGCCTCGGCGGCTCTCCGATGGAGAGACCATCTGGAGTGCATTATGGGCAGAGGAGAAAGCCGAGAGCAGGAAAATGTGAGTTGGCCCCAGCAGCTCCCGTCTGCAGGGGGGTGGCGGGGGCTCAGCACTCTTCAGGGGATGCCTCCTGCTGCCTCCACCTCCCCAGTCCCTAGAAGGGGCAGATAAGAGATGTGCTCAGGAGAGGGTGGCCAGGAGAGGGCAGGGCCCAGGCTGCCAACACCTCTGCAGAACCCAGTTTGAACCTGCTAATCTTGCCAACCTGCCCATTTCACAGAGGAGAAGACTGAGGTCCAGAGAGGGGGAGTAATTTCCCCAGGGCCACACAGCAAACCCTTTCACAAATATGCACATGTCAGTGGGCACCAAAAGTCTCCAGTGTTGGGGGCAGGCAGAGTTAGCGCTGGGAGTGGGAAAGAAGCCGGGCTCAGCCTCCAGAGTAAAGTGAAGGCGCAAAGGCCGATGCAAACATCGAGGAATGCCTTCATTGTTTCGAGATCTCTCTTCCTGGCCTCCCAAGCCCACTCCCTGCCCCAAGTGCCACCCTTCCCTGGCGCCTGATCCCTGAGGACGTTGAGTCCTGGGGTGGGGGCCTCTGGGCTCTTCCTCTGGGTCCCAAGAGCCCCCTCCCCACTCCATGGCTCCAGCTCCAGACGTGGCAAGGCAAGCCGGAGTGAGGTTTCTCTACTCCCTCCCAAGTGCTGCGCTGGCGGCTCCCGAAATAAAAATCAAATGTGGGCTTGGCAAAGGGAGCGGGGTGGGAGAAGCAGCGGCAGCAGGGCTGGGGCTTCATTCTTTCCATTGTAACTTCACCTCCTAACCTCTGGCATTTTAATTATGTCTCCTACCCCCTTGCTCCGCCTGGGCCAGGGGGTGAGCTAACCCTTTCCTCTAGCCTGGGAGGGGGCAGCCGCTGCCTGGACCCCCGGTTCCCGGCCTACTCGGGCTGGGGGGGAATCTGGGTGGGGGCCACGCTGGGGGTGTCGACCTCAGGCTCCCTTCAGCTTCTCCAGTCTCAGAGGGGCCTGGAAAGGGCCCAGCCCCCAGACAGCAGGGTCGACACCTCAAGTTCCATATGCGAATCATTAGTCTTCACACCCACTGCTCCATTTAGTGGTGGCCACCGTCCTAAGGCGAGGCAACGGCAGGCTCACCAGCCCATTCTATGGATGACTTAGCTGGGGCAAGAATAGCTCAGGCCTGATAATTTGCCTCATCTCTTTGAGTGTCCGTTTTTTTCCAATGGTAAGTGATGGAAAGCATTATTTTAATACTAAAACATACAAGGACATAGCATGGGGTAGGAAGTAAAATGCCTGTGAATGTTCAAGGTAGAAAACAAATCCTTAAGGAAGATCTCGTGGGGCTGTCTGCAGGCAGGCCCCAGGGAGTAGCATCCTTCTCCTTGGCATGGCTGTGGACTGGAGTGAGATGCAGTCATATGTGTTTGTAACCAGTTTGTGCAGACCCAAGGCTGCTGCGGAAGATGCCAGTGGGTGCTGGGTGCTGGCAGACAGCCTTGGCCCACCCCAGGATGCAGAGGAAGAAGTTCCCCTCCAAGGCCTGCAGTGGGAGTCCTGCTGATTCTCTCCGTCTCCTGGGGAGGAAAACCTCCACAGGACAAGCAGCCTGCGTGGGGGTGGGGGCTGCCTCCACGGATAGTGTAGGCACAGGGCAACCTTGACTGTGAGCCCAGCGCCAGCACCCCAACCACCCCAACTGAGGCTTCGTCTCCGTCCCCTGGGAGCTTCCCGACTGCACTGCTTTAGAGGCCCAGCCCCTCACGGAAGCCCTCAGTTTTCTTCTCTCTTGCCCTCCCAGTCTCCCTGAATGCATGTTCCATCAGCAAACTCTGCCTCAGGCCTTGCTATGGCCTCTGCTGCAGTGGAACTTCCAGATAAAGAGGGCGAAGTCCTATTTACCATGCTAGGTGCTGTGATGGGGGAGATTAAGGGGACAGCCGCTCCTGGAAGGGGACTCCTGACCCAACCTCGGGTGTGAAGAGCGTAGAGAAGGCTTCCCAGAGTGAGGGGTGACCTGCAGGAGCCCAGGAGGAAGAGCATGGAGGGCGGAGGGAGCAGCATCTGCAAGGCCCAGAGGTGACAAAGTGCCTAGGGCAGGGCCATGGGAGCATCAGGCCTGGAGGGAGCAGCCAGGACCCTGGGAGCTGTGCAAGCTGTTAGGGTGCATCTTAGGAAGATTTCTGGGCAGGCTGTGGAGCATGAGTTGGAAGGTGCTCAGAACGGAGGTGGGCTGGCCTCTTAGAAGGCTGCCACAGAGGCCCAGGCGAGAGGTGATGGTGGCCAGGCCCAGGCCAGTGGCAGCCAGGTGGAAAGAGGTGGCCAGACTGATAAGAGATTTAAAAAGCAGAAACCAGAGTACTTGGTGACTGATGGGCAGAAGGATGGGGGCCAGTGATCTGCTCAGGCTGGTTCCTGGGCTTCTGATGAATGAATGAATGAATGAATGAATGAATGAATGAATGAATGAATGAATGAATGAATGAATAAACGAACTGGGAAACAGCACCAGATCTGAAAGCCCCAGGTTTCAGTTTGACCATCCGGCTAGGAGTTTGCTGCTGAACTTGCGTTTGGTACACCTGCAGGGCATCCAAGTGGAGGTGCCCATGAGACAGCTGGATGCATGGAGGTGCCCTGGAGAAGGTGGAGAGAGAGGAAGCTGGCACAGCCTGTAAAGAGGCCAGAGAATGATTAGCCAGAGCCCCTGAAGCCTCACAGTAGGAGGTCTTAGACAAGGCACAGCCAACACTGCCAATGGCTAGAGATGAAGCAGGTGAGGCCCAAGAAGGGACATGTGTTCAAGGGACCCAGAGGCTTCTGTCTGTCCCCCAGCCTTTCCTTCTGTCTGTCCCCCAGCCTTTGCCCACCCCTCTACGTCCCCTCCCCTGGGCCTTCTCCTACAGTACTCTTCCTCTTGATCTTCTCCTCGTCTCTCAGACCAGAAGGCTCGACATCTTTCTAAGGGAAACTTCGTGCTACCCCTACCCAACTGGGGTCCTGGTCGCCCTCCCTGGCTTGTTTTTTTTTTTTTTGAGAAGGAGTCTTGCTCTGTCACCCAGGCTGGAATGCCGGGGCGCTATCTCGGCTCACTGCAAGCTCCACCTCCTGGGCTCACGCCATTCTCCAGCCTCAGCCTCCCGAGTAGCTGGGACTGTAGGCGTCTGCCACCACACCCGGCTAATTTTTTGTATTTTTAGTAGAGACAAGGTTTCACCATGTTAGCCAGGATGGTCTCGATCTTCTGACCTCGTGATCCGCCCGCCTCGGCCTCCCAAAGTGCTGGGATTACAAGCATGAGCCACCGTGTCTGGCCCCTCCCTGGCTTCTGAAATCACCCCCCACACCCCCCAAAAACCACCACATACACCTTTCACCATAGAGCACTGGCTGCCCTGGTGTCAGCCCCAGTTCCCACCTCCAGCACTTCCAGAAGCTGGGGCAGAGAGGAGCACGCACGACCACCTGCCTACTGGGCAGCTCACACTTCCTCCAATGGAGGCCCCTCAAGGTACTGGCCTCCGGGGCAACTGCAGGCAATCCTGGCTCCCAGGGCCTTATGGCCTAAAATGGAGAGAAGCCATGACCCCAGCAGGCCTATGCAGACAGAGTGAGAGAAGAGGCCCAGAGAAAAAGCTACGGACATTTAGATCCAGTGGAGGGACCTGAGCAGGCTTCCTGGAGGTGACTCTGCATAGGGCCTTGAAGGACTGGCAGGATTAAGTCATGTGGCAATGGGAGCAAAGGCAGTTGCAGGAGGAGGGAGTGTAGCGAGGAAAGGGGTGGAGGTGGGAACTGGGGCTGACACGGGGGCAGCCAGTACTCATAGCAGCTGGTGGGTGAAGAGTGTGGCCAGAGGGGCGGGAGGCGGCAAGATGGAGGGTCACATTACACAGGCTGCAATGCGGAAGGACTTTAGAGTTTGTCCACTGCTGCCTCTTGACGTGTGGCTTTCAGATCTGGTGCTGTTTCCCAGTTCATTCATCCATTCATTCATTCAGGAAATATTGCCCGCTTGGTGCTAGGCAAGTGCCGAAGATGCTGTGAGAGGCAGCTAGAAGGCCCTGCTGTCACAGATCTTAAGTTCCAGGAAGACACACAGATACAGAGTCATGAACAAGTAAAGACTAAAAATTAATATCATGGTGGGGGCTGCCATCATGACTGGCCACTCTGAAGGCTGGTCTTGTGTCCTGTCTCCTCTCAGACTGAGGGCACCCTGAGGGCAGAGCCTGTGCCCCCTCCATCAGACAAAGGTAGAACCAGCTTCTCCATCGGGCTGGAAGCACCCTGAGGCTCAGGGAGAGGCATGGAGCATCTGGGAACAAGAGCTGAGGTGTCCTAGAAACCTCCCAGGAACGGACCCAGGCATAGAAGTTGGCAGGCAACGGGGGAAGGACTCCCTTCCCAGCCAGGCCAAATCTCCCCATCCAGCCCTCGACCCTATTAAACCTTTAAATTAACTTCAGCTCCACCCCAAGCTAGAGAGAGTGCCCCAAAATAAATCCTAAATTACATGCTGCTTGGGGGCAACCACAGTTCTCCTTCCTCCCTCTCCAGCAAGCAGACCCGCCCGACACCATGCTGGGGGGGCTCCCCCAAAATGGGCTATTTATACAGTTCCTGCTCCCCTGTTCGCTCTCTGGCCCTGTTGTCCTTGAGTGAGGCCAAAGCAGGCTATACAGCTCTCCTGGGAGGATAAAGGGAGTAAGAGAGGCTGTGAGCTTTGCCAGGGTCTGACTGGATATGGGGGATGTAATTTCTAGTCCAAACTAGGATACTGTGGGGTGCTCGTAGCAGTTACATCCAGGCAATGGCATAGATCTGAACTGTCCTGGGCACCCGGGGTAGCTGGTCACCCAGCGATGGGGCTCAGAATCCAGCCTCTCAGCCACCCAGAGCATTGCCTTCCTGGGGATGAGAGAGAGAGAGAGAAGAGAGAGAGAGAGAGCTCTGCCTTCATCCCCGTAGCTGAGACAAGCAGTTCTGAATATGGGGGCACTGGGGCTCCCATACCACCTGGCAAGGCAGAACAGGCTCTGGCTTCAAGGACTCCCAGACACAGAGAGGTCCTGTAGGAGGGTCTGGGCAAAGAAGTGGGGAGCCAGATGTGGCTGTTTTGAGACCACGGGCTTGGGTCAGGGGCCTCCCTCTCCCTGGACAAAGCCACCTTCCATTCTGGGAAGCTGGCCCCAGATACTGGATCTGCTCCCCTTGGGGGAAAAGAGACAGAGGGGAGGGAAACTGCAGGAGAGGAGAAAAGGGAGAAGAGAGTGGGAGACAGAGAAAGACAGGGACACACAGAGAAGCGGCAGAGTAAAGGACAGAGACAGAAATAGAGGGGAGCAGTGACGGAGGGAGGGAGAGTCGGGAGGGGGCACTTCCAGAGCCCCAGGATGGCAGCACCCCCTTCCTACCCACAGGGCCCGCTCTCCCTGCTCTGAGCCCCAGCGCAGTGAAGTGGGGGCAGGGCCTCTGGCCTGCCAGCTACCCAGGAGGACACCTTCCTGCTCCTCCACTGCCTCCCTCCTCAGGACCAGCAGTGGGTGGCTGGGCCCAGAGGTCTGCTCCCTGGCTGCTGGCGGGCTCAGGTGTCGGCAGGGCATCCTCCTGCTCTCTGCCATCCCTTGCACACCCCTCTATTTCAGGCAGCCTGGCCCCTGCTCAGTGCCCTCCCCGGAAGCCTGTTCTTCGGCCTGCAGACCTGGCTCTCCCAGGTCCAGCCTCTACCTGCCCCCTCCTCCCACCCCCTCGAGGGGGCTTTACTTCAGGGGGTTGGAGCTAGGGCTCCTCCTCCCTGTGAGGTTGCCCTGGGGGTAGGAGCCTGGAGGGGAGTCAGAGGCAGGGCTGAGGAATCAGAGGCTCCTCTCACTCTGAGTCAGATACAGGGAGGGGAGGGTGGAGGGGGCGGCAAGGAGGTGGACCGAGAAGGAGCCAGCCACAGTGATGTCCAGGGAATGGGGCAGGGCTGGGCGGCAGCATCGCAGTGTCTGGAGGGCCAGGTACACATCCAAGTGCACACCGTCATGCGGTGATTTAGAGATGTGGCTCAATCTTTGCGGGCTTCAGCCTTGGATTGTGAACAGAGGGGACGCACAGCACAGGACCAGCTGACCAGATCCCAGCCACCGCTTGTTTGCACTCACAAGTAAATTGATGCTGAGAACCTGGTGCGGAGGGCTGGTGGTGTGTGAGTGTGAGTGTGTGTGTGTGTTGGGCGAATGACAGAGGATTCAACCAGTGTCACCGAAGAAGGGCAAGGATCCCGCAGCACTGGGAGAGGGTCACAAAAGCCTTCCCCCCACCTTAGAGGAGGCAACATGCTGTCTTCCCAGTCCAACCTGATTATCTGTCTGCTCAGCAGCCCCATGACCCCCACCTCCCAAGAAAACACTGTTTATGGGGCCTGGGGCATCAGGCCTGTCATTTAGCTGGAGGAGGCAACCCAAGCCGCAACTGGGAGCTGAGCCCTGTGTGGAGAAGCAGTGCCCAGCCTTAGGCAGGCACCAGCCCAGACACTTAGTGCCCTGTTTACCCTGGCAAGGGTGGCTGGCACAGGTGGGCCTCTCCAGGGAGCAAGTGGTGGCCCTGCCAGCAGACCCCCCTGCAGGCCTGAGAGGAGGCCAGGACAGCAGCTCTCCGGTGTGGGGAGGGAAGCACCTTGCCCGCTGCACACCCTGTGCTGCAGTTTGCAGGGTGCCAGCTTCTGAAGCTCAGGAGTCTCCCAGCTGCCCTGCAAGGGAGACCATATGGCCCAGGGCCCAGCAGGAGAAACCACAGCTCCAGGATGCTGGACACTGGTCCCCAAGGCTCCCCAGAGGAGGCTGAAGGAAGCCCCAGGTCTTTGGGGTCCTGGTCTAGTAGGCCCAGATGCCACTCAACTCCCCAGGTTTGTGGGACCCACCTTCTGCCTCCAAGGGCACATGTAACTTGGAATAAACATACACTCTTTCCCCACCACAGCCCACCACTACACAGTCGCTGTCCCCACAGTCCTTCTCTATCACACAGATGGTATAGAACATGCTCCTGCACCCTGCCACACCCAACATACACATCATCATTCAGCACCCAGCTCACCAACACAGCTGACACACCAGACACACAGTGCTCACCCAACACAGCTCCTTCTCCACCCGTGTAACCTCCACTCCAGCAGCGAGGTCACATTTGCTTGCACACACGTGCACCCACACATACACACACACACACACACACACACACAGTCCTCTACACTTGAAAGTGGGCCCAAGTAGGGGGCACCATTTTAGTCCTGGGCTTCACCCTGTCCCTCCCACTCTCCATCCTCCCTCCCACTCTCGGTCCTCCTCCAACCTCCTCTGCCTGCCTTCCACTTTCTCCCTTTCTCTCTCTCCTAGCTGAGCCCCTGGCCCTGAGGTCTCTTTCCCAGCACATATGGTGGGACACTTGAGGCCACACATCTGGGCAGCTCCCAGCAGCTATTAAATACCATTTTGCCTGCCTTTGGGGTTTTGAGGGGCTGCAGGCTCCGGAGGACAGGAGGCAGCAGCTGGCAGCTGCTCAGGGCCTCACATCCCCCTGCTCACCGTCTCCCCATGCACCGCCCACCCCTCCCCATTCCGGGTGAGTCATCCCCACATCTGGAACCTCTGCACATCTGGAAGAGCTGAAGCCTGTTCAAGCAGCTCCACGTAGACACCCCCTCCCCCCTGCTCCATCTCATCCCCATCCCTGCTAGCAGTTGGGGTCCAGCATCCCCCACCTGGAGCAGGACCTCGGTCACCTAGCAGCAGGCACCCCCGGGCCAGCCTTGGGAACCAGGATTGCCCACAGGCCTCTCCCCAGTAGCAGTAACAGTGGCATCTTGGTGCCCACTGCAGTAAGCAGGCAGGGCAGTGCTGGTCTTGGAGGAGGCCAGGCCCAAGGCTGGGGGAGGCAGGAGAGCCAGGCGGGAAGGAGGCAGTGGTTTGGCCCAGCAGGCAGAGGGAGTTTATCCTGGCACCCGGCCCTGAAGCCAAACATCCTCCACGAACCTCGCAGACACATCAAAGCCCACGTGGAAGGGGCCCTTCCGTAGAGGAAACCTACAATCCTGGAGGCCTGACAACCTGACTGCAGGCACAGGACCACCCTGTCCCACTCGGCAATCCAGGCTCAGGCTGGGCACAGCTGCCTGGAGGGGACAGGCAGAAGAGGCCAGAGGCCTTGCCCCCTCACCCCACCCATTCAGTGCTGCCACAGAGTGGGGTTTTGCCCCCAGGAGGGGGCAGAGTTGGCACCAGATTTAGCTTTAGCCCCTAGTACAGGGGTCCCTCCCAAACTGCCCCCTCCCCACCCTCCAGGCAGGGAAGGCTGATGGGGAGGGGCTCACTTTGTGCGCTAGCCTTTCAGCCCCAGCCTGGAAGAGAAATCATGCTCAGTTGTGGAGGCAGCCAGCTTCCTCCCCCAGGCTCTGATGTCCTGCAAAAGACCCCTCCACATGGACAAGAGGGAAATGGAGAGGGCAGGGGGTTAGGGTTTGGGAGAAAAACCAAGCTTCGAAAAGTAGAAGCTGAAGTGGAATCAGAATGCAAGAACTGGGCTGCAAGCCACAGGGCCTCTCTCTGGGGGAACAGCTGGGGCTGGAGGAGGAAGAGGGGTTGTGAGGCGCTAACAAGGGAGAGAGGAGGTGCTAACAGGGCCACTGGGGTGAGGGGATCCTGAAGCCAGCCCCCTAAAGGCTGGCCCGGAGATAAGGAAGCCAGGCACTGGCAGTGGGGTAAGCGGTGTAAGTGGGAGCTGCCAATCAACACAGGAGGCTGGGATGCTCTGCATGCACACACGTGCACCTAATATACATACGTGCACACATGCAGCTCCCACACAACCAAAGCCAAGTCTGTCTTCAGCTGGGAGCCAGATGATGTGGCTGCTTAGAGGAGCTATGATGTGAGGAAGGATGTGATCTCTGCCTGCCTGAATCCCTCCCCACTGCTCACATTCATTCTCTGCCTTTACAGCTTCAGGGGTCTTCTCAGGCTGTGCCTAGGCCCCACTCTAGTCTGAGCCCCCAGACCATGAAAGGGCTCCCATTCCCATGGCTGTCCTGAATCCGCAGCTCCTTTGGATCTGAAAAGTTCTTCTAGGTCTAACTACAGCCCCAGTAACATTTGGGTCAGAAACAGAGGAACCCACAAACAGGGTGCAGTAGAACCCTCTTTTCAGGAGCCAACAAGAACAGAGGTAGAAAGTGAGGATCCCAAATTCCTTTCTTCCCTCTGGCTACAGGATCCGGTCTCAGAGAGTAGACACTGAGGGTAGGTGTCAGATTGGGGCTGCAGACTGAAGGAGGGGTCCCAGAGGAAGGAAGCCAGGCATGGGGGCTCTCAAGACCCTCGCCCTAGTCTTAGCTCAGCCTCTCCTGCCCAAGCCTTCATGGCTCTGCTCCATCTGCCACCGCGGAAGCCAAAGCTCATCAGCTCAACCTTCCCCTGACCCTCCCCACCTGACACCCATCCCGGTTCTTTGAGGTGTTTTCCTTTCCACCCCGGCCTGCACCCCAGAAACCTACACTTTGGAAGGATAATGGCTCCCAAAAGGCGTTTTTGTCTCTGCTAAGCCTCCAGGAAAGTGAGCATCAGTGAGTCCCTCCAACCTGCTCATCGGGATAATAAGCGCCCTGCACTGTTAATTCTCAGGTGGTTTGCCCTCCCTCCACCCTCCGGGCCCACAGGTTCACGGCTCAGACTTGGAGCTGACTCCAGAAGTGATCTCTTCCACCCCCCATGCCCATCACCCCAAGAATGGGAAAGGGGCTGGTGGGCTTCAATTTCCAAAAAAAAAAAAAAAAAAAAAAAAGTTGGAAAGGGAACTGAGGTCCCCATCCCATGGCCAAGAAGTCCTGTTATTGGACTCTGCCTCCTCCAGGAAGGTGGACCGTAAGCCAAGCATTCCTTGCTACACTCCCTTAGGATTTGCTCAATCCCTAGGGAGCCATCGTCCTCACTTGCTGAGCAGGGAGTCACAAATTTGAGCACACCCTTTGGAGGGGGTGCAGGAAGCAGAAGAGGTGGATTCCCCAAACCACACAGCCAGTGTGGTGGGGAGCCCAGTCAGTCTGGACTCCTCCCACCCCATCCACGAGTCCTTCACCAAGGACTTTGGAAACGAATTCCCTATCCACTTGGAGAAATCTGGCCCCTGACCCAGGAAGGCCCCTAACCAGCTTGGATTCAATGACAACAGAGCCAGTGTTTACTTGGAACAAAGCACCAGGGGGAAATGCATGCTGAATCAGAGCTGGCCAGCCCCCGCAGCAGCCGGGTGGGAGCATTAGGACATGTCCACACATCTTCAATGGAAAACGGCCAAGGGCTGTCAGAGAGGCCCAGGGAAGAGGCCTGGGTAGGGGCAAGCAGGGAGTAGACAATCACTTGTTGAAGGAAGATTCAAGTCCAGGTAGGCTTTCTGGAGGAGGTGGCATTTGGGCTGAGCTTTAAAGGATGGGGAAGAATGTGTTCGGTTTCTGGGAGGGATTTGGGGAAGAAACTAGGTGGAAAAAACTGCCTGGGCAGAGGCAAGGAGAGAAGCAGAAAGAGTAAGAGGAGGGGTTGGAGAACATGGCGGGGGTGGGGGTCAGGTAGGGACTGGTTATGGGGGACCCTGAAGGTCTCTCTGGGATGGGACTTTATTCAGGTGGCAATAGCGAGCCTCTGAAGATTAGGGAGCAAGAAAGAGACATGCCCAACATGGTCTGTCCCTCCTTGGCAATGAGGAGACCAAGCTAGAGGCCTTGTTGAATATGGCTATGAAAGTCCTGATGAGCCAGGTTGCACAGGAGGCCAATGGCAGTGGGGATAAAGGGAGAGGACGCCTGTGACAGGCACAGCTCTGCTCTCCATGGGCTCTCAGCCCATGTGGAGAGGCGGGCCTCCTCTGTGAAGTAGACCCAGGCAGTGCTCAGTGGGCCGCGTGGGAGTAGAAAGGGGGAACAAACTGGGAGTGGAGGGAATCACATATCCAGTCCCAGCACCACGGTCAGGAGTAGTCGGCACCTGGGCATCCTCTGGGATCTGTCACCAGCCCCATCTTCTCAGGCCTGACTGGCCCTTAGTGGGGCCCAGTGGACAGCAGGGGGTTTAGTGAGCAAGGTGTCCTGGGGAAACAGGCTGGATGCTGCAGCCCGTCCAGGGGAGTGAGCAGTCTGACAGCAGCGAGACCCTGCATTCCTTGGCACCCCACTCTGCCTCCATGTGAAATGCAGAGAAGGAAGTGTGGGCCCCTTGTCTCTGCCAG
Source organism: Piliocolobus tephrosceles (assembly GCF_002776525.5). Lineage (NCBI taxonomy): Eukaryota > Metazoa > Chordata > Mammalia > Primates > Cercopithecidae > Piliocolobus > Piliocolobus tephrosceles. The sequence continues at coordinate 44,221,657 of NC_045449.1, read as the reverse complement.
GAATGACAGCTAGCATTTATTTGCCATTACTGAATGCCAGACACTGAGCGGCCTATTTCATCCTTATCATGGCCTGTATGATGAAGGAGGTGCTGTTATCCAGCTCCTGCCTCTCCTCCCTGTTGAGAGAGACCCAGAGAAGTTCCATTTCTCGTCTAAGGTCACACAGCACAATATATTCAGTGGCACACTGACTAACACGACACAATACTGCCCCTACAGGCAGAGCCGGGCTAGAGCAGAGCATTCTGCTGGCTTTGAAAAGAGATCCCAGCCCAGTGCCATCAGCCATTACAGATATTAGTGACCACCAAAGTATGGGGGTGGAGGGGACTGCCAAGTAAAACAGAATTCAGCCTGTCTCTTCCCCTTCACCCAGGCCTGGCCCCCTGGGCTGGGCTAAGCCAGGCTGGGCAAGGCCACCCACCCTGAGTGATCCTCCATCCGGAGCAGTGGAGCAGGGCTCCTGAGGCCCGAGGTGAGTCCCACCTGTGCTGGGCGTGGCATCTCCAGCACTGCTTCATTCTGATCCTGACTCAGCCCCTCCTGTCCTGTGCGACCTGGCCTTCCCGCCCTCTGGCCCGGTTGCCTCCTCTGAGAAGGGCATAAGTGGGCCGGCTGGCCTCGGAGGCCCCTCCTTCCAGCTGAGCCCAGGCAGGATGCACAATCAGCTCATTCTTTAGTGAATGCACTGGGGGGCCCAGCGAGCGCTTATGAAGACGTTTCGAAGTGGCTGCTCTTGGGAAACCCCGGATGGAATTTGGCATTGAATTTAGGCGGCCGCTGACTGCATGAGGCCTCTGGGTTTCCATGCTCGTGTATGCCTGAGCACCTGCATACACTGCCCTCCTGGTGCCAGACGACACGCGGAACAGAAGATGCTGGCCTTGTCCAGGACCCTTCTTCCTCTAGAACAGCCCCTCCCTCTCTGCTCAGTCTAGGGGTTTCCATGGTGCTCCCACCCCCTTCTGACCTCACCCACCAAGAATCCTAGGGCCCTGCGGCCATGATGAATGCTAATAGGCCCTGGTGTTCTTGGCCTGGCCTGGGGCCACCCACCTCCAGGCTCCTCGTCTTGTCCCCATCTGCAGGAAGGAACACAGGGCCTTTGATGTCATGGAAGGAACTGGGGGCTCAGCCGAGGGGCTCGAGAGCCCTTCAGACTCTGCCTGGTGAGTCGAGTGCTAGGGACCTCGCTTCTCCATTGGAAGATGTGGGGTGGGGGTGGAGTTTGTTCCTATGACATTGTAGGGATGTGGATAGCATTGGCAGATTTTGTTTTGTTTTGTTTCTCTTTTTAGAGCCAGGGTGGTGCTCTGTCACCCAGGCTGGAATGTAGTGGTGTGATCTCAGCTCACCGCAGCCTTGAACTCCTAGGCTCAAGTGATCCTCCCAACTCAACCTCCAGAGTAACTGGGACTGCAGGTACATGCCACCACACTGGCTTAATTGCTTTTCTTTTCTTTGTTTGCAGAGACAGGGTCTCGCTATGTTGCCCAGGCTGGTCTCAAACTCCTGGGCTCAAGTGATCTTCCCACCACGGCCTCTCAAAGTGCTGGGGTTATAGACATGAGCCACTGTGCCTGGCTTGGTTGCCAGTTTTAACAAAGAAAAATACAGAACATCCAGTTAAATGTGAATTTCAGATAGAAAAGTAAATTTTAGCATAAGTATGTCTCAAATATCGCTTGGGCCCAGGCGTGGTGGCTCACACCTGTAATCCCAGCACTTTGGGAGGCCAAGGTGGGTAGATCACTTGAGGCCAGGAGTTGGAGACCAGCCTGGCCAACAAGGTAAAACCCTATCTCTACTAAAAATACAAAAAATTAGCTGGACACAGTGGCACAGGCACATGCCTGTAATCCCAGCTACAAGGGAGGCTGAAGCGTGAGAATAGCTTGAATCTGGGAAATGGAAGTTGCAGTGAGCTCGCACCACTCCACTCCAGTCTCGGTTCTCAAAAAAAAAAAAAAAAAAAAAAAAATATATATATATATATATATATAGAGAGAGAGAGAGAGAGAGAGAGAGAGAACGAGCATGGGACATAATTATACTAAAAGAAAATTATTCATTGTTTATCTGAAATTTGGATTTACCTAGGCCTCCTGTCTCTTGTCCGGCAACCCTAGATCCGGGTCAGGTTGATGCCAGAGACCCAAAGAGCAGCCATGCCAGCCTCCTCCCCCTCCTCCTGCCCCTCTTCAGGGCACTGGTGCCTGCCTAGTTCCCTCATCCCCACCCTGCTGGCCCCCCATATCTGTCCCATGAGTTCCCACATGCCCTTTTCAGCACCCTCATCACCCCCCAGGGTATCTTCCTCCTCTGAGCTCAACCATTTTCTCATTTTCTTCTCCCATAAGGCCACACCTCTGTAGGGCTCCCGGCCTGGGCAGGATAGCGGGGAGGGTGGCGTAGAGACCCCAGTCCTTACTGGTGCAGTGGGGCCTGGGTGGGAACAAGAAGAACCCTAGAAGCCCAAGCTGGCAACGACTCAAGAGGCGGAGGCTCCAGCACTTTCAGGACTAGGTCCCCCTGCCAAGGTCTACCTGCAGGGGAGGAGGGGATAGGGCGGCCCCTTCCCTTCTCCAAGCTCACAGTCACTTCAGATACAGAGGGGCAAATACAATACCCCTCCGATCAGGAGACTGGAAGATTATCTTCTTAGGGGCCGACAAGGGCTAGGAGATAACGGGAAATAGACAGGGAAAGGGAGAGAGACAGAGTAGGGAGACAGCATAAGAAACACACGGAGAGGCTAGGGGTACAGGACCAAACCACGGGCAAGAAGAAGGGACCAGAGAAACCGAGGAAAAACAGACGCCTCTGCCGAGGCAGACGGGGTGAACAGAGAGAGGAGAAACAGAAGGGAGAGCAGAGGGAAAGGTTGGGAACTCGAGGGAAACTGGGTGCAGACAGATGGGGAGAAACCGAAGCAGAAAAACAGAGACCGGGAGAAACGGTGAGAGACACAGAGGGGTTAAATGTAAGTCAGAGAACATGGACTGAGAGAGATGAGGGAGAAGGGTGAGATGCAGACACAAGGAAAGAGAAGAAATGTCCCCGACGTCGGGGGTGTTTTTCAGGGGTCAGGACAGATGGGCGACACAGCAGGAGGCGCTCGAGGACAGGACGTTGAGCCTCTCAGAGTCCCCCTTCCCCGGGCCAGGGAGCAGCGCCCCACGTTCCATCGCCCTCTCGCCCCCTCCCGCGGTCCTGGCTGCACCGCTCCAGTCCCGCCCTCGCCCAGCGCCCCCCAGCCCACTAGCCCCGGCCGCGCCCCTCCCGGCTCCCGGGGGCATCCGCGCTGGGCGACGCTGCCACCTGCCGGCCCCTCCCGGAAGTTCCGCGCCTGGAGTGCTGGAGGCGGCGGCCGCAGGGGGCTCGGAATCGCGCCCCTCCGCACTGAGGCGGCCTCCGCGGGGTCTTTCCAGGAATCTGGATGGGCCTGCTCGCCCGCGCCCCGGCGGGCCTGGCAAAGGACCAGCCCCAGCTGCGGATCCCGGGGCAGTCTAAACCCTGGGACCCTGAGTTCCCGTTTTGTCAATGGGAGGAAATGCACCAACACCTCCCGTAGGATTTCAAGAGGGAGGGCACACGAAGGTACCCATGTTGTGCTCCTGGTCTTGCTTCCTCGACCTGGAAATCTCAGGTCACTCTGAAATCAGCCAGGCTGCCCCCTCCCTCCTTTTTTTGTCCAAAACGCAATGGGGTGATATCCTCCAACCATAACACCTCGAAATCTACCCTAGAACCTTCGCCTTCCCCTCCCTCAACCTCTGCCCCCATGACTTCTCACCAGACCCAGCAGTCCAGATGAGAAGGGTCTTCCACGTCCCCCTCCCACTCCTGCCGGTCCCGGCACCCCTCCCTGGAGTCTGGGGCACTTAAGAGTGGAGGAGTTGGAGGTTAGGAAGGCCCAGCTCAGCGGTGTGGAGTTGACCTCACCTCTTTTTAAATTTAGGTTATTTATCTATTTATTTATTTATTTATTTTGAGATGGAGTCTCACTCCATCGCCCGGGCTGGAGTGCACTGGCGCGATCTCGGCTCACTACAACCTCTGCTTCCCGGGTTCAAGCGACTCTCCTGCCTCAGGCTCCTGAGTAGCTGGGATTACAGGCACCCGCCACCACGCCCGGCTAAATTTTTTATTTTTAGTGGAGACGGGGTTTCTCCACGTAGGCCAAGCTGGCCGCGAACTCCTGACCTGAAGTGATCTGCCCGCCTCAGCCTCCCAAGGCGAGTATTACCTAGTATTACCAGCGTGAGCCGCGCCCGGAGGTAGAAGAGATTAACAGAAAAATCCGTTAATCTCTTCTACCTCCCAATTCCCAAAACCCAACCGAGACCTCTGCGCCTCCCTTCCTCCTCCCAGCCCCTCCCTGCCCCGAGTCCGCCTCTCCCGGTGCAGCTCCGCCCCCATCCCGAGGCGGGGCCCCATAGATGGAGAGAAGTGGGAGAGGTCGGAGCCCCGCCTTCTCTACACAGGAAAGCTCAGTGGCCCCCAAGCCAGGATGTCCCAAGCTTGGGTCACCGGCCTCGCGCCCACCTTGCTGCTCAGCCTGCTGGCTGGCCCCCAAAAGGTGAGACTTGGGAGGTAAGGTTGTGGAACTTTCGGGCCCTACCCTTGTAGGTCAGGAGCCTGCTTCTGGAGCCTGGTGCCACCTTCCATAATCAGGATTTCCTCCTGACTGCGCACAATTAGCAACTTCCTTTCTCTCTTTGCTGTGGAGGTGGAGGTGGAGGTGGAGGTGGGGGCAGCGGAGGAGGCTCTGGGAGAGCCTAGGTTCTCCCACCTCTGAGGCGGATCCTGTGGTGGGAACTGGCCACCACCGGCCACCTATCTGACACCTGGCACCTGTCTGTGAATAGGGACTTTGGACCTCGTATTAGCCCCAGCTTATCCTTCCAGCTCCTTCCTGCCTGAGGTCTGGACACCTGGGCCAGGACGTAGCCCCAGCTTTGTTCCTCCAGTGCTGGGGGACCCTGGAATGTCCCCACCCTCTTTGGGACTGTGTCTCTGCTTGTTCTCTAGGGGAGAGAAGGCTCCCTCGTCCCCTTCTAGGGGTGAGTAATCCCAGCCTATGGTGGGATTTGACCTGGCTGCCTGACCAAGGCTGGGGAGACCTCTGAAATCTGTGATTTTGAGAGGGAGGTGTAGGGTTCTAGTGCTCCCTCGGCCCTTCTGTTCCTCTCAGGTAAAGTCTACAGGTGATGGGGGAAGACTGTCCGGTCCTGGGGTGGGTGATTATCCTGGGATCAGAGACGGGTCTAGAACATGCATTTGTGACTTATTTCCATTTAAGAACCAGAGGGAAGTCAGGGCCTGCTCCCAGAACAGGGTACCTTCACACATCTGGGCTGAGCTTTCAGAGTGGCTCTGCCAAAACCCTTCCATGGACCTGGGTTAGTGAGCAAGGTTTTGCTTCTAAATCACTGGGCAGTCAGTTTGTGTCAATGCTGGGCTGGGCATCCTCTGGTTCACCCCTCCCACCAACCCCAGGGGTGAGGTGCTGTTAATGCCTTTAATTCTGGAGTTAAGTAAGCTGAGATTTACTTACTCCCAGCCCAAGACCACCCTGATGCTCCATAAAACTCAGCCTCTGAACCACCCCAGACAAGACTACCCCCTTGTTAAAATGTGGGGAGATGATCTGGGAGAAGAGCTCCTCCCCATCCCAAACCGGAACTTGAGACTAATTTACTAAACCTGTTAATTACCCATCTCTTCTTAGTTGGAGTCCAGGAAAAGGACAAGGGCCAGAGTGGGGTCTGAGGGGGAAGGGGTGCTGCCGAGTGCCTGGATGGACCCTTCGATTTGTCTCCATATATATATATATATATATTTTTTTTTTTTTAATTTAAAAAATAGAGGCTGGGCGCAGTGACTCACGCCTGTAATCCCAGCACTTTGGGAGGCCGAGGCAGGCCGATCATGAGGTTAGGAGTTTGAGACCAGCCTGACCAACAACCCCATCTCTACCAAAAATACAAAAATTAGCTGGGTATGGTGGCACGTGCCTATAATCCCAGCCACTTAGGAGGCTGAGGCAGAAGAATCACTTGAACCTGGGAGGCAGAGGTTGCAGTGAGCCAAGATCGCACCACTGCACTCCAGTCTGGGCAACAGTCTGAGACTCCGTCTCAGAAAAAAAAAAAAATAGAGATAGGGTCTCGCTATGTTGGCCAGGTTGCTCTTAAACTCCTGGCCTCAAGCAATCCACCCACCTCAGCCTCCCAAAGTACTTCGGATTGCAGAGATGAGGCACCGCGCCCAGCCTGTCTCCAATTCTATAGTCATTCCTGTGTGCTGTGTGATTTGGATTCACAGACTCACCCTCTCTGGGCCAACCTGCAGGGGTTCCTTCCTGTTCCTGTCCCCACAAGGGGACAAAACCTGTGAGATGGTACTCAGCCTGGGACTGAGCATGGAAAAGGGGAATTACCCCAACTATTATCGGCTATCACTGGTATTCTTATCTTTACTGTTGTGATTTGCAATTGAAATATTTCAAGTAAAGGTATAAAGATAAAGATAATGGTTTGCCAAAGCTGGTGTCCTACTTTTAGCCTTGGTTGTTTGTCCCAGGAGGCTAGGGTGAGGTGACAGATGCCCTCCCCCACCACCCATTTCCTATGTTCTGGCACCTACATCCCTCCCCCACAGTCTGGGAGCAGCAAGGATGAAATGAAACCAGGTAATTGATGAATGCACGTTCATTCATTCTGCAATTATTTTGACTATTGAGTTTTCAACAATGATGTAGCAAAAATCCCTGCCCTCACGGAGTTTGCCTTTGACACAACTGAAGGACAATTAACAAGATAAAGTAAATATATAGTATGTTAGATGTTGATAAGAGATATGGAGAAAAATTAAGCACACTAAGAGGAAGGAGAGTGGTTGTAATTTTAAATAAGGTAACCAGAGAGGGAGGGGCTGGGGCCAGCCTTGCAGCCACCTAGAAGAGTATTCCAAATCAGTGCAGCTTTGACACACAATTGCTATCAATGGAGTGAAATTCCGTAAGATGCCCTGGCTGCCCTGTAGACCTAGTTTAGAAGAGGGAGAAGCTGATTCGGGAGGCGGGGTCCTGGCAGCTTTGCAGAGCATGGAATCCCCTAGGCAGGGATCTGAAGGATGAATGGAGGCTCAGGTGTAAAACAGCCAGGTATGTTCAGGGAACTCCCAGTGGGTGTGTGTGAGAGGAAGAGAAAGAACTAGGAGAAGCGAAAGGGGAGGGAGTGCAGCTGCCCACTGTGGGGTCTCTACCCCAGGGAGCCACCAAAGGCGGCTTCCAGCAAGGTTTTTTGGTGATGAGATTTGCATTATAGTAAGAGTGCTCCTGCCCACAGTGTCTGCAGTGACAGGGCGGGAGAAAGAAAGCCGCTAGTGTCCTGAGCCATGGGTGTCACGGCAGAAGCCGGGTTGGAAGGGTGGTCAGAAGGGATGAGCTTATAAACCCTGGGGTGATGGAATGTGCTGAGAGAGTAAGGGCAGCTGGGGCCAGCCAGGGGTCAGCGGGGCTCCAAGCACTGACCTGGGAACATAGTAGAGAGTGAGGTGGGGAGTGACTTGCAGGAAGAGACTGAGTCTACTGGGGACCTGCTGCCTGTGAGGTACCTGGGTAGCATCTGAATGGAGACCCCACTCCCACTATCCCCAGTTTATGACCCCGACCTCTCTCTTTTCTTCCACAGGTTGCAGCCAAATGTGGTTTCATCTTGTAAGTCTGGAAGCCATCATTTCCAATCTGGGGAGTGGGGAGGAGCAACCCAAATCACGCCCTGCATGCCTTGTAGGGTGTGGGGGGCCAGAAACCCCATCCATCCTCACCCACTCCCAATCCAGCCAGAAACTGTCCCCCTACTTTCCCAGCCAAAGAGGGAGACCCCACCCTGTCCACCAACGAACTCAGGGACTTCCACACTTGGGGGCAGGTCTGTAGCTGGATCCCGGTCCTTCCTACTGCAGTGCCAGGCCATCTCCCCTCTGAGGGTCCCCTGGGTAGAAGGCAGGGGGCTAACCCTCATAGAGAAATCCCAGAAGCCCGAGCACAGGGGTGGGGCTTGGTAAGGGTCACTGGGCAGAAAAGTGTTTCCATTAGGTCAGCACTGGGTGTTCTGAAAGCACCCATTCTCTGACTCCTCATACTCCATGGGCACCAGCGAGGACTTTCTCTTCCTGGACATGCCATGTGGCCTCTTTCCCCACACCTCCTTAGAGTTGGATGAGCGGTGTCATGGCCGCTGCTATGCCCCATCCCCACACCTGCCTGCTGAGATCAACAGGATACTTCTTCCACCCATGTTACAGATGAGGGGCGTGGGGCCCAATAGGGAGCCGGACTGGGCGCGAGTGCACACGCCCTTCCCCAGAGTCCTCCTACTGAGCTCAGAGGGGGCCGTACCCTCCACCCCGCTAAGGGGTGGCTTGGTGCCATGAGCATATTGGGTGTGTTTTGGGGAGGCTGGGATCCTTCTGCCTCTCCATTCTGGTGCCAACAGCTTCTCCTTGCCCTTTTCTGTGCCCTCCGTCCAGCAACTGCCCCAAAGGATTCAAATGCTGTGGTGACAGCTGCTGCCAGGAGAACGAAATCTTCCCTGTCCCCGTGAGGTGAGCCCAGGGCCAGCTCCTCTGGGCGCAGTCCTTGGAGGGACCTGGTCCACACAGGGCAAGGCCAGGCACCTGCCGAGGGGGCAGTGTGGGCGGCGGGAGAGGGGAGGTGTGGGGAGTCCCCAGGGTGGCCTGGGGACTCAGGTTGCTCTTGGTGGTCCCCACCCCAGGATCTTCGTCATCATCTTCCTGGTCATCCTGTCCCTCTTTTGCATCTGTGGCCTGGCTAAGTGCTTCTGTCGCAACTGCAGAGAACGGGAGGCAGACGCCCCAGTGGATTGCCAGGGGCCCCTGGAACTGCCCTCCATCATCCCTCCAGAGAGGGTCAGAGCATCCCCCTCTGCATCCCCACCCCGCTACAGTGAGGTGGGTGTCTCACCCCTATCCCTGCCTTGCTTCTGGCCGGCTGTGCAGCAGGGACAGTGGAGGGCCCTTCGACCCTGGAGGGCACTCTGCACCCAGCACTGGGTCACCCCTCTCCCTGGTAACCATGCCTCAGCTGGCAGCGGGGAATGGTGGCCAGGGCCAGGACCCAGAAGACTGAATTCCCTCTTTTCCCTGCAGGTGATTCTGAAGCCCAGCCTGGGCCCAACTCCCACAGAGCCACCCCCTCCCTACAGCTTCAGGCCTGAAGAATATACAGGGGGTCAGAGGGGCATTGACAACCCGGCCTTCTGAGTCACCTCCTGCCTGGAAGCTTGCGATCAGCAGCCTCCTCCCCAGTGCCTCCTGGATCAAGCTAGAGACTGCTGGCACCCCAGGATTGTCCCTGCCCATCCTGCCATGCCTCTGTTCATCCTTGGATTTAAGTTATTACTTTTTCTGCCTGTTTCCACCCCAGCTACCTCTCTTGTCCTGAGGGTTAGGCTGGAGTGACAGTATCTGCCCCCCAACCAACCCAAGAAAGAGGATGCCAGAAGGAAAATGCCGACCATTGGAGGTGCCCAACAGCAGAATGGGCTACTCCGAGGGGTAGTAAGAGCCCCATTTCTGGAGGTATGCAAATCTTGACTGGACAGCCAGCTCTGAGGTTTTATCAGGGCACTTCTATACCTGTGGGACATTGGACTGGATGAGCTCTGAGCCAGCTTCCACTCCTACCTGAATAGAGAACTCACTGTACCCACCCACAACACAGGATAAACACGTGTCCTCACTGAATGTTACTGATTGCGGCTGAGGGCCTGCCTCTGGCTGTGTGGGGAGGTGGGTGGAGAGGTGAGTCCAGACACTGCTGGGGGGTCCGGTGAGGGGGTCGCTGTGCCGCAATCCCACCACTGATGAGCCTTCTGGGAGGACAGTCCATCCGTGGGCCGCTCTTGGGGAGACGCTTGTTCTAGATGCTTTGGCTGCCTGTTTTTTGATGTCTCTGTGTGCCAAAGAGCCTGGAAATGGGGTGCGCGTGTCCCTTGTGTGGGTTTCCCAATCCCTTCTGCCCACAGCTTCCCTGGGACACATGGAGCCCAGCTCTCTGGCTGTCTTACCTTGAGTTGTGAGAAGTTGGCTGCGAGGAGTTGGATCCAGGAAGCAGCCCTGGGACAGCCCATTCTGCTGTTGATAGCAGGAAACCACCTGCTGGGAGACGACGGGGGTGGGGAGAAGCCCAGGAGAGCAGTGGGTGGGGCTGGGCATCTGTGGAGTGGGGCTTTAGGAGTCCTTGAACGGCCCCACCCTGGAATCTCCTACAGGGAGGGGAGGAGATGGCAGGTTCCACCCTTCTCTTCCAGCCCCACCCGTGGGAGTTAAGCCCTAGGGGAAGAGTCACATGGGGGCCTGGCATAGTCATGCAGAATGGGGCAGGACAGTGCCAGTGCCTTGGGACTCAGATGGGACTGGGTGCCTCTACCCTGATTTTTGCCTTTGCACTGCGCCCTCACAGTCCACTTAATGCCAGCCTCGTTCTCCAGGCCGAGGACCCCGTGTCAATGCTGGCCAAAGCTCCCAGGAGGATTGGAGGTAGAACTGGCCCTCGTGTGCCAGCAGGGGGTGCCTCCTTTAGTGCTCTCCCAATAATGCCCATCCTGGGGGCATCAGTATGCAGGCAGGTGGCAGAGTTGGGGGCTGTTTGATGGCACAGGCAGCCCCAAAGATGCCAGGAACAGGGACTGTCCGGGTGTGGGTTCCCAGTGGAGATAGGGCCCTGGAAGGAGTGCAGCAGTTACTGACAAGATAGTGCTAGGGTTGGCTGTAGGAGAATGAGCTCAAGCGTAAGTGGAAGTTTCCCGTTACTTTCAGGGATTGGTCAGGGGTGGCAGAAAACATGTGGGTTCTTGGGGTAGATGTGGCTAGTTCCAATGAGAGAAGTCCTGGAGCTGATGTTACCCTCACCGTGATAGCAGGGGGATGTTGAGAAATGGGCTTGGCAGACCTGGAGGAGAAGTTACTCCGCCCGGACGTTGTCTTCCTTTCATCACAGGGCCTTTAACTCCTCCTAGGGAGTAGCAGAGTGGCCCGAGGGAAAGTGGCCCTCCTGAAACCTAGTGTTGCTGTGACCTGGTGACAGAAATGGAAACCTCTGTGTCTCTGGTCATCCTTGGTGGGAGTGGAAATGGTGTCACCTTTCTAGAGGGCCATCTGGCACCATGCAATCATGCCACAGATGTTTACAAAACTCCTGCTATTTAGGAAGCACTATACCTGGCACTGGGTATCCTTTAAAATGTAAATTGCACGTGACCTGGCAATTCCACTTCTAGAAAAGAGCCTTCAGAAGTGCTCATACAAAAGAGCTCAATATAAGCACCAGGCACTAACCCATTGTGCCACCAGAGCTCCCTATGCAGCCTTTTAAAAGAATAAATAGGATCTGTAGCACCAACCCTGCAAAGCATCCATCACTTATTGTTACAGAGAAAAGGCAAGTTGCGGAACTGCCTATGATCTCAGTTTGTAAGGATATAACCCATACATATTTTATTTTATATATGTATATTTTTTCTTTGCGAATATGTAGATAAGATCTAGAAGGATATAAACCAATCACTCACCACACTTCCAATAGTTGTTGGCCCCAGGAGTGGGATGTAGGTAGCGAATTGCAAGCGGGGCTTCTTCCTTTCTATGCTTTGGCACTGTGTGTTTTTTACAATCAGCAAGCATTGCTTTCGTAAATTTAAAGAGATTTGTTTACTGGAAACTGTAGGCAGCTTTAGAAGTTTATGAAAATTCACCTTGTGAACTTTGATCAATGGCAGCTGATAAATTATCAACCCTGGTATGTGGAAGGACTTTAGACTGTGGTACCCACCTAACATGGATGTGACCCAGGGGATAGACACATGATGGGAAAGCCTGAACGCCTGCCAGACATGCATGAAGCCCACGTCTCAGACCTACGCAGGACTTATGAGGTGAAGGGGTGGTCTGCCCCTCCACACCTGTGGTTGTTTCTCGTTAGGTGGAACAAGAGACTTGAGAAAAGAAATGAGACACAGAGATAAAGTATAAAGAAAGAGCCGGGCGCGGTGGCTCAAGCCTGTAATCCCAGCACTTTGGGAGGCCAAGACGGGCGGATCACAAGGTCAGGAGATCAAGACCATCCTGGCTAACCCAGTGAAACCCCGTCTCTACTAAAAAAATACAAAAAACTAGCCGGGCGAGGTGGCGGGCGCCTGTGGTCCCAGCTACTCGGGAGGCTGAGGCAGGAGAATGGCGTAAACCCGGGAGGCGGAGCTTGCAGTGAGCTGAGATCCGGCCACTGCACTCCAGCCTGGGCGACAGAGTGAGACTCCGTCTCAAAAAAAAAAAAAAGTATAAAGAAAGAAAAAATGGGCCCAGAGGACCAGCGCTCAGCATACTGAGGACCCGCGCCGGCACCGGTCTCTGAGTTCCCTCAGTATTTATTGATCATTATCTTTACCATCTTAGAAAATGGGAAGTGGCAGGATAATAGGATCCTCATAGGGAGAAGGTCAGCAGTAAGACATGAATAAAGATCTCTGTGACATGAATAAGTTTAAGGAAAAGTGCTGTGCCTTGATATGCATATGCAAACATCTCCATAAACCTTTTTAGTGCAAAAAGAGCAGCATTGCCGCTAGCAAGTCCCACCTTCAGCCCTAAGGCGGTTTTCTCCTTTCTCAGCAAACAGAACATACAATCGGGATATTCCATTGCCCAGGAACGGGCAGGAGACAGATGCTTTTCTCTATCTCAACTGCCAAGAGGCCTTCTTTCCTCTTATACTAGTCCTCCTCAGCACAGACCCTTCACGGGTGTCAGGCTGGGGAATGATCAGGTCTTTCCCTTCCCATGAGGCCATATTTCAGACTATCACATAGGGAGAAACCTTGGACAATCACATAGGGAGAAACCTTGGACAATACCTGGCTTTCCTAGGCAGAGGCCCCTGCGACCTTCCACAGTGTATGTGTCCCTGGGTACTTGAGATTAAGAGAATGGTAATGACTTTTAACCAGCAGTTGCCTTCAGGCACTTGTTTAACAAAGCACATTCTGCACAGCCCAAAATCCGTTAAACCTTGAGTCACCACAGCACATGTCTCTTGCAAGGACAAGGTTGGGGGTAGGGTCACAGATTAACAGCATCTCAAATACAGAACAAAATGGAGTCTCTTATGTCTACTTCTTTCTATATAGACACAGTAACAGTCTGATCTCTCTTTCTTTTCCTCACAATGAGGTGTATAATGAATGAGAGAAACAGTGAGCTGGTTGGTTGGGTGAGTGAGCAGTTTCACAGTGGCGGAGAACTCATCCCTCATGGCTGCTTTAGTCGCTCAAAGCCAGTGAGTGAATAATGAAAGATGGAATGAATGAAGGAAGATTAAATGAGTGCATCAATGAATGAATGAACGAGGAGATCTGCCACCAGATATTTGTAAAGAAACACAGTCTAGGCCAGGCGCGGTGGCTCACACCTGTAATCCCAGCACTTTGGGAGGCCAAGGCGGGCGAATCACAAGGTCAGGAGATCGAGACCACAGTGAAACCGTCTCTACCAAAAATACAAAAAATTAGCCAGGCGCGGTGTCAGGTGCCTGTAGTCCCAGTTACTCAGGAGGCTGAGGCAGGAGGATGGCGTGAACCCGGGAGGTGGAGCTTGCAGTGAGTCGAGATCGCGCCACTGCACTCCAGCCTGGGCGACAGAGCGAGACTCTGTCTCAAAAAAAAAAAAAAGAGAAAGAAACAGTCTAGTTAACAACAAGGAGATGTTCCTCGTGGCTATGCACTTGAATTTCTATCTGCAGGGACTCCCCAGAGGACTGGGAAATGCAGGAAAGGCTGTAGGGTGGGGGGCATGTTGAAGGGGGAGGGCCTTAAGGCACTTGCTCCAGGGATGCAGGAGGGGAGGAGAAGGGCTGCTGCTGAGGGAAGTGAGGAGGGGGCTAAACACCAGCAGGAATCTTACCTCACCCTCCAGCTGAGATGCAGAACTCCAGCTTCTGACATTTCGCCTTCTGCATCCAACATCTCCAGGCGTTGGTGTGACCATTTGTACCGTGAAGAGGGTGGCCCCTTCTGGCTCTGGTAGGATGTAGCTCTGAATCCAAAGTTGGGAAGGGGCCTGGCATGGTGGCTCATGCCTGTAATTCCAGCACTTTGGGAGGCTGAGGTGGGTGGATCACTTGAGGTCAGGAATTCGAGAACAGCCTGGCCAACATGGTGAAACCCTTTCTACTAAAAACACAAAAATTCACTGGGTTTGCTGGTGGACACCTGTAATCCCAGCTACTTGGGAAGCTAAGGCACAAAAACCCCTTGAACCTGGGTGGCAGAGTTTGCAGTGACCTGAGATCATGCCACTGTACTCCAGCCTGGGTGACAGAGTGAGACTCCATCTCAAAAACAAAAACAAAAAACAAACAACAAAACAAACCGAAGTTGGGAAGGACCAAGTAAGAATATGCAGAGAAGCTCCTCAACACCAGCAGGCTTTCCTCCACTCTGCCTTGGCCACACTCTCAAGTGGACATACCTTATCTTGTCAGTCCTGATCACCTCAAGCCTCCCACTCTGAACATCACCTCCTGTACTGGCAGTTCAGGTGGGTCCTGTATTACCACCACACCATGCCAGCAATTCTCTGAGCCCACCCAGCCCTCCGAGCCAGCGATCTTTGCCTGTTGGCAGCGCCATCACCATGTCCTTAAGCCATCCTTGCAGTCACTACCCTGCATCCTTTACCCCTTTTCCCCCATTCACTGTGCTCACCCACAGCAACTCCAGACTCCAATTGGATCCAACTATGGCTGAAGAACCAGCACCCGTGTGTGACTAGACTCATTTTCCAAATCACAACCAAGCGTCTCACACGGGCCCTCGGTTCCTCCAATGCGCTTTCACAGCTTCACTTCCTCGCCCTTGAAATGACTAATTTATTTTTTTTATTTTTTTTGAGACGGAGTCTCGCTCTGTCGCCCAGGCTGGAGTGCAGTGGCCGGATCTCAGCTCACTGCAAGCTCCGCCCCCCGGGTTTACGCCATTCTCCGGCCTCAGCCTCCGGAGTAGCTGGGACTACAGGCGCCCGCCACCTCGCCCGGCTCGTTTTTCGCATTTTTTTAGTAGAGACGGGGTTTCACCGTGTTAGCCAGGATGGTCTGGATCTCCTGACCTCGTGATCCGCCCGTCTCGGCCTCCCAAAGTGCTGGGTTTACAGGCTTGAGCTACCGCGCCCGGCCGAAATGACTAATTTCAAATCTCCCACACCCCCAACTCAATTTCTCCTGGTAGTGCCACCACAGGATTCAGAGAAAAGGGGATGCAACCACACCAGCATACCTCACCTCTGTGCCCCATACCTGCCGCCCAGTATCCACGCATGCTCCCTTCCCCCGCCGTGTCGCGCTCCTCCAGCCTGCACAGGACCCCAGCCCTCCTGCTCCTTAGGGCGTGGCCCCCACAGTTGTCTCTGCAGAGCCTTTCTCCCCTTCCCCAGATCATTATCTTCCGCTTATAACATGCCCCGCCCTCCATCCTTTAGAAACTCTCCCAGGAGGCCGCCAGCTCCTCCGGCATCTGCTGTTCCACTTCCCCCCTCCCCACTTTCATTCTGTGCTGCTCCAATCAGCCTTTTGTCGCCACCGTTACAGGAGATGACTCTCGTCCAGATCATCAGTGACCTACATGTCACTGAGGCCAAAGGTCCCTTCTCCGGCCCGTCTCTCAGTGGCTTTTGACATGCTTGGCCACGGCCTCGTTATGTGCTTTTCCAATGTCTCTGACTCCAACTTCCCCTGGTTTCCCTCCTCCACACGGCCTTCTCCTTCTCAGGAGCCTTCACTTCCCTGCTCCTCCTCTGCCCTCTCTCGGTGACGGCTGCCCCGGAGGTCTGTCTTGGGGTCTCCTGTCTTCGTCTTTGTTCATTCCCGTAGTGGCTGTCATCCCGATCTGCGGCTTCACAGACCATCTCCGGTCTGATGAATCTCAAGGCTTGATCTCCCGCCAAGACTTCTCTTTAGGACTCAGACTCACCTATTTAACTACCTCACACCTCCTCTTGGATGCCTAATGAGCATCTCCCAGCCAAAAGTAGGCTCGAATTTCCCTCCCCCACCCCCTCAAATCCAGTCCTTCCCAAGGTCTCCCATCATAAATAGATGGTGCTCCCCATTCGCCCAGTTGTGTAGGCTAAAACACTAAGAAGTTATTGTGATTTCTCTTTCCCTCATCCCGTCATCCTGACAGTGCTGTCTCCAAAATAGACCTAGGCCCACTTATTACCATTTCACGGTTACAGACCTCGACCATGTCATCTTCATCCCTAGCCCAGCCTTTCCTAATGACCTTCTACCTGATTTCTGCCTCCAGGTTTGTCTCCATCTCGCCCCATGCAGTTTATCCCACACACTGCACTTAGGGAGATCTTTCTAAAGTGCAAAGAAGACATGCTATTCCTGTGCTTAAAATCCTCCAATGAGGCTGAGGTTACAGTGAATCGAGATCATGCCACTGCACTGCAGCCTGGGTGACAGAGCGAGACTATGTCTAAAAAAAAAAAAAAAATCCTCCAATGGGCCAGGTGCAGTGGCTCACTCCTGTAACACCAGCACTTCAAGAGGCCATGGTGGGAGGGAGGATGGCTTGAGCCCAGGAGTTCAAGACCAGCCTGGGCAACATAGAGAGACCCCCCATCTCTACACAAAATATTTTTGTATTTTTTGGCTTCACTCCTGGTGGTGCGAGCCTGTGGTCCCAGCTATTCGATGGCAGGTTGGGGTCGTGAGGAGGTGGGGAAGGGGGAAACTGAGGTGGGAGGATTGCTTAAGAGATCAAGAAGTTGTGGCTGCAGTGAGCTGTGATCCCACCACAGCACTCCAGCCTGGGTGACAGAGCGAGATCCTATCTCAAAAAAAAAAAAAAAAAAGAAAGAAAAAAGTTGCCCATTGCACTTGGAATAAACTTCAAACCCCTGACTGTAGCTGGCAGGACTTAGGCGGTGTGGCTCCTCCCTTGCCCTCCAGCATCTTCTACTTCTCCCTCCCTTCTCACTGTATCACAGCCACAGTTGCCTTCTCTCTGGGACTTGACTATCCCAAATCTTGGCCTGGCCCAGGGCCTTTGATGGCTTTTCTGCTTAGAACTTCCCTCCCTCCCAACTGCCTCCTCCCAGTCTTCACAGGGCTGCTGTATTTTCACCATTCAGGTTCCCAGAGGGGTCAGCATGTGCAAAGGCCTGAGGAGGGAAGGAGCTTGGGGGCTGGAGAAACTTAAAAGAGACCCCTTCCTTCCTTCAAAACCCCCTAAAATTTTGCACAGTTTGGTGGTGGCATGTACCTGTAGTCCCAGCTACTCTGCAGGCTGAAGCGGGAGGATCAAGTGATCCCAGGAGTTCAAGGTTGCAGTACACCTTGACTGCACTTGTGAGCAGCCACTGCACTCCAGCCTCGGCAACCTAAAAATTAAAAACCCCTTGTGGGGGCGCGGTGGCTCAGGCCTGTAATCCCAGCACTTTGGGAGGTCTAGGCGGGAGGGTAGCTTGAGCCCAGAAGTTCGAGACTAGCCTGGGCAACAAAGCGAAACCCTATCTCTACAAAAAATAAATAAAAATAAAATACCCCAAGAGTATTAAAAGAGGGTTTTGTGTTTCCTCAGGCTGCTGTAGCAAAGAACCACAGAGTAGGTGGCTTAAAGGGGAAGAAACTTATTATCTCTCAGTTCTGGAGGCCAGAAGTCTGAAATCCAAGCATGGTTAGGGTTGCCTTTGCCTATCTTTTGGCGGCTACTGGCAACCCTGGGTGGCCCTTGGCTTGTGGCTGCCCTCCAGACTCTGCCTCTACAGCACAGAGCATTCCCTGCCTTCCTCCCTCCCTTCCTTCCTTATTCCTTCCTTCCCTTGCCTGCCTTCCCTGTCTTCCTCTCCCCTCTCTCTCTCTCTCTCCCTCCCTCCCTTTCTTTTCTTTTCTTTCTTTCTTTTCTTTCTTTCTTTCTCTTTCTCTTTTTCTCTTTCTTTTTTTCCTCCCTCCCTCCTCCCTTCCCTTCCCTCCCCTTCCCTTCCCTTCTCCTCCCCTCCCCTCCCTTCCCCTCCCCTCCTTCCTTCCTTCTTTCTTTTTTCAGAGACATGGTCTTGCTCTGTCACCCAGGCTGGAGTGCAGTGGGGTGATTATAGCTCACTGCAGCCTGGAACTCCTGGGCTTGAGCAATCTTCCTGCTTCAGCCTCCCGAAGCACTGGGATTACAGGTGCAAGCCATCATGCCCAGCCTATCATTTTTTTCTGTGTCTATGCATAAGGACACTCTTCCTTGGATTTAGACTTCACCCTAATCTAGAATGATCGCATCTCAAGATCCTTATCTTAATTACACCTGAAAAGACCCTGATTTCAAATAAGGTCACACTCTTAGGTTTTGGCTGAAGAGACAAAATTTAGCCCATGAGATGGGATATATTTCCAGGCATTTTAATCTGGGTGGGATTGCTGAGGCAGGAGGAGCTCAGAGGTTACCTGAAAAAGCATATCTGTAAGCACATTCCCTGAAAAACTAGCTATAGGTGATTTTGTTTTTTCTAGAGGATACTTTTTTAAAGGGTTGGGGGAGCATTTTGTGTTCAGATAAATTTGGAAAATGCTGCATACAACTCCCACACTAGAAGATTCACAGTTCACCTTAGTATATTAAAGGGCTGAGAATTCACGGTAAAGAAGCACTATGTATTTATGTAAAGCATCATTTCCCTAGTTTATTTCACCATAAAACCCCATTTTCTTTCTCATAATCTCTGTAGCACTTTCAGATCCTATCAGCCTGTGGAAATTCAAGAGGAATGTTGATGTGACCCAACCTTGTCTTACTATAACTGAGAAGATCAACATCCAGAAAAGGACAAGTGACTCATCCAAGGTCACACTGCTGAGAGGGTCGGAAGCTGATTTAAAACTCAGCCTCCTCAAAATGATAGCGATGGAGACACATTAGTTGTTGATGGGGAGAGAGTGGGTGTGGCTACACAGAGGTCTCACCAGAGAGATGTGTTTGACGAGGGAACAGTTCTGCCTTTTACTTGAAGTGGTAGTAGTTACACAAATTTGCATGTGATAAAAACAACACAGAACTAGGCACACACGTTATACCCATGTCAGTTTTCCTGGCTTTGATACTTTACATAAGATGCAACCTTTGGAGGGCCAGACACAGTGGCTTACCCCGGTAATCCCAGCACTTTGGGAGGCTGAAGTAGGCAGACCACCTGAGGTCAGGAGTTCCAGACCAGCCTGGCCAACATAGTGAGACCCCATCTCTACTAAAAATACAAAAAGTAGCCAGGAGTGGTGGCACACACCTGTAGTGCCAGCTACTCTAGAGGATGAAGCAAGAGAATTGCTCAAACCCAGGAGGCGGCGGTTGCAGTGAGCTGAGATCACACCACTGCATTCTAGCCTGGGGGACAAGAGCGAAACTCCGTCTCAGAAAAAAAAAAAAAAGAGATGTAACCCTTGGAGGACAGTTCCTCACACCTGTAATCCCAGTGCTTTGGGAGGCTGAGGCAGGAGGATTGCTTGAGCCCAGGAGTTCAAGACCAGTCTGCGCAATATAGTGAGACCCTGTCTCTAAAAAAATTAGCCAGGCATGGTGGCACATACCTGTAGTCCCAGCCCTGGGACTACGGGACTACTTGGGAGGCTGAGGTGGGAGGATCGCTGAAGCTCTGGAGTTCGAGGTTGCAGTGAACTATGATCATCCCACTGCACAGCAGCTTAGGCAACACAGCAAGGACCTGTCTGGAAAAAAAAAAAAAAATTGAGATAAATTTGGCAAAGAAAATTGGGACCTCTTTGTACTATCTTTGCAACTTCCTGTGAATCTATAATGATTTCAAAATAAAAGGTATGAAAAATTGGTTTCCTGCCTCCAGCTTCCAGAGCTTTTAACACTGTCAAAGGTCATTAGATCAAGATTAGGTGTATGCTATGCTAGTCATATGCTTCTGGTACCCAATAAAAAGCACAGTTTATGGGCTGGGTGCAGTGGCTCACGCCTGTAATCCCAGCACTTTGGGAGGTTGAGGCAGGCAGATTACCTGAGGCCAGGATTTAGAGACCAGCCTGGCCAACATGGTGAAACCCCATCTGTACTAAAAATACAAAAATTGGCTAGGCATGGTGGCGCACACCTGTAGTCCTAGCTACTCAGGAGGCTGAGGCAGGAGGATCACTTGAGCCCAGGAAGTCGAGACTGCAGTGAGCTGTGAACACTTTGGAGGCTCAAGAAGACAATTTTGTGTTTTGACACAGCAATAGCAGAACTTTCATCAACAATTAGATTCAGAATAGGTTATGATGCACACATTTTTGCCACATGCCCAGTCGTCTGGCTTCTCTTGGAATTGTCTCCATTTGCCCCCACTCCTACCCTCATTCACATAATGACTGTGGAACTGGGGGCAGCCATTTCCTTTCCACACAATGTGATTCTGCTTCTCTGGCTACAGTTGACTGGTTCAGGGGTGGGCACTGATCCAATCTGGACCAATCAGAGCTCTTCCCTGAGAATTTTCAATTTGGAGCTCAGGGAATCTGTCCAATCCTAGATTGCTCAGGTAGTAAAAGTGTGAGATGGAGATGGGGTCACTGGTGGCCATGTTAGCCCCTTATGTGAAAAAACCTAGTTGAGTGAGAAGAAATGAAGCCAACATTCAAAGGAAAGTAAAGACAGGAGACAGAGAGAAAGTCCTGTTAACCTTGCGATGCCTGTTTCTGTTTGTTTCTGAAATCCAGTTGCCTTACTATGGCCTGGCTACTCTTCCCTTCCTTGGCAACCACAAGCTAACACATCCCTCATTTGGGTGTGTGGGGGTGTGTGTGTGTTGTTTTGTTTTGTTTTGTCTTCATTTTCATTGTTTCAGACAGGGTCTTTCTCTGTCACCTAGGCTGGAGTGCAGTGGTGTGAACACAGCTCACTGCAGCCTCGACCTCCCAGGCTCAAGTGAACCTCCTGCCTCAGCCTCCCCAGTAGCTGGGATGACAGACACATGTCACCAAGCCTGGGTAATTTTTAAATTTTTTTTTATAGAGATGAGGTCTCACTATGTTGCTGACTGGCCTAGAACTCCTGGGCTCAAGCAATCCTCCTTCCTCACCCTCCCAAAGTGCTGGGATTACAGGTGTGAGCCACAGCACCCAGCAACATATCTTATTTTGCTCAAGCTAGTTTGAGTTGTTTTATCGTCACTTGCAATCCAAAGAGCCTAAAGTAGCCTATAGACCAACTCCTTCACTTTACAGATGAAGAAATGAATTCCAAGAAAGTCCATGACCTCCCTACGGCTGAGGTCAGTGGGTAGCTAGGCTAGAATTAAATCGCAAACATCCTGATGGGAACGCTTATTTGTTTTTGCACAGCCGCGGCTCCTGCCATGCCATGTGACATTTCCAAAGCCTGTCAAGATTTCCAAAGTCCTCAGTTGGAGAGAAATGCACCTGAACCTCCGCTTATCTACAAAACAAAGGGGAAAGGATAAAATTAGAAGACCCCCTGAAATATAACTGGAGGTCTGGGACCTGGGGGATTGGTGCAGGAAGCTGAGAAAGGAGAGAACAAAGTTAGATTTGTTAGAGGTGAAAACCAAAAGGACCCTACACTCTATTTGTGGCTGAGCTCTCACACAAGGAAGACAGGATCAAAGGAAGTCTTCATCTCTTTGCAAAACTCTCATGCAGGATTCAGATTAAACTGAGCCAACAAATATCCTCCTAACCAAGGCTAAAAGAGATCAGAGACCTACTCCAGTGTTGGCTGCCTGTGAATCCCCAAAACTCCCAGCCTTCCGAGGTCACCCTTACCTTTAATATAAAGTCGGGTGGCTCAAGGGAGGAGGAGCCAGATGTTTTTCCTGCGTGGTTGCACAGTTTCTTGCCAGTCCCCTTGGCTCCTACAGCTGACATTCTCCTCCTATCCCCCGACCCCAGCCTAGACACAGCGTTCTTCCCGCTCCGCCCACCCCCGACAACCACTGCTAATCAAGCTGCTGTGTGGACCTGGCTTTTCCTGAAGTTTCAGGGCAACAGAGGGGCGTGATGGGCGCTGGCAGGTTTTCAGGAGTTTTAGTTCCTCCTGGGCCACGTAATATATGAGGCTGACAGAGTAAGCCTGAATGACTGGTCCCTGCTAAACAAATGACTCAGCATCCTGGAAATGTGTAGCAAGATGGTGTCTGGAGCCAGCCAAGAACTTGTCCCCAGAACCACAGTGTTTGTTAGTTCCCAGTGGCTTGCTACAGGCAGATTTTACAACTCCACGAGGCACTTATGCTGGGGTTTCAGGAAGAAGTGGGTGAGGGGCAAGTGGGTTGGTGAGCCTCACTTTGAGCTATCTAAGACTTGCCAGATCTTCATCCAGGACAGGCAGAAGCTTTTGCTGCCTGTCCCAGGAACCCTCCTGGGGGGGACTGAGAGAGCCACAATCGCTGACATCATCCAGCCCATTGGCCCCTAGTGTCCCCTGAGCCTCCCACAGTCAAATGGTATTTCGTTAGGGATCCTGGGGCAGAGGGCAGCTTCTAGGCGGCTTCAAACCCCATCCTCTGCAGAACCTGCCAAGAGGGTAACATCTCAGAACACATACGTGTTGTGTGCTGCTCATCCCTGACCCTGCTCGGGTATCCTCACCTGATGTTCCCTGGCCCTGCCTGTGGCTGGGGCTCCCTTCCTCTCCTTGTGTCCCCAAAACAACCCCAAAGAGCCTGCAGCCCACTCTGAAGAGCAGTTTCATGTTTTTTATCTACGACTTTCCATTTTTAGGAGTTCTGGCCTTCCATGAACAAACACGTTTATCAAGGTGCTTTTTCTAACCCAAAGAGTAACTAGCTCTCTAAAAGCATTTCTGTTTGATTCCGGACCAACAAATGCAATTCACAAACCCTAGCAAAAGTTATTAAATAGTGAGAAATATTCCCCCATCTCCAAAACATGAACCCGGTCGGGCGCGGTGGCTCACACCTGTAATCCCAGCACTTTGGGAGGCCGAGATGGGCGGATCACGAGGTCAGGAGATCGAGACCATCCTGGCTAACACGGTGAAACCCAATCTCTACTAAAAATACAAAAAACTAGCCGGGCGAGGTGGCGGCGCCTGTAGTCCCAACTACTCGGGAGGCTGAGGCAGGAGAATGGCATGAACCCGGGAGGCGGAGCTTGCAGTGAGCTGAGGTCCGGCCACTGCACTCCAGCCTGGGTGACAGAGCGAGGCTCCGTCTCAAAAAAAAAAAAAAAAAAAAATGAACCTGATTCATACATATAATTACTGTAGTTCTCATACCCCACATTGGAACAATGTGATCTGACAATGACACAGAATCTTTGAGGTCAGAACTATCCTAGAAAATCCAAGATGTACTGTCGCCAAATCTATTTTCCATATGTGCACCACTCACATTGAAATGGATCCCTTCCTTGACTCTTTTACCTGGAAAGCATCAGAGCTCTTCAGTAGCTTCTCAGAGTCTCAGTTACAGGACAAGCCCTGGGGAGTCTTTAAAATCCTAGGAATAGGCCAGGCACCGTGGCTCATGCCTGTAATCCCAGCACTTTGGGAGGCCGAGGCAGGCGGATCCCCTAAGGTCGGGAGTTCGAGAGCAGCCTGACCAACATGGAGAAACCCCATCTCTACTAAAAATACAAAATTAGCCGGGTATGGTGGCACATGCCTGTAATCCTAGCTACTAGGGAGGCTGAGGCAGGAGAATCACTTGAACCTGGGAGGCAGAGGTTGTGGTGAGCCGAGATCATGCCATTGCACTCCAGCCTGGGCAACAAGAGCTAAACTCTGTCACAAATAAAGAAATAAAATAAAATAAAATAAAATCCTAGGAATAAGCCATGAGAACTAGAGGGGTTTAATTTCAAGAATTTTTTTTTTTTTTTTTTGGCAAAGTCTTACTTTGTTGCTCAAGCTGGAGTGCAGTGGTGCAATCACGGCTTACTGCAGCCTTGACCTCCTGGGCTCAAGAAATCCTCCCGCCTCAGCCTCCCAATTAGCTAGAACTACAGGCACACGCCACCATTCCTGGCTAGTTTTCTGTTTGGTTTTTGTTTTTTGTAGAGACAGTGTCTTGCTCTGTTGCCCAGGGTGGTTCTGAACTCCTGGGCTCCATTTATCCTTCCTCCTCGGCCCCCTAAAGTGCTGGAATTACAGGCATGAGCCACCACACCCAGCTAATTGCAAGAATTCCTAGCAGCCCCTCTGACAATTAGCTGCTCCAAACAGCTTCCTCAGGGACAGCCTGAGCCAGTGCCTCCTCCCAGGAGGTTGAACTCCCTGGACACAAACCCAATGACCCACCACCATTCCTTTTCACAGTGTCCCTCCCTTTTAGCTCCCATTTGGTTCCTGTTCCACCAGTTCCTCTACAAAGGATGCACAGGGCTCGTGGAGGACTCCAGCTCAACTTCACTGGGAGTTTACTAAGATTTCAACATTTTACACCTTTGGCCGGGAGCGGTGGTTCACACCTGTAATCCAGGCACTTTGGGAGGCTGAGGTGGGAGGATCACTTGTGCCCACAAGTTCAAGGCCAGCCTGGGCAACATGGTGAAATCCCATCTCTATGAAAAATTAAAAAAAAAAAAATTAGACAAGTGTGGTGGCGCACACCCACCACTACTACACTCCGTAGTAGTCCCAGCTACTAGGGAGGCTGAGGTGGGAGTATCACTTGCACCTGGGAGGTGGAGGTTGCAGTGAGCCGAGATTTTGGCAGTGTACTCCAGCCTGGGGGACAGAGCAAGACCCTGTCTCAAAAAAACAAAAATTTACACCTTTGATGGAAAAGAGTCTTAAAGCTTAATTGCTGGGCTGGGCATGGTGGTTCACATCTATAATCCCAACACTTTGGGAGACCGAGGCGAGAGAATCACTTGAGGCCAGGGATTTCAGATCGGCCTGGGGAACATAGTGAGACCCCCTACTCCTAGCTATTTGGGAGACTGAGTCAGGAGAAGTGTTTGAGCGTTCCACTGCATTCCAGCCTGGTTGAGAGAGGGAGACCTAATTTCTTGAGGAAAAAAAAAAAAAGCTGAATTCCTGTAGCCAGAACACACTATTTTCATAAACCTGCCTGCAGTTCTAGAATGTGGTGCAGGGGCTCAGTCTAAGTGTCAGGTCCATGGGCCCCAATAGCTTCCTGGATAGAATTCAGGGAGCTATGAACTGAAGTGGAAAAAACATTACATCTTGATTTTCACAAACCTCTAACTGAAATTTATCATTTCCTTCAGTATGAGGGTAAGCAACAAGCCACAGCAATGTTAGGAGTGCCTGTGGATTTATCACATAGAAACCACAACTACTTTATGTCTTGTTTTTCTAAGACCAGCCGAGCGGGCGCAAAAGAACCAGCGGGTAGGCAAGTGTAACAGCAAAACTGCTGGTTTATTTTAGTAACCTAAGGTGTGCGGGAGAAGTCTGTCAGCCTCCGGGGAAGGAGGCCGGCAGAGTCCCCCCGTGGGGCTCTCGGACGGACTTCCCACAGTCCCGACATCCCGACAGGAGTGGGGCTGCAAGAAGGCCTCCGGGCTGTGAGAAGGCCGCCGGGGCTGTGAGAAGGCTGCGTGGCTCAATGGCGGAGAGCAGCTTTTCTAGGAGTGGGAGGGCAATAGGTGGGGCATGGGCGTGTCAGGGGCGTTCCGCAGGTGCGACCAGGTAAATCTTGGTCTCTTCAGATTGACGTCACCTGGCGCATGCCCAGTTGGTCTGCACCCTCCCTGGGCGCCGGCTGCATTTTCGCGCGCGCGGGAAGAGTTGGTGGTGAAGAAGAACCCGGAAGTGCACCATCTTGCCTCGGTTCGTCCAAACACTTTAAACAATTGTTTATATTATTATTTATTAGAGATGAGGTTTTGCTCTGTCACTCAGGCTGGAGTATGGCGGTGTGATCATAGTTCACTGCCGCCTCAAACTCCTGGGCTCAAGTGATCCTCCCACTTCAGCCTCTTGAGTAGCTGGGATTATAGGTGCAAATCACTACACCCAGCAAAACCACAGATTTTTTTTGTCACCTTATAGTTGTTGCAAGTATCTTAAAATATTATTCACATTCCAAACTCGGCTGGGTGCGGTGGCTCACACCTGTAATCCCAGCACTTTGGGAGGCCAAGACAGGCAGATTGGTTGAGGTCAGGAGTTAGATACCAGCCTGGCCAATATGGCAAAACCCACTCTCTACTAAAAATACAAAAATTAGCTGGGTGTGGTGGCGTGCACCTGTAACCCCAACTACTCTCGAGGCTGAGGCATGAGAATCGCTCGAGCCCGAGAGGTGGAGTTTGCAGTGAGCCAAGATTGTGCCATTGCACTCCAGCCTGGGAAAAGAGCGAGACTCTTGCCTCCAACATAAATAAATAAATAAATAAATAAATAAATAAATAAATAAATAAATATAATGTGTTTAGGTATTATTCTGAGAAGGGGTTCATGGGTTTCACCAGCTTGCCAAAGGACTCCAGGGCAAAATAAACAAATGAAAATTTTAAAAATTAAGTATTCTTGTAATCTGGGGAGAGGCTCCAGGCATAAGAATATTATGAGGAGGAAATCCACTTTTTTTTTCAAGAAAAGCAAAGCTGAATGAGTAAAAAAGAAGACACAATTACATGCTGTCTACAAGAGACCCACTCTACCTTTAAGGAGACACATAGACTGAAAGTTAAGGGATACAAAAGATATTCCACGCAAATGAAAGCCAAAAGAGGGCAGGAATAGCTATACTTATAACAGATGAAATAGATTTTAAGTCAAAAATGGTAAAAAGTGACAAGAAGGTCATTATATAATGATAAAAGAATCAATTCATGAAGAGGCTATAAAATTGTAAATTATATGCACCCAATATCGGATCACCTAGATATATGAAGCAAATATTAATAGACTTAAGGGAAGGATAGACTAATACAATAATAGCAAGCGATTTAACACCTCACTTTCAGCAACAGACAGATGGTCCAGGCAGATAATCAATAAGAAAACATTAGACTGAAACTACACTTTAGATCAAACAGACCTAACAGACAAATACAGAACATTCCATCTGACAGCAGCAGAATGCACATTCTTCTCAAGAGCACATAGAACGTTCTCCAGGATAGATCACACGTTAGGCACAAGACATGTCTTAACAAATTTAAGATTAATATCGTATCAAGTATCTTCTCAACCACAACGATATGAAACTAGAAATCAATAACGAGAGAAATTTCAGGAAATTCATAAATATAGGGAAATTATACAACATGATCCTGAACCACCAATGGGTTAAAGAAGAAATGTAAAAATATCTTGAGACAAATGAAATGGACCCACAAGATACTAAAACTTATGGGATGTGGCAAAAGCAGTTCTAAGAGAGAAGTTTGTAGCTATAAATGCCTGTATCACAAAATAAGAAGGATCTCAAATAATCATCGTAACATCACGCTTCAAGAAGCTAGAAAACTAGAAAATGAAAAACAGGCCAGGGACAGTGGCTCACACCTGTAATCATGCCACTACAGTCCAGCCCGGGTGACAGAGCACGAGACTCCCTCTCAAAAAACAGAAAAGGAAAAAGAGAAACAAACGGAAGCAGAAGGAAGTAAATGATAAAGATCAGAGCAGAAATAAAGACTAGAAAAGATCAATGAAGGCCGGGCACGGTGGCTCATGCCTGTAATCCCAGCACTTTGGGAGGCCGAGGTAGGTGGATAATGAGGTCATGAGTTCAAGACCAGCCTGGCCAACATGGTGAAACCCCATCTCTACTGAAAATACAAAAATTAGCCAGATGTGGTGTGGTGGGTGCCTGTAATCCCAGCTACTTAGGAGGCTGAGGCAGGAGAATCGCTTGAACCCAGGAAGCGGAAGTTGCAGTGAGCCAAGATCGTGCCACTGCACTCCAACCTGGGTGACCAGAGCAAGACTCCGTCTCAAAAAAAAAAAAAAGAAAGAAAAGAAAAGAAATATCAATGAAACTGAGTTGGTTTTGTTTTTTGTGACAGAGTCTCAAATAAAAGAGTGCAGTGGTACATTTTCGGCTCACTGCAACCTCCACCTTCTGGGTTCAAGGGATTCTCCTGCCTCAGCCTCCCAAGTAGCTGGGATTACAGGCACCTCCCAAGTAGCTGGAATTACAGATTTTAGTAGAGACAAGGTATCGCCATGTTGGCCAGGCTGGTCTCAAACTCCTGACCTCAAGTGATCTGCCCACCTTTGCCTCCCAAAGTGCTAGGATTACAGGCGTGAACCACCCCGCCTGGCCAAGTTGCGTGTATGAAACAGTAAACAAAATTGACACATTCTAAGCTACACTAACTAAGGAAAGCAAAAGTGATTTGTCTGGGAGAGGCATTGGTGTATGCGACCAGATCTCTGCATTGTAATGCAGAGCGCCCTGGAAGTCTAAGCATTCCTAAGGAGTTGTGACGAGCCTGTCTTTCTATTTGCCTGCCACCTGTCCTGCCTGGGTCCATCACGTGTCTGTCAGTGGACTCACCTTATGCCTTCACATTCCCATGGCATGTCTGGGATATCCTATCACTTAGTCTATGTGTGTCTACATGTGCCATTACATGTTCCCCTCAAAGTTCTGCTGTGTTTCTGTCCAGTGCCTGCCACATGTCCCCCACATGTCAGCTGTATGTTCACATATGAATTCCACGTGTATTTCATTTATCCATGGGGTAATATTGCTGTCATAGGTCCTGCACGTTTTTGACATGTAACCGTCAAGTTAACTCATGTATCCGTTCATTCATTCCTTCATTATTGAGTTCCTAGTATGTGGTGGTCACTGTTTTAGGCTCTGTGGATACAACAGTGAATAAAACAGACAAAAATACTGTCTTTACAGAGCCTGTATTCAAGACAATAAATGTAATAATGATAACAACACAGTAGAGGCCAGTAATCCCACACTTTGGGAGGCTGAGGTAGGCAGATTGCTTGAGTTCAGGAGTTTGAGACCAGCCTGGGCAACGTGGCAAAACCCTGTCTCTACCAAAAATACAAAAAAAGTAACCGGGCATGGTGGGGTATATCTGTGGTTCCAGCTACTTGGGGAGCTGAGGTGGAACAATCACTTGAACCTGAGAGGTAGAGGTTGCAGTGAGCCGAGATCATGCCACTGCACTCCAGCCTGGGCAACAGAGTGAGACTTCTGTCTCAAAACAAAACGAAACAATATAGTAAACATAGAAATAAATCAACAAGCATAATAAACAAATTATATAGTATGTTAGAAGGTGATGAGTGCTACGGAAAAAAATGGAGGAAAACAAGGGAGATCAGAGGTGCCGGACGTATATTACAGTGCCCTTGTGAAAACGTAAAAGAAACAAAAAGAGCAGCAGGCAGAGTGGATACAGTTGTAAACAGGAGTTCAGGGTAGTCCCCTTGAAAAGTTGTCTGAGAGTAGACTTGAAGGCAGTAGATGAAGTGAGCCTTGGAGATACGGAGGAAACACATCTAGGCAGAGCAACAGCAGGAGTAGAAGCCTGAAGCAGCAGCTTGTCTGGTATGTTGGAAGAATGTGGAAACCAGTGTGGCTGGAGTGGAGTAAATTGTAAGAAGTCAAACAGGGCCTGGTGCGGTGGCTCACACCTGTAATATCAGCACTTTGGGAGGCCGAGGTGGGTGGATTGCTTGAGCCCAGGAGTTCAAGAGCAGCTTGGGCAACATAGTGAAACCTCAACTCTACAAACAATAGAAAACTTAGCCAGTATGGTGGCATGCACCTGTAGTCCCAGCTACCCAGGAGGCTGAGGCGGGAAGATTGCTTGAACCTAGAAGGCAGAGGTTGCAGTGAGCCAAGATCACGCCACTGCACTCCAGCCTGGGCAACAGAGTGAGACCCTGTCCAAAAATAAGTAAATAAAAGACGACAAACAGGATTTGAATCAGTTTGATCTTGGCCTCAATGAATTTCAAGCTTCCAGTTTTCCTCCACCTTTAATATGATTTAGCGTAAACCCATCTGTGGACAACTGTCCTGGAAACTATTGAACACTGTGGTCTCAGGCCATTTTCAAATACTCTGAGTTTAATCTCAAGAGAAACGAAAACAAACCCATCTCGATGTAAATAGGAGTAGGGCAGCTGGGTCAGAAAATGAAAATTTTCTCCCAAGGGAAGGAGAAGGGTAGGGGAAAGAATTCAGGCTTTGAGTCCCAGCTCTGCCACTCAACAAGCTGAGTGAGAGTGGTCACTCTGCCAGCCTCGCTGAATCTGTTCCCATGTATGGAAAATGGGCTGAGACCCCCACAGGGATGTGATCATAGAATGTAAACTAAACATTCAGCCCCCAGCCCTAGCCTGACTCTCAGGCCAGCTCAGTTCACAGCCACTGCCTCCCTTCTTGGGCCTGAATGCCCAATATGCTTCTCCTTTGACCTTCATTGTCTTGAAGCTATACATTTAGCACCTGAGGGTCAGCTCAGGTGGCAGGTAAAATCTTTGCATAGTTTCTGATGTTTTTTGTGTTTTTTTGTTTGTTTGTTTTTGCTTTTTTTTTGAGACAGAGTCTCACTCTGTCACCAGGCTAGAGTGCAGTGGCGCCATCTCAGCTCACTGCAACTTCCACACTTCCACCTCCTGGGTTCGAGTGATTCTCCTGCCTTAGCCTCCGGAGTAGCTGGGACTACAGGCATGCGCCACTAAGCCCAGCTGATTTTTGTATTTTTAGTAGAGACAGGATTTCACCATGTTGGCCAGGATGGTCTCGATCTCTTGACCTCGTGATCCACCTCCCTCAGCCTCCCAAAGTGTTGAGATTACAGGCATGAGCCACCGTGCCCGGCCTCTGATGTACTTTTTATCCTGAACTCTCCCATATAGCACAGGGCTTCAATTCTTGGGGGAAAAAAGCTGGAGTTTAAATTCTAAAGAAATAAGAATGTGAATCTGAATTGGCATAGTTCATCTTGTAACTGATTAAATGGACACTGGAACCGTTTACAAGGGCCCACCTGTCACCCCGAGTTGGTGGGTGGCCGCCCTCTGGGACTCCTTGTCTTCTGCTGCCATCGCCTGGAGGCAAGAGGGACTGCAGGGACACAGAAGGACAGAGGCCCACAAAGGTGGGAGCAGCACTGGCTCAGACCCCTGGGACAGCTAAGACCACCCTGGGGAGGCCAGTGGCTCACCTCTCATGAAAAGGCAGATGGAGTGACTTGAAAAGCTGGTTTCCTGGCTGAGCATGGTGGATCACGCCTGTAATCCCAGCATTTTGGGGGACTGAGGTGGGAGGATAGCTTAAGCCTGGTAGTTCGAGACCAGCCTGGGCAGCAAAGCAAGATCCCCATCTTCACTAAAAATTAGCCAGGCATAGTGGTGTGCGCCTTTGGTCTTAGCTACGTGAAAGGCTAAGGCAGGAGGATCGCTTGTGTCCAGGAGGTTGAGGGTGCAGAGCTGTGTTTAAGCCACTGCGTTCTAGCCTGGGTGACATCGAGACCCTGCCTCAAAAAAAAAAAAAAAAGAAAAGAAAAGAAAAACTGGTTTCCTGGCATATTAGTGGCCAAGAAGCCTCAATGACAAAGAGGGGAATTTTTTTTTTTTTTTTTTTTGAGGCGGAGTCTTGCTCTGTCGCCCGGACTGGAGTGCAGTGGCCGGATCTCAGCTCACTGCAAGCTCCGCCTCCCGGGTTTACGCCATTCTCCTGCCTCAGCCTCCCGAGTAGCTGAGACTACAGGCGCCCGCCACCTCACCCAGCTAGTTTTTGTATTTTTAGTAGAGACGGGGTTTCACCGTGTTAGCCAGGATGGTCTCGATCTCCTGACCTTGTGATCCGCCCGTCTCGGCCTCCCAAAGTGCTGGGATTACAGGCTTGAGCCACCGCGCCCGGCCAAAGAGGGGAATTTTAATGACTACAGCTCTAGTCTCACCTCCTTCTACAAAAGAGAAAACTAAGACCCCTGCACTGCGGTGGAGTGTTTTCCCCAAGGCAGAGCTACACTGCTTCCTAAGGCAGGATGTGACTTAGGGACAAAGTCACATTCGAAGGCAGGCCCTGAGGCCGGATTCCAGGGTTGCTTTACAGTCCCGCTAACAGTGTTGTCCTTGGACCAGCAGCCTCAGGTCAGCTGGAAGCTTGTTAGAAATGCAGGATCGCAGACCCCGTCGGCAACGGACCCAGACTCTGCACTTTACCAGATCCCCCAGGAAATCCGGACGCCAGTCAGAGCCAGTGCCAGGGACTGGTTTAGAACACGCTGCCTCTCAACGTTTTTAGGAGGGCACATGAAGATGGTTTTATTTCCCCAAATGGAAATTATAGTATTGTTTGTTCCTTTTTTTTTTCTTTTTTTGAGATGGAGCTCTGTTGCCCAGGCTGGAGTGCAGCGGTGCAATCTCCGTTCACTGAGACCTCCACCTCCCAGGTTCGAGGGATTCTCCTGCCTCAGCCTCCCAAGTAGCTGGGAATACAGGCACCTGCCACCACACCTGGCTAAATTTTTTTTTTTTTTTTTTCAGTAGAGACGAGGTTTCACTATGTTGGCCAGGCTGGTCTCAAACTCCTGACCTTAGGTGATCTGCCCACCTCAGCCTCCCAAAGTGCTGGGATTACAGGCGTGAGCCACCGCCCTCAGCCAGCATTGTTTTTTCTTGGTTATAATAGTTCTACACACTCACTATAAAAAAATTCAGACAACATAGGATAATTTCAAGAAGAAAGCAATAAATATTGTGTTGTGTAAATATCCTTCTGGACATTTTCTATGCACACACCTTTTTTTTTTTTTTTTTTTTTTTTTTTAAAGATGGAATCTTGCTCTGTTGCCCAGGCTAGAATGCAGTGGCGTGATCTTGGCTCACTGCAATTTCTGCCTCCTGGATTGAAGCAAGTCTCCTGCCTCACCCTCCCAAGTAGCTGGCATTACTTTTTTTTTTTTTTTTTTTTTTTTGAGACAGGAGTCTCACTCTGTCTCCCAGGCTGGAGTGCAGTGGCCCGATCTCAGCTCACTGCAAGCTCCGCCTCCTGGGTTCACGGCATTCTCCTGCCTCAGCCTCCCATGTAGCTGGGACTACAGGCGCCCGCCACCGCACCCGGCTAATTTTTTGTATTTTTAGTAGAGACAGGGTTTCAACATGTTAGCCAGGATGGTCTCGATCTCCTGACCTCGTGATCCGCCCGTCTCGGCCTCCCAGAGTGTTGGGATTATAGGCTTGAGCCACCGCGCCTGGCCCAAGTAGCTGGGATTACAGGCTTGCACCACCACACACAGCTAATTTTTGTATTTTTAGTAGAGATGGGGTTTCTCCATGTTGGCCAGGCCGGTCTCAAACTCCTGACTTCAGATGATCTGCCCACCTTGGCCTCCCAAAATACTAGGATTATAGGCACGAGCCACCGTGCCTGGCCCACAACATTTTTACAAAAATCAGATTGTGTGTGTATCCTCTATACTGTCTTGTCGCCTTTTCTTTTTCTCTTTCTTTCTTTTTTTTTTTTCCGAGACAGGGTCTTGCTCTGTTGCCCAGGCTGGAGTACAGTGGCATGATCACAGCTCACTGCAGATTCAGCCTCCTGGGCTCAAGCAATCCTCCCATCTCAGGCCCCCAAGTTGTGGGGACTACCAGGAGATGTGTGTGTACATATATATTATATGTATATATCTGTGTGTATATATACACACACATAAATATATATACATATATACATTGTATACATATGTATATATATTTTTTATTTTGTAGAGATGAGGGTCTCACTATGTTGCCTAGGTTAGTCTTGAACCCCTAGGCTCAAGTGATCCTCCCACCTTGACCTCCCAAAGTGATGGGATTTCTGGCATGAGCCACCACACCTGGCCAGCCTTGGATGTTATTTCTTTTTCTTTTTCTTTTTCTTTTCTGAGACAGAGTCTTTACTCTGTCGCTCAGGCTGGAGTGCAGTGGTGCAATCTTGTCTCATTGCAACCTCTGCTTCCTGGGTCAAGTGATTCTCCTGCCTCAGCCTCCTGAGTAGCTGGGATCACAGGTGCATGACAGCACCCCTGGCTAATTTGTTTTGTTTGTTTGTTTGGTTTTGTTTTTGTTTTTTGTATTTTTAGTAGAGACTTATGCAACCGCAGCTGCTTGGGTCACTCAGGAGCCCTCGGGACCATCACCCACCCTTTTCCCTGCCTGGAATGCTCCTCTGCTCACCCACTCCACCCGTCCCTCCACCCTCACCCAGTAATTCCCATCCGCCTTTAGGCTTGGCCTGAAATGTCAGCTCCTGGGGGGGACTGGGAACACCGAGGCTGGATCCCCTTGGTATTCACTCCTCTAGTGCCCTTTCTTTTCTCCTTTGGAGACATTTATCACAAATTCATGAAGTTTCCACTTGAATAAGAATTTGTTTATGTCATTCTTGTCCATGAAAGCAGGGCGTGTGTGTCTCTGGGCTTAGGGACCCCTCTGTGTCTTGCACTTTGTATGGGGCCTGGCACATAGCAGATGCTCAGAACATACTTGTGACAGGATGAAATGAAGGGGTGGATGTTGCGGGTCATCAGTGTGCACATGGCTAGGGTTTTTATTTGATCGTGTCAATCAAGCTCAGATTCAGAGCTGCTGGGGAACTGAAGGTCTCTTTGTGGGCACTGCCTCTCTGCAACACTGTTGCACAGAGGGATTTTCTGGTTAGAGCATCAGAAAAAGCTCACCCCAGGGTCTGGTGCACAGAAAGCACTCTGCAGGCTGGGCATGGTGGCTCACGCTTGTAATTCCAGCACTTTGGGAGATTGAGGTGGGCAGATCAGCTGAGGTCAGGAGTTTGAGACCAGCCTGGCCAACATGGCGAAATCTCCTCTCTACTTAAATACAAAAAATTAGCCAGGTGTGGTGGCACGCGCCTGTAGTCCTACCTGCTTTGGAGGCTGAGGCAGGAGAATTGCTTCAACCTGGGAGGCAGAAGTTGCAGAGAACCGAGATCACACCATTGCACTCCAACCTGGGCAACAGAGCAAGACTGTCTCAAAAAACGAAAAAGAAGAAAGAAAGAGAGAAAGAAAAAAAGAAGAAGAGAAAGAAAGAGAAAGAAAGAAAGAAAGAGAAAGAAAGAAAGAAAGAAAGAAAGAAAGAAAGAAAGAAAGAAAGAAAGAAAGAGAGAGAGAGAAAAGAAAAGAAAGAGAGAGAGAAAGCAAGAAAGCACTCTCTGGAATGGCAGCTCCTTGGTGGTGGTGAGGAGGTGGCATGGGTGTGCCCCTGCTTGCTCCAGCTTGTAACACCCTCGAGTTTCCATGTTTCTTTACCTCTTTCCAGACAGGCCACACTGAACAGCACATAACAGCACATATTCCAAACACAAGCAGGGAGATGGTGCTGTAGGGTGACTTCATGGTTTACTAAACATGGACTGAGAACTACTAATGTGCCAGGTACTGTTCTGACCCTAGGTCCACAGAGATGGTGAAACTCTGTCACAGTCGCTCACAGCCTAGAAGCAAGGCGGCCAGTCATTACAATGCAGTGGAATGCATGCCATGGGAGAGGTGAGTTCAGTGGAGGAGCAGGGGGAGCACAGAGGCAGTGAGTGTCTCTACAGTGAGCAGAGGCCACACCCTTCCAATGTTTTTGTTGTTGTTGTTTTGTTTGTTTGAGACAGAGTCTCACTCTCTTACACAGGCTGCTGGAATGCAGTGGTGCGATCTCCGCTCACTGAGGCCTCTGCCTCCTAAGTTCAAGCAATTCTCCTGCCTCAGCCTCTCGAGTAGCTGGGATTACAGGTGTGTGCCACCATGCTCAGCTAATTTTTATATTTTTAGCAGAAACAGGGTTTTACCATGTTGGCCAGGCTGGTCTCAAACTCCTGACCTTGGGTGATCTGCCCGCCTTGGCCTCCCAAAGTGTTGGGATTACAGGCGTGAGCCACTGCGCCCAGCCAGCCCTCTCTTAAAATCCATCCATACATTCCCATATCTTTTCAAATAAAATAATTTTTATTATTTTATTTTATTTTATTTTTTATTTTTAGTAGAGATGGGGTTTCTCCGTGTTGATCGATCTCCCGACCTCAGATGATCTGCCTGCCTCAACTTCACAAAGTGCTGGGATTACAGGCGTGAGCCACCGCACATGGCATAAATAATAATTTTTAAAAAGGTATCCAAGGTCGAGGATGGTCTGGCCTCTCCTGACACCCTCACCCTCACCTCCCAGCCTTGTCCTCTCGCTCTCTGTGTCCAGCCACATCATCATTCTCTCAGCCCCTCCCATGTGCCAAGCTCTGTCCCACCTGGAGGTTCTCACAGGTACTGCTTCCTCTGGTTGGAACCCTTCCCATGAACACATTTTTGTGACTGGGCATGTGCATACACGAGACTACTGAACAAACTGCTTTACTCGAGCCTTCAGTTCCGTTCCCAGTGCCGCGTGAAGGGTAGGCCCTGAATAAATATTTGCTGAGCAGACTACCTTTTATTCCTCACATTCATGGCAAACAGTTTCCCTAGATTGTGGCTTGCCCTTAAATTTGTTGTTTCTTTAACCTTCAGAAGTTTTACATTTTGATGTCGTCAAATCATCCAATCTCTCTTTTGGAGTTTCTCTGTTGCTTTGCACACAGAAAGTTTCAGAGGTTTCATAAGGGCTCGTGCCTGAGCAAAAGCCCAAGTCTGAGGGATTTGAATCAGAAGGAACAGGAAGCTGATAACCTTGGTGGAAGCTGACGGAGGGAGTTGTGTGGCAATACCAGATGCAATGGCGACATGGGGTTAGCATGTCTTGAGTGGGCGTTCTTGGTCTAGCATTTTCCTCATGGTGCTCACTACCTCCTTAATGGGTCAGGAAAGTATTAACACCCTGGTACATGTTAAGGAAAAGTGGATCAGGGCCCACTATTTGCTAGGCATTGTGTTAAGCACTGGGGAACTGACTTTTTTTTTTTTTTTGAGACAGGGTCTTGCTCTGTCGCCCAGGCTGGAGTGCAGTGGCCCAATCACAGCTCACTGTAGCCTCTGACTCCTGGGCTCAAGCAGTCCTCCCACCTCAGCGTTCCAGGTAGCTGGACTACAGGTGTGTGCCACCACACCTGGCTAATTTTTTTATTTTTTGCAGAGATGGAATCTTGCTATGTTGCCCGTGCTGGGAACTGACTTTAAAAGTAAGAATTGAAGAATAGAGCAGTAGTTTATTATGTGCAGGCTGTGTGTGTGTGTGTGTGTGTGTATGAATGTGTCTGGCAGGGATTCCAGACAGACGGAAAAATATCTGTGAGGAGTCCAAGGTGGGATGTAGTCAGATGGTCCTCATTAAATCCCAAAGGAGGCTGCACTTGCCAGCTCTCTCATTCAAAACTCGAAGAGGTTTCCAGGCAAGGCAAGGAGAGGGCGTTATTGACCATGATGCATAGCCATGTTCTTGAGGATCTCAGCCCAGCACCAGTTGCCATAGAGGACGGGACCAGACTGCTTTTAGACTACAGCCACCGTGACTCTCCACACACTGCTGCAAGAGTTAAGGCAAAGCCATGATGAGTACAACACAGCAGTTGTCCCAGGTGAAGCCCTTGTCAACAGGCGTCCTGTGGCTTTGTGGCTGATTGTTCTAGCCTTGGCTCTGAGAAGGGGCAGTCATTTGATGTTCAGAAATACCTGTAAGCAGCTGAGCTTAGTGGCTCCCCCCTGTAATCCCAGCACTTTGGGAGGCTGAAGCTGGCGGATCACTTGAGGCCAGGAGTTTGAGACCAGCCCGGCCAACATGGCGAAATCCTGTCTCTATCAAAAATGTAAAAATTAGCCCGGTATGGTAGTGCACTACTATAATCCCAGCTACTCGGGAGGCAGAGGCAGGAAAATCGCTTGAACTTGGGAGGCGAAGTTTTCAGTGAACCGAGAGCACGCCACTGCACTCCAGCCTGGATGACAGAGTGAGACCCTGTCTCAAAACAACAAGACAAAAGCCCTGTAACCCACAGCCATTTAGGGGTAGGGTGAGCATTTAACCTCATGGGGTAGATAAATCAACAGAAGTGCCATTCAGGCCTCCCCAGCCCTTAGTCCAGCAAGGTACATTGGGAGAGGGTCTCTGACTGCCCGCTGGAGACAAGTGAGAATAAATGACATTATGACTCCCAATTGTGGGCATTTAAGCAGGAGCCAAGCCTTGTGCTAAACAAGCATTTCCCTTGTGTGTAACCTTAGATGGTGGGTGTGGCTGTTTATTTTCACTTTTTACAACTTTTTTAATTTTTTTTTTTTTTTTTTTTTTTTTTTTTGGTGGTCTTGCTCTGTAGCCCAGGCTGGAGTGCAGTAGAGCTATCTCGGCTCACTGCAACCTCCACCTCCTGGGTTCAGCAATTCTCCTGCCTCAGCCTCCTGAGTAGTTGGGACTACAGGTGCCTGCTACCACACCTGGCTGATTTTTGTATTTTTATTAGAGACGGGGTTTCACCATATTGGTCAGGCTGGTCTCAAACTCCTGACCTTGTGATCTGCCCGCCTCAGCCTCCCAAAGTTCTGGGATTACAGGCATGAGCCACTGCGTCCAACCAATTTTTGTACTTTTAGTAGAGACAGAGTTTCACTACGTTGGCCAGGCTGGTCTTGAACTCCTGACCTCAGTTGATCCGCCTGCCTCGGCCTCCCAAAGTGTTGGGATTACAGGCATGAGCCGCCGCACCCAGTCTCCAAAAAATCATGTTTTGTGAATCATAAGGCGTGACTCTTATCCCCACTTTACAGATTAAGAATGGGATGCTTAGACTGGTTTGCCCCAAGTCGCTTAGCTCTAACTGCGAAAGTCCAGGATTCAGACCCAGAGTGCCTGCCTCTATGGCCGTGCGAGGAACTGCGATGCCCTGTGGTCTCCCAGATCGGGGTGGAGGAAGGAACATGTGTGAGCACCAGAAGTGGACACACATGAGGCAAGATTGGGAACTCAATGTCGGGAATCTCTCTGGGAGGAACATAACTTCTGAGACTTTGGCTCAGAAAAGAAAGGGCTTCCTGGGAATGCTGGGATGCTGCTATGCAGGCATTTCTTATGAACATCTCCTCTGTCCTGTTGCAGGGCTGGAAGAGAATAATTTCAGTAGCATTAGGACTCTGTAGGCTGCAAATGAATGGCAGGAGCTGGCTAGCCACGTACGGACAGAACTGAGGAAACACTGGAATGGTGGCTGTTAAGAAATATGGGAAGAAGGCTGATGTTACATGCTGTTATACATAATGTCACATGCTGTTATATATGATGTTACATGCAGTTACATGCAACATTACATACAATGTTCCGTGCTGATGTTACATAATGTTACATCATCTTACATGCACTGTTACAGGCTGATGTTACATAGTATTATGTACACGGCTACACGCTGATGTTACATGACATTACATGTTGTTACATGAGAGGAAGCCTATTGGGCTATCTGCTGTGTGACAACTGGCAGAGGGAGGCTGTCCCCGAGGAGTATACAGGGCAGGGTGCCCATCCAGGCTGTGAGAGGCACAGGCATCCAGCCCTCACAAAGAACGGAGAGGGGCCACCTCCCCTTGCAGCAGGCCCTGGGCTGCCTGCCTGGAGGAGGGGAACCCCGAAATGTGGGCTGGAGACAAGTGAGCGGGAAAGGAATGTGTTGCAGCAACTCAGGTAGCAATCTGGGAACAGTGACAAGCAACGCAGACTTATCCACTGAACTGTGAGACTCCAGGAAGCCTTTGTGTGTCTCTGTGCCTGTGTGTTTATAAACTTCCTCCCTTCCAAGTTAAAATCAAGACTTATTTGGCAAAGAATATTGTCCTTGGGGAGGGAGACTGCCCAGAGATGGAAAACGTGTAGATAAATTTGTTTCTCCGAGTTCTAGATATGGCTTATCTGTCCAAGGCTCTGGTATTTTTCTAGTTGAATTGTTGAAACTGTGAAAATGAACATAGTGAAAACTTTGGAAGACTCTTAGTGTATGAATCTGAGGGGTCTATGTCAGCTAAAATTCGTGTACATGTAACTGATTTGAAGTGTGACAAAATTGGGGCTTCCATCATTTTTTCTGTGTGTTGAACGGTTTTCTTGTTTGTTTGTTTGTTTGTTTTGTTTTTGAGATGGAGTCTTTCTCCTGTCTCCCAAGCTGGAGTGCAGTGGCCCGATCTTGGTTCACTGTAACCTCTGCCTCCTGGGTTCAAGCAATTCTCCTGCCTCAGCCTCCTGAATAGCTGGGATTATAGGTGCCAGCCACCACAACTGGCTAATTTTAGTATTTTTAGTAGAGAAAGGGTTTCACCATGTTGGCCAGCCTGGTAGAAACAGGGTTTCACCACGTTGGCCAGGCTGGTCTCAAACTCCTGATCCCAAGTGATCCGCCCTCCTCAGCCTCCCAAAGTGCTGGGATTACAGGCGTGAGCCACTGCGCCTGGCCTGAATGGTTTTCTTTGCAGAAAATACAGTTGTAATCCCACACTATAATTTTTTATTGGATGAGACTAGAAATATGACCTTATATATATATATATAGTTGTTTTTTTTTTTTTTTTGAGGCGGAGTCTCGCTCTGTCGCCTGGACTGGAGTGCAGTGGCCGGATCTCAGCTCACTGCAAGCTCTGCCTCCCGGGTTTACGCCATTCTCCTGCCTCAGCCTCCGGAGTAGCTGGGACTACAGGCGCCCGCCACCTCGCCCGGCTAGTTTTTGTATTTTTAGTAGAGACGGGGTTTCACCGTGTTAGCCAGGATGGTCTCGATCTCCTGACCTCGTGATCCGCCCGTCTCGGCCTCCCAAAGTGCTGGGATTACAGGCTTGAGCCACCGCGCCCGGCATGACCTTATATTATTAGCTTTGTTTTAATTAATTGGTAGACTCTTGAGAGTAGTTTTAGGCTTATGGAAACACTGAGTGGGAAGTACAGATAGTCCCTCGTACTTCTCTACCCCCATACCCACGGTTTCTCCTATATTAATATCTTGCATTAGGATGGTGTATTTGTTACAACTGAGCCAATATTGATGCATTATTATTAATCAAAGCCTAACATTTACATGAGGGTTCACTCTTCACATTGTACATTCTATAGCTTTCGACAAATATATAATGACACGTATCCACCACTATAGTATCATATAGAATAGTTTCACTGCCCTAAACATTCCCTGTGCCCCACTTGTTATTAATAGCTTTTTCAAGGGAAGATTTAGATTTCAGTGTTTTTCCCTTTCACGTTCTTTTAGAAAGTAGAAGTTCTGTTGCAACCTTCCCAGCCACATTTCTACCTTGGTCAGCACTGCTCTCCCCCACACACATTCTAAGAAGCTGGTCAAAACGATTCCTCACTGACAACCTCCAAAGGGATGGCCAGGAGATGCTCAGCACCTCAATTTGACATGACAGGCCCTTTAGGAATTGAGATGTTTACACGACTGTCCCCTGACATTGTAATGGGAGGTCGCTTCGCATGGTCCCAGCTCAGGAGTCCTGGGTGGTTTTCATTCAGCTCATCCACATACGGGTAGCACTCTCGGTCAGAAGCAACGGAAATCCAACTCAGGCTGGGCACGGTGGCTCACGCCTGTAATCCCAGCACTTTGGGAGGCTGAAGCGGGCAGATCACGAGGTCAGGAGTTCGAGACCAACATGGTGAACATGGTGAACCCTGGCCAACATGGTGAAACCCTGTCTCTACTAAAAATACAAAAAATTAGCTGGGTGTGGTGGTGCATGCCTGTAATCCCAGCTACTCAGGAGGCTGAGGTGGGAGAACTGCTTGAACCCAGGAGGTGGAGGTTGCAGTGAGCCAGGATTGAGTCATTGCACTACAGCCTGGGCAAGAGAGTGAGACTCGAAAGAAAGAAAGAAAGAGAGAAAGAGAGAAAGAGAGAAAGAGAGAAAGAGAGAAAGAAAGAAAGAAAGAAAGAAAGAAAGAAAGAAAGAAAGAAAGAAAGAAAGAAAGAAAGAAACCCAACTCAAACTAACTTAGTCAGCAGGAGAAATTTAAATAACATAACAAAGACACTACTCAGAACTGGCCCTGCAAAAGGTAAACTCTCCATGGTGTCTAATGGGGCTGGGTTAGCATCAATCTCCAAAGGACCCTTTG
>NC_045449.1:44166569-44179511 GCF_002776525.5 Piliocolobus tephrosceles | reverse complement strand
TTTTTTTTTTTTTTGAGACAGAGTTTCGCTCTGGTTGCCCAGGCTGCAGTGCAATGGTGCAATCTAGACTCACTGCAACCTCTGCCTCCTGGGTTCAAGCCATTCTCTTGCCTCAGTCTCCCGAGTATCTGGGGTTACAGGCGCCCGCCACCACGTCCCGCTT
This sequence comes from Piliocolobus tephrosceles, assembly GCF_002776525.5. Lineage (NCBI taxonomy): Eukaryota > Metazoa > Chordata > Mammalia > Primates > Cercopithecidae > Piliocolobus > Piliocolobus tephrosceles. Next base: position 44,179,348 of record NC_045449.1, on the reverse strand, counting down.
TTTTTGTATTTCTAGTAGAAACGGGGTTTCACCATGTTGGCCAGGCTGATCTCGAGCTCCTGACCTCAGGTGATCCATCCGCCTCAGCCTCCCAAAGTGCTGGGATTACAGGCATGAGCCACTGCGCCCAGCTTTTTTTTTTTTTTTTTTTTTTAATAAATAAAGTCTGGGTCTCACTCTCATTTTGTGGCCCAGGCTGGTCTCTAACTCCTGGGCTCCTGGCCTCAGGCCATCATGCTGCTTCTGTTCCCCAAAGTGCTGGGATTGGGTCTTTTTTTATCTTGATGGGATGATAGAGATGACAATGCCTTTTATCCTTCTTGTTTGTTTTGAGACAGGTTCTTGCTCTGTCACCCAGGATGGAGTGCAGTGGTGCCATCACGGCTCACTGCAGCTTTAACTTCCTGGGCTCAGGCCATCCACCCACCTCAGCCTCTGGAATAGCTGGGACCGCAGGCATGTGCCACCATGCCCAGCTAATTTTTATATTTTTGGTAGAGATGGGGGGGGCGGTGTGTCTCACAATGTTGCCCAGGCTGGTCTTGAACTCGTGAGCTCAAGCAGTCCACCTGCCTCAGCCTCCCGGAGTGCTAGGATTTCAGGTGTGAGCCACCGCATCTGGTCCTTTTATTTGTTTTGTTGTGCCCGGGCCTTTAATCTCTTTCATTGTTTGAGGGGTTTGGTCTTAATCTAGGAGGGCTGCATATCTCCCCAGGTGCACAAACACAAAGTCAGGTTATTTCCTTCTCCTCTGGCCTTTTGTGCCTTTCCTTGTTAAAGATCCAGTTCATTTACCTCACCTTTGTGAAGTTGCCCAACTCGTGCAGTTGAGTTGACTTGTAGAGAGGGTGAGTTTGACCCCCCACACTTGCCACAGGGAGACGGTTAACTGCCTCTCAATCCTGCCAGGCTAGTTCTTCCCCTCCATGGCTGGCAACCCGGGCAGACCCCCTGACAACTCTGGCCATCTTTTCTCCAGTCCCTTCAGGTCACAGAACAGTATCAAGTTCGTCATTAAAAGGTCTCTTTCTGCAAAAGAGTGAAAACATTAATTCCCCTTGCAGAGAGATGTAGGAGACCAGAATATGCCACCCCAAAGTATGCCCCTTTGGCACAAGGATTGTTTTGAGTTTAAGACAATTGAGATGAAGCATGTATAAGGAGGCCTCCGCTCTCCCACTATTTGCCTAAAAATAGGACATAAACTTACACAGGCACGCTCCCCCCCTCTACCAGGAAGGACAAAGCTTGGCCACCAGAGACAGCTTTAGACCCTTATCAGCAACAGAAGAATCTCCATAACAAACCTTACGAGCTAGCCTCTATATACCATTTATTTGCCTTCTCACAATCTGCCACCCCTAGACATTCCAAGTCCTTTCCCCTGGGTCTTGTTATTTGTCTAAAAATGTATTATGGCTGGGCGTGGTGGCTCACGCCTGTAATCCCAGTACTTTGGGAGGCTGAGGTGGGTGGATCACTTGAGGTCAGGAGTTCAAGACCAGCCTGGCCAACATGGAAAACCTCGTCTCTACTAAAAAGACAAAAATTAGCCGGGTGAGATGATGGGTGCCTGTAGTCCCAGCTACTCTGGAGGCTGAGGTGCAAGAATTGCTTGAACCTGGGAGGCAGAGGCTGCAGTGAGCTGAGATCGCACCACAGCACTCCAGCCTGAGCAACAGAGTGAGACACCATCTCAAAATAATAACAATATTAAATAAAAATAAAAAATAAAATAAAATTTAAAATGTACTGTTTTTTGTTGAAGACGCTGGAAGTCCCTTCTGTGGGATTTACTCAGTCCCTGGGCGTTTCCCATGTTTATCTAAGATATGCACGTTAATAACCTCCAGGTTTTTTTTTTTCTCTTATTGATCTGTCTTTTGGTATAGGAGCCCCAGCTAATAAACCTAAGGTGAGTAGAAGGAAAAATTGTTTTTTTCTTCCCCTACAAACACTTCTGTCCAAGTTAGGACCCGTGTCAGGGAGAATCTGGTGCCTGGACAGAAGCAGGGCCATCAGTTTTGCTTGCTTTCTGCTCAGTGGTGGGACAGAAAAGTGCCACCCCATACTCCAAGCAAGGACTTATCCCAGCTCCAGGGCAGAAGGATCACTTGAGGCCAGGAGTTTGAGACCAGCCTGGGCAATATAGCAAGATCCCATCTCTATGAAAAATTTTAAAAGGTAGCTAGGCATGGTGATGCACACCTATAGTCCCAGCTACTTGGGAGGCTGAAGTGGGAGATCTGCTTAAGCCCAGGAGTTTGAGGTTTCAGTGAGCTATAGTCACACCACTGCACTCCAGCCTGGGTGACAGAGCAAGAGTCTCTCTCAAAAAAAAAAAAAAAAAAATTAGTAAAGTCAGCTTTATTACTGTCATAGCTGGAAAAGAGCATGGCTTAGCTGAGCAACAACAACGGATTTCCCACCGTTGTACCCCGGAACCAGGCTGTGCTGGGCAAATGGTCCTCTATAGCCTACTACGCTAAATGTGGGTTTCCCGTAGGCACCCAACTCCCACACAGAAGGAAGGAGCTGGAAGGGCCTGCCTGGCTCCTCCGTGGAAACTCAGAAACTTGAGAATCAGATGTCACACCTCCTGTCATGGGGAGGAATGAGGGAGAGGGCGAAGCAAGGCCAGGAGCTTAGTTTAACAAAGCTGCTTTCACAGGCAGCATGAAGCAAGATCTCAGGAGTTCTTCTGCCACCTCCCCAAGAACTAATCAAAAGCCCAGGAAAGGATGAAATCTAAAGTCCAAGTGGTTTTGTGTTAACTCAGAGCTGCTCCATTTCAGCGCCACTGACATTCAGGACCAGATACTTCTTTGCCATGGAGGGGCTGTCCTATGCTTTGGAGGAATGGATTGAGCAGCATCCCTGGCCTCTACCCACTGGACATCCACAGCATCTCACCACCCCCATCCCCAGTCATGACCAGCAAAAATGTCCCCAGACATTGCGAAATGTCCCATGGGGCTGACATCACACCTGGCTGAGAACTGCTGGCTCAGGTGATTAGAAAGACAGGGATGGGTCCCTCTCCCAGATGTCGCAGCTGCAGGAGTTAGGGGAATGCACCCCGCCTGGAAAAGAAAGGACCAGAGGTGGAAAGAAGAGTGAGCTGTTTCTCCCGGAGATAGGTGTGGTGGCAGGGAGTTAGTGGCAATGCAGGAGTCTACCACTGGGTGGGCAAAGAGGAACACACATGGCAAATCCATGTTGAATAAATCTGACTCTGCAGGACGACTGAGAAGAGCTCCATGATGGAATAACGTATATGGTGTGGGTGGCGTTTAGGGATACCAGCAAGGGGCAGGGAAGCACCCTCAGACCAGCATCCATGGGGAGCTCTTGCCTCCACCATGCCTGAGGGTAAGGGCAGGAGGTGGTCCCCAGGCTGTAGGAGAGAGCCTCTGGGCAGGAGCTGTGGCCTTTGGGAGAAGAATGCCACCACTGCTATGCCCAGCCTGTCTAGTCAAATCAATATCCCTCCCTACTTCTGCCTACCCTCTGATCTCTTGGGGGTGCCTTTCAAAGACCAAACCCAACTGGAAGGTGGGAAATGGGCCCTGGGGGCAGATGAAGATTACTAAGCACACACACCATGGAGTACTTTGCAAAGTTAGAAACAATGGGTTAGATGCACCCAGGGCCACGTGGACAGATCTCAGAAATATAAGAATGGGTGAAACAAACAAGCAACAGAATGAGATATGTAAGCCAATAACATTTGTGAACATTTAAAACATATGCATAGAAAAAATACAAAACATCAATACTCCCTTTACAAGAATACATGCAAATGAAAGACTCACAGAATATGAGCCTATGGCCAGGTGCGGTGGCTCACACCTGTAATCCCAGCACTTTGGGAGGCCAAGGCAGGCAGATCACTTGAGCCCAGGAATTTGAGACCATCCTGGCCAACATGGCAAAACCCTGTCTCTACAAAAATTAGCTGGCATTGGTGGCATATGCCTGTAGTCCCAGCTACGTGGCAGGCTGAGGCCAGAGGACCACTTGAGCCTGGGAGGCAGAGATTGCAGGGGCTGTGATCACGCCACTGAACTCCAGCCTGGGCAACAGAGCAAGACCCTGCCTCAAAAACAAAAAAAAAAACATATGCCTATGATGGGGGAGGGGCTGGAGACTGCAATAGGATATGTGGATAAAAGAGAATAATTACAAACAAGAGAGGGGACTTACATGGACTAGTGATGAGAAAGTGCCATGAACTAAGGCATATGATTAACTAACTCAAATGTCTGCACCTGAAGTTTAAAAACATCAGGGAAAGAAAAGGAAGGGAGGAAGGAAGAGGGAAGACAGCCCACCAGCCCTGTCCAGCATGTCTCGGGGGAGAAGAGTGGGGGTGGGAGCCCCTCAGGGGCGCTCAGTCTCTGGTCTGGAGGGGCGCAATTCCAGATGGGGAAGGAGTTGCCTCAGGGGGCCTCTCAGAACCTCCTTTTCATTTTTATAAAAATGGGAGACACATCAAGGGATTGTACAAGGGCAAATGCCGTCCTCATTTCCCAAAATGATTCTAGAATTTTAAACCACTAATCTTGACACCTTTGATTTTGGAATGAATTCAAGTCCAAAGACCCGAATGGAACCCCGACTTTGTATCCAGCCGGGTATGAATCATCCAACAGATGGTGGGTGCACATTTAGAAACCAGCCCGGTGAGCCCTCAGAGACAGGCTCCTGAGACAGCCCTGCCAAGCTAAGCTGATGTTCTCTTCTGACACCAGAGGATTTGTGGGTTCTGCTCTTTCTGGCTTCAGGGATTAGCTGTGACTCCGTAAATTCAAGTCATGGGGAATAGGGAGGTGGCAACTGTCAGAACAGGAAAGCAGATGCTAGGAGCTAGCTCAGCCTGAGTCACATGTCCACACACTGGAGCAGAAGCCAAGTGGGCACTGTGATTGACAGCACCCTCACCAGGACTCCAGGGAGGTGGGTGCACTTTCTCCAAAAAAGGAGTATTAATCCCAGAAGAAGCCTGATGAGCACACAAACCCAATAACTATGACAGCCCTCTAGCATCCCCTTGGAAGTGGGGATGAGATATGAGGGAAGGGAGGAAGACTTTCATCTTTTTTTTTTTTTTTTTTTTTTTGAGACAGAGTCTTGCTCTGTCTCCCAGGCTGGAGTGCAGTGGTGCGACCTCCCAGGCTCAACTGACCCTCCCACCTCAGCCTCCTAAATCGCTGGGACTACAGGCTCTCACTACCGCACCCGGCTAAATTTTTTTATTTTCATAGAGATGGGGTCGTTCAGGCTGTCTTGAACTCCTGGACTCAAGTGATCTGCCCACCTTGGCCTTCCAAAGTGCTGGGATTGCAGGAGTGAGCCATAATGCCCGGCCCCTATTCTTACTTTGTAACAAAACAAGCACTTTTGGTTATTTTAATCAGCTATTGCCTTTTATACTGGATTTCTGTCACTCGCAATCAAAAGAATCCTGACTGTTATAGAAGCAATATGGGGGAAAAATCATTTTTGCATTTAATTTCAGTATCCATGTGCTTTGCCATAAATGTTTTTAAGAATTTTAAACTATTTTGGCCAGGCGCGGTGGCTCACGCTTGTAATCCCAGCACTTTGGGAGGCCAAAGCAGGCGGATCATTAAGATCATTAAGATTGAGACCATCCTGGCTAACATGGTGAAACCCTGTCTCTACTAAAAATACAAAAAAATTAGCCAGGTGTGGCGGCGTGCGCCTGTAGTCCCAGCTGCTGGGGAGGCTGAGGCAGGAGAATGGTGTAAACCCAGGAGGCGGAGCTTGCAGTGAGCCGAGATCTGGCCACTGCACTCCAACCTGGGTGACAGAGCGAGACTCCGTCTCAAAAAAAAAAAATTAAACTATTTTAAGGTTTTTGTTTTTGTTTTTTTCAAAATGTTGGTGGTTAATTTTTAATTATGACATGCATTTTAAAAGTATGCTTTCAGTGGTTTATCATATTTTCTCTTTTCCACATACAACTTTTGAATTATTTATTGGCAAATGTAACTTGTTTAAAGTGTTATTTTCATGCTTTTGCAGGTGTACATTTAGAAATGAGCACGGTGAGCCTGCAGAGACAGGCTCCTAAGACAGCCCTGCCAAGTTAAGCTGATGTTCTCTTCTGAGACCAGGAAATTTGTGAGTTCCACTCTTTCTGGCTTTTGGGAGACAGTCTGACTACAGAAATATTGGTCACCTGAAGAATTTAGGTCCTTGCCACTCGGACAAGCATGACTGGCCCCAATTCCCAGGAAGAAACATCTGTCTTGCTTCATGTCATGGACTTGCTTTATAGTTTCATTTTAGTTTCAAGTACTTGTCTGAGCAAGTCTGTCTTTTCATGGATGGCTGAAAACGCTTTATGAAGATGTACACTTCACAAGAGTTAATAACAGAAAGCACTGTGTCAAAACCCAAGACATAAATATAATTAAAATCACATTGTATTTCCTGTTGGTTGCTGAAGCAGACATTAAGAAAGTCTTATCTTTAATAGTACATTTAGAATTCCCTGTCATAGAAAATTATCTTTAAATGATAGCTCAGAAAAGAAATACAAAAAGCTCTCATGCCATTTATTATTAATGTGATTTATGTTAAGTCTTTCAGGCCGGGCGTGGTGGCTCAAGCCTGTAATCCCAGCACTTTGGGAGGCCGAGACGGGCGGATCACGAGGTCAGGAGATCGAGACCATCCTGGCTAACATGGTGAAACCCCGTCTCTACTAAAAATACAAAAAATTAGCCAGGCGAGGTGGCGGGCGCCTGTGGTCCCAGCTACTCAGGAGGCTGAGGCGGGAGAATGGCGAGAACCCGGGAGGCAGAGGTTGCAGTGAGCTGAGATCTGGCCACTGCACTCCAGCCTGGGCGACAGAGCAAGACTCCGTCTCAAAAAAAAAAAAAAAAAAAAAAAAAGTCTTTCAGTGGAATGCTGAAAATGTGCCAATAAATTAGTTCAAGAAATGATACAAAATTAAATATTAATGAAGCACTCAAACAAGCACCAATTATACTGCAATACAAGCTTGTAAATATTTCCATAAGTAATTTTCACTCTGTATTCAGGTAACACTATGGAGCAAGAAAAGAACCATCATTAATTTTTGCAGAAATCTTTTTTACTAATAAATTTTCCAAATCACAAATTTAATTTTAGCTTCTGATTTTTAAAAAGGCAATAAACTGTTAGTTTGTACTTGGATTCATGGATACTCTTTTTTTTGTTTTTTTTTTTTTTTTTAGAGATGGGGTCTCATTATGCTCCCAGACTAGTCTTGAACTCCTGGGTTCAAGTAATCCTCCCACATGGGCCTCCCAAAGTGCTGAGATTACAAGCATGAGCCACTGTGTCTGGCCTTTCTTTTTTTTCTTTTTTCTGAGACAGCATCTCACTCTGTCACCCAGGCTGGAGTGCAGGAGTACAATCATGGTTCACTGAAGCTTTGATCTTCTGGGTTCAAGTGATCCTTCCACTTCAGTCTCCTGAGTAGCGGGGACTACAGGCATGCACCATTATGTCCAGCTGATTTTTAAAAATTTATAGTAGAGATGAGGTCTCGTCTCACTATGTTGCCCAGGTTGGTCTTGAACTCCTGAGCTCAAGCAATCCTCCCTTGTCGTCCTCCCAAAGTGTTGGGATAACAGGCCTGAGTCACCATGCCCAGCCCATGGAGAGTCTTTATGTTGCAAGTGATAGAAAGCCCAATTCACATGGTTTAAACAAGGAGAATTTGCCTGCATGCTTTAGAGAAAAGTGCAAATAAAATGCCGCTTCAGGCAAGATTTTATCCAGCAGCAGAAATCCCAACTCACGTGGCTTAAACAAAGAGAACGTGCCTTCACGCTTACCTGAAACGTATACTTGAAATGTGGCTTCAGGCAGGGTTTCATCCTGTAGCTCAAAGGATGTCGCCAAGAACCTGGTGTCTTTATGCCCTTCCTCTCTGCCTTCTGCTGGGTCAACCCCTTCCTCAGGTCAGTGGCTCCTAGAGTGCACTACCTCTCTCTCTCCCCTTCAAAACCAGACCGCTTATTCCCCAGCTGTAGGGAGGGTTGGCTGCTGATGGCTCACAGCTCTCGCAGCTGAGCCTCCAGGCATTGTTTCATGTTCATAAATGCCCAGGCTTTATTTATTCCCATCCAAAGACTATCCTCTGCCTAGCCCAAGCTTTATGTGGTCTGCCAATGATTGGTCAGGGCAGAAGTACAAAAGCATAGTCTTCCTGCCTAGATCTGAGACAACTCCGAAGGGCCATCTCAGGTTCAAACCTCCCTGTAGCATCGGTTGAGGCTCTGATGCAACTGCAACCCGGTTCCACTTCTCCCTCTGCTCAACCTGCTTCATTTACGCCCTTGCAAGTACTGTTTCTGAGACCATGGGCCAGTAAACTTCCAGCATGTAAATATCCATCACAAATCTGTTGGCAGGCAGGGACCCAGACATGAGGCAGCTGAGGCCAGGAGTAATTTTTAGGAAGCAGATTCTAAAATAGGTCTTTGGAGCTGGAAGGTAGAGCACTAATAGCCCCTGGCATTCTAGTGTGCTGCACTTGTTTAAACTTTCACTGGGGATGTACAGGAATGATGGGAAACTGATGGAAGGGAGGCACTGGTGGAAGCAAATTCCCAGGCATTTGAGCGGTTTGAGTGAACTGGTAATATAAGGACTGTGAAATCAGATGGCTCTGGGTCTAGCAATGCTTAAAGGAAGACAATGAAAGTTTCAGAGTACTTAATCATCAGTTTGAGACAAAGTGTGAAAGTCTCTTGGCAGCATATGGAGACTCTGTAGCTGGAGGGCAGAAAAAGCTAAGAATCATCCCCAGAATTCATTATAAGGGTAAAGGAGCTTCAGAGAGGTCAGAGAGGTTGGATTCTCAATCAGAGCCCATCTGCTGTCAGGTCATACTCCAGTAGAGAAAGATCAGAACTCAGAGACTTGGGATGGCACATCTGGGTCAATGCACTAAAAAAATCTTGAATCTCCAGATTCCACTGAACCCACTGGGCCTGCAGAAGCCGCTCCCTGCCCACTGTTAAGGGCTAAAGTTCCCCTCATAGTTGAAGAGGGTGCAGGGCCTCTGCTTTGCAAGATGATATGCACTTCCCTCCTGGCCACCAAACAAATAGCTATCAAGTCACAACAAAACCGGCCAGGGATGCACCGGGCCTGCTGCTGAGGAGTGAGACTGTACCCTGGAGGAGCTGCAGGAACTTGCCAACGTGTGCTGGCAGGATTCAGGAGAGTGACTGGATTCTGAGGATGAGGATCAAAACATAAAGCTCGATGGGAAAGAATTTATTGAATAGGAGTGTGCTCCTGCGATGTGGGATTTTACCCCCTGGCAAAGACCCCAGAAGAAGGTGCTAGAATGGCTCTTGGAAGCCTGGAAACAGCACTGGCCCAAACTAAGTTAAGGAGAAAAAGCCAAACAGCATGGCAGATGGCAGAAGGGATCAAATGGATCAAAGGAGAGGGCTTGCTTGACCGGATCAGCCTGTGTCGGGCCTGCAAATTCCCCAGCTGACTATATTCCCTGGGAGAGCCCATAAAACACTCTTTTATCAAAGCAATAAAGAAGGTGCTGGTGGAGGAGGAACAGCAGCATTGAGAAGTCTATCACTAACCATCCTGGGGGTGGGGGGTCGGGGGCCGTGAAGGTGGGAGATGCTGTTACGGGGGCGGGGGGCGAAGGGGGTGGGGGCTGAGAGTAATGGGGATAAGAGGAGCCCAAAATAATCAAGGCCAAGTGGCAGTGTTACAAGAAAGGGGTCCCGATCCAGACCCCAAGAGAGGGTACTTGGACCTCACACAAGAAAGAATTCAGGACGAGTCCGTAGAGTAAAGTGAAAGCAAGTTTATTAAGAAAGTAGAAGAATAAAAGAATGGTTACTCCACAGACAGAGCAGCCCCAAGGGTTGCTGCTTGCCCATTCGTATGGTTATTTCTTGATGATATGCTAAACAGGGGGTGGATTATTCATGTCTTCCATTTTTAGACCATATAGGGTAACTTCCTGACATTACCATGGCATTTGTAAACTGTCATGGCACTGATGGAAGTGTAGCCGTGAGGACAACCAGAGGTCACTTTCATCACCATCTTGGTTTTGGTGGGATTTAGCTGGCTTCTTTACCGCAAACTGTTTTATCAGCAAAGTCTTTGTGACCTGTGTCTTGTGCCAACCTCCTATCTCATCCTGTGACTTAGAATGCCTGTCTGAGAATGCAGCCCAGTGGGTCTCAGTGTCATTTTACCCGGCCCTTATTTAAGATGGAGTTGCTCTGGTTTCAACTCCTCTGATAGCAGCACTTATCTGTCAGAAGGTGGGCATGGTATATATATATTTTTTTGTTTTGTTTCGTTTTGTTTTTGGAGACCGAGTCTTGCTCCGTCACCCAGGCTGGAATGCAGTGGCATGATCTCGGCTCACTGCAACCTCTGCCTCCTGGGTTCAAGCAATTCTCCTGCTTCAGCCTCCCAAGTAACTGGGACTACAGGTGCACGCCACAACACCTGGCTAATTTTTGTATTTTCAGTAGAGACGGGGTTTCACTATGTTGGCCAGGCTGGTCTTGAACTCCTGACCTCATGATCCACCTGCCTCAGCCTCCCAAAGTGCTGGGATTACAGGCGTGAGCCACCGCGCCCAGCCTAAGATATATTTTTAATAGTAAAGATGGGGTTTCACCATGTTGCCCAGGTTGGTCTTGAACTCCTGCACTCAAGTGATCTGCCCGCCTTGGCCTCCCAAAGTGTTGGGATTACAAGTATGAGCTACCGTGCCAAGCCGGAAATGGTTAATAGAACATAATATTCCTAGTGGTAAGATAGATGGGCAGTCAAAGAGAGCTTATTTTATTTTATTTTATTTTATTTTATTTTATTTTATTTTATTTTATTTTATTTTTTGAGACAGAGTTTCGCTCTTGTTGCTCAGGCTGGAGTACAGTGGTGCGATCTTGGCTCACCACAACCTCCACCTCCTGGGTTCAAGCGATTCTCCTGCCTCAGCCTCCTGAGTAGCTGAGATTACAGGCATGCACCACCACGCCCAGCTGATTTTGTATTTTTAGTAGAGATGGGGGCTTCTCCTCATTGGTTAGGCTGGTCTGGAACTCCTGACCTAAGGTGATCCGCCTGCCTCAGCCTCCCAAAGTATTGGGATTATAGGCATGAGCCACCGCGCCTGGCCCAAGAGCTTATTTTAAAACATCAGCCACTCAATAAAAAGTCATGATCTCTTGTCCAGTTTCCAGCCTAAGTTAAGATCTAGAACCTACTGAATGAAGAAGGACGCTGCATCAGCTGGCACATGGACAGGATAAGGTTCCACCAGCCCTTCTACAGGGAGAACTTGAGTAACCAGACACTGGGGAAAGCATGCAGATATTTTGAGAACAGTTGAACATAGAGTCCAAATTGACATTGATACCAAGGAAACTGAAACATCATCATGGTGCCTTGCTAGGGTGGTGGAATATGGGGTCAAGTAATAAGTATAGTTAGTCCCAGCCGTGAGCAGCTTCACAGTATGTCCATTAGGTCCACAGGCCCTCCTGGTAGTCATTTTCCTGGTCTCTCTCTCTCTCTCTCTCTCTCTCTCTCTTTTATTTAGACAGAGTTTTGCTCTGTAGCCCAGGCTGGAGTGCAGAGGTACGATCTCAGCTTACTGCAACCTCTGCCTTTCGGGTTCAAGCGATTCTCCTGCCTCAGCTACCAGAGTAACAGATTACAGGCAGGTGCCACCACGCCTGGCTAATTTTTGTACTTTTAGTAGACATGCGGTTTCACCATGTTGCCCAGGCTGGTCTCAAACTCCTGGCCTCAAGTGATCCGTCCACCTCGGCCTCCCAAACTGCTGGGATATAGGTGTGAGCCCAATGCGCCCGACCCTGGTCTCTTAATATATAGCTAGAATCAACATAACTAGTGTTGCCAGAACTCTTCCAGTGGTTTCTTGGCCTGTGGGGTAAGAGCCATCATAGTGAGGCAGGTGAAATGGAAGCCTTTCAAACGGCCTCCCACCCCAGCCAATCGAAAATTGTATCACATCTTGGGGGATGGCAGAGATTAATGCCACTCTTACAGATGTAAAATGTGGCCTCCATAATTTCCTCCATTTAATTCCTCAGTCTGGCCCCTACAAAAACCAGAGAGATCCTGCAGGATGACAGTAGGCTACCACAAGCTCAGGCAGGTGGTGTCCTCAGTGGCTGCTGCTGTGCTGGGTGTGATTTTGCCAAAGCAGATTCACGTTAACTCAGGTGCATGGCATGTACCTACTGACCTGGCAAGCACATTCTTTCCCATCTCCATAAAGGAGGATTAGGAACTGTTTCATACTGCCTGGGATGCTCAATAGTACAGTTGTCCCTTGATATTCACAGGGGATTGGTGTAGGACCCCCACCCCTCCACACACCAAAATCTGAGGATGCTCAAGTCCCTTATATATAATGGCACAGTATTTGTACGTAGCCTACATATAGCTTCCCATATACTTTAAGATCATCTCTAGATTACTTATAATACCTAATGCAATGTAAATGCTACTTAAGTAGTTTTTTTCCTTTTTTTTTCTTTTTTTTTGAGATGGAGTGTCACCCTGTTGCCCAGGCTAGAGTGCAGTGGCATGATCTCGGCTCACTGCAACATCCACCTCCTGGGTTTGAGCAATTCTCCTGCCTCAGCCTCCCAAGCAGCTGGGACTACAGGCGTGCGCCACCGCACCCAGCTGATTTTTTTTTTTTTTTTTTTTTTTTTTTT
>NC_045449.1:44160791-44166469 GCF_002776525.5 Piliocolobus tephrosceles | reverse complement strand
AATTGGTTTAGCACTATAGATTGAAAGGTTGTCTTTTTTTTTTTTAACTAAATTGCTATTTTTTTTTTGAGATGGAGTCTCGCTCTGTCGCCCAGGCTGGAGTGCAGTGGCCAGATCTCAGCTCACTGCAAGCTCCGCCTCCCGGGTTCACGCCATTCTCCTGCCTCAGCCTCCCGAGTAGCTGGGACTACAGGCGCCCGCCAACACGCCCGGCTAATTTTTTGTATTTTAGTAGAGACAGGGTTTCACCGTGTTAGCCAGGATGGTCTCGATCTCCTGACCTCATGATCCGCCCATCTCGGCCTCCCAAAGTGCTGGGATTACAGGCTTGAGCCACCGCGCCCGGCCCAAACACAGATGCATTGATTTTTGTATTTTTATTTTGTATTTTGTATTTTGCCATTTTGGCCAGGCTGGTCTCAAATTCCTGACCTCAAGTGACCCACTTGACTTGGCCTCCCAAAGTGCTGGGGTTACAGGTGTGAGTCACCATACCCAGCCTGTAAGTAGTTTTTGTACTGTATTTTTTATTTATATTATTTTTTATTGTTGTATTGTGATTTTTTGCTGTTTTTTTTCCTAATATTTTAAATCCATGACTTCAGAACCCATGGATATGGAGGCCAACTGTACACATTTACAGTCTTGACCTTAGGCATGCGAACTCTCCCATTGTCTGTTATAACATAGTCCAAAGGGACCAGCATCTTCTGGGCTTTCTGTACCATATTACAAGTGCACAACTATGTTGATTATCATCACGTTAATCCAATCAAATGAGTAAAAAATGGCAAACACATTAAAGCCCTGGTTAAAACATGCTCTGGAGGGTGGGAGGGTGGGAGATAAACCCTACAAAGATTCAGGAAACCATCACATCATGAAGTTCTTAGGAGTCCAGTGGAGATATTCCCTAGGAAGTCAAGGGAAAATTATTTCATCTTTTTTTTTTTTTTTTTTTTTTTTTTTTGAGACGGAGTCTTTCTCTGTCGCCCAGGCTGGAGTGCAGTGGCACAATCTGACCTCGTGATCTGCCTGCCTCGGCCTCCCTAAGAAATTATTTCATCTTACAGCTCCCATTATTGAGAAGGAAGCTCAAGGCCTGCTAGGCCTCTTCAGGTACTGGTGGCGCTTGGAATTCTACTCTGATCTAATTACTGAGTGAAATGGAAGACTATGATCTTTGAGCAGAGCTTGAGGAGGAAAATGGTTTACAGCAAGTCCAGTCTGTAATATGAAGGAGCACAGGGAACTTCACCCCAAAATACGGCTCCCTGGTATGATGAGTATTTAAATTAAAGGCCATTAGGGATCAATAGATGCTAGAAGACACTTCTGCCATATGTACATAAAGACCAGACAGACCCACCTAGGAGAACAATTATTTTCCTCCCCCTCCCCCACATTTCTTAATCGTCTGAGAACTTCATGGTTTCCTGAATCTTTGTAGGGTTTATCTCCCACCCTCCAGAGCACGTTTTAACCAGGGCTTTAATGTCTTTGCCATTTTTTACTCATTTGATTGGATTAACATGATGTAATCAATACAGTAGTAGACTTGTAATGTTGTGCAGAAAGCCCAGAAGATGCTGGCCTCTTTTCTTAATCCTCTATTTCAAGCTTGTCCAACCCATGGCCCCCAGGCAGCATGCAGCCTAGGACAGCTTTGAATGTGGCCCAACACAAATTCATAAACTTTCTTAAAACATTATGAGATCCTGGCCGGGCGTGCTGGCTCACACCTGTAATCCCAGCATTTTGGGAGGCCCAGGCGGGCAGATCACCTGAGGTCAGGAGTTCAAGACCAGCCTGGCCAACATGGGAAACCCTGTCTTTACTGAAAATACAAAAATTAGACTGGCATAGTAGCAAGAGCCTGTAATTCCAGCTACTTGGGAGGCTGAGGCAGGAGAATTGCTTGAATTCGGGAGGTGGAGGTTGCGGTGAGCCAAGATCATGCTGCAGCACTCTAGCCTGGGCGACAGAGCAAGACTCCATCTCAAAAAAATTATGAGATCTTTCTGTGAAATTTTTTTTTTTTTTTTTTGAGACGAAGTCTCGCTCTGTCACCCAGGCCGGAGTGCAGTGGCACAATCTCAGCTCACTGCAAGCTCCGCCTTCTGGGTTCACGCCATTCTCCTGCCTCAGCCTCCAGAGTAGCTGGGACTACAGGCGCCTGCCACCATGCCCGGCTATTTTTTGTATTTTTAGTATTTTTAGTAGAGACGGGGTTTCACCGTGTTAGCCAGGATGGTCTCGATCTCCTGACCTCGTGATCCACCTGCCTTGGCCTCCCAAAGTCTGGGATTACAGGCGTGAGCCACTGCTCATCTTAGCTCATCAGCTACCGTTAGTGTTAGTGTATTTTATATGTGACCCAAGACAATTCTTCTTCCAATGTGGCCCAGGGAAGCCAAAAGATTGGACACCCTGTCCAATTTATCTCAAAACACAGGCTGAAGTTCCCTTATCTGCCTAAAGTCTGGATCTACCAAAGAAGAAAACAATTACCTCCATTCCCTTCTCTGAGCTGGTATTAACTGAACCCATATCACAGGAAGTAAGACTGAAGCCTGTCAACAAACCAGGACAGACTTTTGTCAAAACCCTTGTCCCCTCTGTGGGCCCAATGGACTTTGCCCCGCACGATTGTATATTCTTCAACCCCACTGAATTCCCCTAAAAATCATTTACCATCCCCCTAAAATCACCCACACTTCCCCATCCCCCCTTTCCCTAAGAAGTAGGGTATACAAGCATCTGTACCCCATTAGGATACGGTGCATGGTAGTAATGCATTATTTTCTCTTATTAATCTACTTTATTGTGAGTTAAGTTTTCAGCGAAGCTTTGAGAGCGAGGGAGAAATTTTCCCTTTGTCCCTATAAGTACAAGCAGCTCTGCCATTTGGATCCTATGACTCAAATTACTCTATGGAAGTACTCTATGGTACTACGGATATCTGTGGGAGGAAAAGATTCTGTGTGAAGTTTACAGAAAGCACCAGTGGGAGAATCACAGCTTAGATCCCTAGGGTTCTGGAGCAAGGCTATACCATCCACAGTGGAGAACACCACGTCAGTTGAAAACCAGGTCCCAGGATGCTTCTCGGTCTTGGAAACAGAGCATCTGTATTAGTCAGTGTTCTCCAGAGAAACAGAACTGATAGGCTATATAGAGATATAGAAGAGGAGACTTCTACGGGAATTGGCTCATGCAATTAGGGAAGCTGAGAAGTCTGCAATGCTGTCTGCAAGCTGGAGAATTAGGAGAGCCAGTGCTATAACTGGCCTGAAAGTTACACCATTGGCTACTCTGCTTCTCAGGCCTTCAAACACAGTCAGAGTTACAATAGTGTAACTTCCAGTCCAAGGCCAAAGAAGTGAAAACCAGGGAGGCTGCTGGTATCAGTCCTGGAGTGCAACGGCACAAGAACCAGGATCTTCAGTGTCCACAGGCAAAGGAAGATGGATGTTCTAGCTCAAGAAAAGCGAGGTTGGGTGTGATGGCTTGTGCCTGTAATCCCAGCACGTCCAGGTGGGAGGACTGCTTGAGACCAGAAGCTGGAGACCAGTGTGAGCAACATTATAACACATGTCTTAAAAAAAAAAAAAAAAAATGGCCGGGTGTAGTGGTGCAAACCTGTAATCCCAGCACTTTGGGAGGCCGAGACCAGTGGATTGCCTGATCTCAGGAGTTTAAGACCGGTCTGGGCAACATGGTGAAGCCTCTTCTCTACCAAAAAATACAAAAAAATTAGCCAGGTATAGCGGTGCAAGCCTGTGGTCTCAGCTACTTGGGAGACTGAGGTGGGAGAATTGCTTGAGCCTGGGATGTGGAGGTTGCAGTGAGCTGAGATCGTGCCACTGCACTCCAATTTGAGTGACAGAGTGACACCCTGTCTCAAAAAAATTATATATATTATTAGATATAATTTTATGCATAACTGTTTAATATGTATTATTACACAGTTTCAGTTCTCCCTCCAGGACTGGACACAAACAGGACCAGCAGACTCAAGTAAACTGCATGAGCAGGTGACCACGTCCCTCTGTCATCCACCATTGTTGAATCCCTGCCTCCTCCTTCGATCACACCTATAGCCACCTTGGGGTAAAGGGTCAGGGGCCTAGAACCAGCTGATGGAGGACAAAAATCAACCAGGTTTGCTTCCTGGATGAGTTGGCTGGGAAATAGGGGTGAAAGCCACAAATGGGTTTCTGCTGCTCTGTGGCTGTACTCAGGCCTGGCCCTGGGAGCACAGGGGCAGAGCTTCAGGTGGTATGTGTGGTTGTCCACTTTGTGTGCACAGAGAATGGCCAGTAGTGAGAAAGGCCGTGGACTCAGGGGTAGTGACAAGCGGCTTGGCTGTCCCTCCAGTTGCTCAGGGACCTAGAAGGAGACACATCAGATTAGGGAAAAGGATGTCTGGGGAAAGACACATGGATGGGCCCACGGGGGTGGGCACAGAGCGTGAAGATTCGTATCACATGTTACTGTGATCAATGAAGACCACCCAGGGGCTGGAACGAAGCCAGTCCCACCCAGGCCAGAGAGAAATAAAGAAACAGTTTTGACAGAAGGGATAAAGTATTCTTGCAGGCGGAAACAGCAGATGTCCATTACAGTGACAAATTCTTTTTTGGAACAAGTAGCCAAGAAAAATTTCCCTAGATCCTTACTTCTAGATAGAGTCGATTGGTCCAGTCTCTCATCAAAAAGGTAATTAACCGGCCTCCGTGTGAACACTTTCAAAACAGGATCCTTATTACCTGTAGAGGCAACGTGTATCCCTTGAGGTCATTCGCCCTTGAGGCAGGCTGGGATTTTCTCTCCTACCCTCCAGAGAGGTGCTCTTACCCTCCCCCATCTTAGGCTCACACCAAGCTAGGATATGGAAGAAGGTATTCTTCTTCTTTTTTTTTTTTTTTTTGAGATAGAGTCTCCCTCTGTCACCCAGGCTGGAGTGCAGTGGCGTGATCTCGGCTCACTACAACCTCTGCCTCCCGGGTTCAAGCGATTCTCCCGCCTCAGCCTCCCGAGCAGCTGGGACCACAGGCACGCCACCACACCTGGCTAAAGTTTGTGTTTTCACTAGAAACGAGGTTTCACTATGTTGACCATGGTCTCCAACTCCTGGGCTCAGGTGATCCGCCCACCTTGGTCTCCCAAAGTGCTGGGATCACAGGCATGAGCTGCTGCACCTGGCTGAAAGAAGGTATTCTGATAAGATGAAGAAAAGTGACAGATGCTTTGTTAGCAGAACAATCTAGTGAAGTTATGCTGCAGGAAATGATACATTTTAGTAAGAGAATGAATGGTTTGGTAAATGTTTCACTCTTGAGTGGATGGGGGGCACTAAAACCGTCTCCCTAATACACAAACCACGTCCACTTCCACTGAAAGAAAAACCAGAAAGGATCATTTAGTGAGAGCCTGGAACAGGGATGCAAATGAAAAAAAGGCCCTGGGGACTGGGGTGGGAGTTGGGCGTGGGGTGTATCGGGGAGAGGAGAGAACAAGGAGAAACCAGAGAGGGGGATTTGCTGAGCTGGTCTCTATAACATGCTTGAGGCTCTGACTGCAGTTGATTGGCTAATAATGAGGCTTCCTCCTCCTGCCTGTATTTATTTATTTATTTATTTATTTATTTATTTATTTATTTATTTATTTATTTA
>NC_045449.1:44103489-44160781 GCF_002776525.5 Piliocolobus tephrosceles | reverse complement strand
TTATTTATTTATTTATTTATTTATTTATTTATTTATTTATTTATTTAAGACAGAGTCTTGCGCTGTCACCCAGGCTGGAGTACAGTGGTGGGATCTGGGCTCACTGCAACCTCTACCTCCTGGATTCAAGTGATTCTCCTTCCTCAGCTGTCAGAGTAGCTGGGACTACAGGCGTTCACCACCACACCTGGGTAATTTTTGTACTTTAAGTAGACAAGGGTTTCACCATGTTGTCCAGGCTGGTCTGGAACTCCTGACCTCAAGCAATCCACCCACCTCGGCCTCCCAAAGTTCTGGGATTACAGGTGTAAGCCACCCCACCGGGCCTGCCCTTTTAAATAGTAAGGGTTATACTTACTTGCAGCTTAAACTGGTGCTAATTGCTTCTTTGTCATTTTTATTTTTTTCTTGTTAGATTAAAACAGAAGAGATGATTTATTTGAATGGGAAATAAATAGAATAACAGACACTTTTATTATCACCATGACCATACAGAAGGAAGATATATTTTTAAATAATATGAGTGGAGCCAGTTAAGAAGCAACTTTTCTTCTAGCAGATTTACTAATACCTGCCTCCCCCAAATTGTCTTCCCACGTTAGGCCCAAAACTCTATTTAGACTGGCTTTACATTCCATTTAGTCCTGAGGTAATGTCTCCAAAAGTGTACTGAATTTTGAATTTAGAGAAAACGATAACAGACATGGATGTCTTCATTTTTATTTATTTTTTGGAGATG
This sequence comes from Piliocolobus tephrosceles, assembly GCF_002776525.5. Taxonomy (NCBI): domain Eukaryota; kingdom Metazoa; phylum Chordata; class Mammalia; order Primates; family Cercopithecidae; genus Piliocolobus; species Piliocolobus tephrosceles. The sequence goes on along the minus strand of NC_045449.1, from coordinate 44,160,042 downwards.
GAGTTTTATTCTTTGCCCAGGCTAGAGTGCAGTGGCATGAACGCAGCTCACTCTGCCTCAAACTCCTGGGCTCTAATTACTTCTGAATATGATCCAGATGTCTCTTGATGGAGCCACATTAAGAGGCAGGCCACAGACGCTGCAGTGAACCGAGATCGCGCCACTGCACTCCGGCTTGGGCGATGGAGCAAGACTCCATCTCTAAAAAAAAGAAAGGCAGGCCAGTGTGGCAGCCGCCTGGGGCGAGCCCTTGGGATTAATCAGAAAGGTGCTGCCAGTGACCTCAGGTTTCCACCTGGGCTTCCTCACATAAGGGGTGAGATGTAACTGATCCTTATCCCACCGGAGTGGGCAATGCCCTCTAGTAGAAATTTTAAAATACTGTTCCCTTTGCCCCAGAGGGTTTCTGTGGAGTGTTTTCACAGAAAACGCGTACATCTCTAAGTGCGGCCATGGGCCTGGCAGCAACTTCAACACAGCCGGTGACTCTGATGTGCTTCCCTGAAGTCAGCAGCTGCAGTCAGCTGAAATTACAAAAGCAAATCACACCAGGGGATGCTGCTCACACCAGAAGCAGAGATTTATTTTGTTGTCTAATATTTAAACAGTTTAAAATCCTCACAATAAACTGTCTAGTTCAGAAAAGAGGATGTAACAAATGCATGCAATAAATCCCTCATTTTTAATGAAAAGGAATATATTTAGTTTTTATTAACAGAACATCTGTTTCTCTCCATCGCCACTTAATGAGTGTTTAAAGAATGTTGGTTTGAAGGGGCACCCGCATCTCCCAGTCCTCCAGCCCTGGCCTTAATAGCCTGTGAGTGCAAAGGAGGCCATGTTATCATTGATACTCAACTACAAAGTGCTTTGCAGTGCCCCAGGTGCACAGCTGCCCCCTCCCCAGCACCTCTGCACCGGCATCCCTGTGCCCAACAAGCCTCTCTGTCCAAGCCTCCTCCACAGTCAGGCGCTTCCCACATGCTCCCTCATAAGGGGCCCAGCACTGCCGTGGATTCTGGAACCATGCAGCACCTAGGCCTCTGCTGATGCCATGGACCAGCTAGTCCATGCTGGGGGCACCCAGAGCCCATGGGCCTTGAAACAGCTTTCTGTAGAGATCTGGAAGTAGAGGAACAGAGGGACAAGGTCCCCGGGCAGCTCCATACCACCCACTGTCACTTGGACTTTGAGGGGCAGAGAGGTGTCCAGAGTGTCCCCACATCCTTCAGCTTCTGGCCTGATGCCTGTCTTCATGAGGATCCTCAACCTGTTCCCCAGGCTGGGCCAGGAGACAACCCCTCCATTCCCTCCCTTCTCCTCTCCCACTTCCTCTCTCTCCTTCCTGGATTTTCCTCTTTGCTGGTGTGTGGGTGTGTGTGCATGCCCACACACACACACACACTTATGCATGCACACACACTACAGGCATGCCACCACACCCGGCTAATTTTTGTATTTTTAGTAGAGACAGGGTTTCACCATGTTGACCAGGCTGGTCTCGAACTCCTGGGCTCAAGTGATCTGCCCAACTTGGCCTCCTAAGCCCATGAGGTCAGAGGTTTTTTGCCCATTTAATTCACTATTATATCCTTCGTGCCCACGACAGTGCCTAGCACATAATAGATGCTCAGTAAGTTTTGTAGACCGATTGAACAAAAAGTGAATAGAAGAAATGCTCGTGCCTCCTCCTTCCACATAAGAGCCCAAGCCCCTCTATGTATCATTTCAGATAAACAGGACCCATGGGGTCCACAGTCCATCAGCTCTACAGTTTGGGCTCAGCTAGGAAAGCTGCTATATGGGATACTGCTGTTATCAGCATGCCCTGGCCTCACCAGCTGGGGTCTGCCCAATGGGCACAAGTCCGAGGGCTCCAACTCCCATTCCACTCAACTCTAGGAAGCCCAGCCTTCTCCAGTACTCCTGGGACCCACTGGGCACTACTGACCTGTTCCCTCTGTTCCCTTGCATCGCTCTTGTGCCCTGTGCCTCTGCCCCTACTGCCCACTCGGCTCTCTCCTCCTACTGCCCCCTCTGTCGCAACCCATCCCAGCCTCCTACAGTTCCACCCTCTTCCTCCCTGGCACTGGCTCAGACCTTTCCGCAATAGGAGGAGACGAGGTTCTAACTACTAAGGACTACTGTAAATTTGAGGCTAGAGGAAGAAAACAGAAGATAGAAAAACACATGTGACAGCCTCTCAATGAACCTGGGCTCATCCTCCAGGACTGCCGACATCTCCTTAACCACCACAGCCAGCTGTTATGGGCAGGGCAGCCACCCTCAAGTATAGGATTTCTCCTTTGCCATCACTCTTCCCTCAAGTCCTCAAGGGTGAATAGGGATGTGGCCCTGAGCCCCAGTCAACCTGGGCAGAACTCCCCAACATCAAGACGTTTCTTGGCGATGGTCATTCAGGGTTGAAGACCACTCTGTGGAGCGCATCAGCTGTCCAATCAAAGTTAATCCTTGGCCAATCCAGCCCAGTTTCTTTTCAGTGAGTCAAAGTGTAAACTGAGTCAGGCCTACGTGGGCTTCCTCAGAGCCCCAGCAATTCTGAGAAGCGAATAATTAGTGTGGAGGTCCAGTTCTGCACAGCATGACCCCTTACCATGGGGGAACAGACCACTTACTTCGTCACAGGATGACACTGGATGGTCAATGACTCAAGGGTATCCTCCAGGAAGGATGGGGGGAACTTGCTTCTCGTCCACGTAACTCGTCCCCTCCTGGTGCTTTGCCCAGAATATGAATCAGCCTTGGTACAAGGTGAATTCAAGAGTCCACTGCAGTTGCTTATACTTTTTTTTTTTTTTTTCCAGAGACAGGCTGTCACTCTGTCACCCAGGCTGGAGTGCAGTGGCATGGTCATAGCTCACTGCAGCCTCAAACTCCAGGATTGAAGTGATCCTCCTGCACCAGCCTGAGAAGCTGGAACTATCGGTACCCACACCACGCCCAGCTAACTTAGTTTTCTTTTTTGGTAGATACAAGGTCTTGCTATGTTGCCCAGACTAGTCTCGAACTCTTGGCTTCAAGCAATCTTCCCACCTTTGCCTCCCAAAGTGTTGGGATTATAGGCATCAGCAACTGCGCTGGGCCTGCTTCCACTTTTCAAAAGGCAATGTTTCCAGATCTAGCCCTTGAGGTTTCCAAAGTCCCCCAGGCCCTGGGCATTCTGTTCTCAGAGTGCTTTCTCCTGCATTATCTCCTCTAATGCACAAACACCAGGGAGGCTTGATTAACTGGGAATGGCTTTAGTTGTTTTAGCCTCTCTCTGATAATTTTCAAAATGTTAAAAGCACAAAAGATGACTCTTGAAGTGTTTCACAATCAGAAATCAAAGTAGGGGGGAACCTTTTAGAATCAGAACAGACTAAGAGTGGAACACGTGCCTCCCGTATGGGTAAGCGCGCTGGTGGGGAAGTAGGGAGCGCACACACTGGGAATCGGGCACGTGTGGTCAGCCCTGCCTGGAGGAGTGAAGGAACCTTGAGCTGCACTCAAATGAGATTGTGCATGCCAGGTAACAGCTGGTGAGTGGTTCAGAGGTTATCTAGGTCTGTGCTCTGCCACCTGATACTATTTTCATGCAGAAGTTTCTGTCTTCAGAGCCTTTGACCTCAGAATATTGTATCACAGTAACCAGGAAAAAAGGAGCCAAAAAGCGTGGAATGTAGAACGTTAAGAATAGGAAGCTCCAACGTGGCCAACGTGGCAAAACCCCATCTCTACAAAAAATACAAACGTTAGCCAAGCGGAGTAGCACACACCTGTAACTCCAGCTACTTGGGAGGCTGAGGTGGGAGGATCGTCTCAGCCCGGGAGGTGGAGGTTGCAGTGAACTGAGTTCATGCCACTGCACTCCAGCCTGAGCGACGGAGTGAGACCTTGCCTCAAAAATAAAAAAAAAGGAAGTAATTAAGTTTTCTCCTTTTCAAAGTTTCAAGTAGACATGATCATTGTGAATATGTAACGCTTGGCTGGGAGTGGCCGGCAGACAGGTGGCACAGACAGGCTCTCTGGATATTGTTCTTGGTCTCCCCTGATTCCTATCCCTAAACGGCCATCCGAAAACGGGGAATACTTGCAACAGAACTGAAAACTAGCCATCCACACCAAGGAAACTGCAGGAACTCTGACTGGGCTGTGACTATGGGGCCAAATGGAAGGCATCATTGAGAGAAAATAAGCTGTCACCCTGTGTGTTCAGGTCAAAGCAGAAAGGCCGGGCACGGGGGCTCATGCCTGTAATCCCAGCACTTTGGGAGGCCATGGTGGGCAGATCGCCTGAGGTCAGGAGTTCAAGACCAGCCTGGCCAATATGGTGAAACTCCATCTCTACAAAAATACAAAAATTAGCCAGGCATGATGACAGGTGCCTGTAATCCCAGCTATTCAGGAGGCTGAGGTGGGAGAATCACTTGAACCTGCGGGGGCGGAGGTTGCAGTGAGCTGAGATGGCACCATCGCACTCCAGCCTGGGCGATAGAGCAAGATTTCGTCTCAAAACAAACAAACGAACAAAAACCAGGAGATGCCAGCTACCCCAGGGAGTCCCCTGCACTCAAGGGCAAGGACTAGAGGCCACGGAGGCTGGAGGGATGATGAGGCAAGGGCACACCCCAAGCTTCCTTCCACTCCACATCCCTGCAGTTTTCAGTCCGCCCCACGTGCACCGTGGGTGCACTTTTCTCTTTGAGAACGAGGCAAAGCAAAGCTCACAGGATCTGGGGAAAGATTCTGCAGCTTGAAAGATAAACATCCCTGAAGGTTTGGAGGAAGCTGCCTCTCCGTGGGGGAGCGGATTTATTACAGCACAAGTTTAAAAAAAAAAAACTGAATATTTAATTCGAATTCTCAATAAGATTCCATGGGGTGCTGGAAAAGATCTAGAAACTAGAAAAGATCCTAATAAAGAGGGAAACATCTGAGAGCAGGAAGTGTAGCAAGGAGACAGAAACCACAATAGCCTGGTAGGAAACCATGATGGAGGCTGTAAATAGCAGACAAGACACGGAGAAAATAAAATTAACATGATCAAGGGCAAAATGATAAAAAGACGAAAAGAAAGAGGCAGGCGGTCAGACACGCTGGATATAACCTGGGAATAATCGGAATTCTGGAGAGAACAAAATGGACATACGGAAAGCAGTATTCAAAGAAATGGGTGGAGAAAACTTTCCCGCTGTAAAGAAAGAACTCAGCTGGAAACTGAGAGCATGTTCTGACTTCCCAGCAAAGTTAATGAAAAGAGGGCCTCACTTAGACACACCATGATGGAATTCTCAAAGTTAAAAAAAGTTAAGAAAATTGCCGGAACATACACACAAACACACACTTTTTACTTAACTTCTTCTTTTTCTACTTCTTCTTCTTCTTCTTTTTTTTTTTTTTTTAGACAGGATCTTGCTCTGTTGCCCAGGCTGGAATGCAAAGGTGAGATCTCGGCTCACTGCAACCTCTGCCTCCCAGGTTCAAGTGATTCTCGTGCGTCCCCAGTAGCTGGGATTACAGTGATGTGCCACAAGATGCAACTAATTTTTGTATGTTTTTGCAAAGAAAAGAGTTTGCCGCTGGGCGCGGTGGCTCAAGCCTGTAATCCCAGCACTTTGGGAGGCCGAGATGGGCGGATCACGAGGTCAGGAGATCGAGACCATCTTGGCTAACACGGTGAAACCCCGTCTCTACTAAAAAATACAAAAAACTAGCCGGGCGAGGTGGCGGACGCCTGTAGTCCCAGCTACTTGGGAGGCTGAGGCAGGAGAATGGCGTAAACCCGGGAGGTGGAGCTTGCAGTGAGCTGAGATCCGGCCACTGCACTCCAGCCTGGGCGACAGAGCAAGACTCCATCTCAAAAAAAAAAAAAAAAACAAGAGTTTGCCATGTTGCCCAGGCTGGCCTCGGACTCCTGGCCTCAAGTGACCTACCTGTAAAGTGCTAGGATTACAGGCATGAGCCACCATGGCTGACCAGAGATTTTACTTTTCTATCTTTTGTTCTGCTGGGTTTTTTTTTTTTTTTTCCATGTACAAAATTTTTTAATAGTTTTTCTTTTCTTTTTTTTTTTTAGTAGAGACATCCAGGCTGGTCTCAAAATCCTGAGCTCAAGCGATCCATCTGCCTTGGCCTCCCGAAGTGCTGGAATTATAGGTGTAAGTCACCGTGTCCCATCTCCATTCAATGTTTTTAAAACTGTAGCCATAATTCATTGAATTGAGTGGATTGTGACCTGTAGTTTGAACTACACTGATGTAGAAAAACCTAAAGGAGAGGCCATGCTGTCATTCATGTATGAAGGCAACAAAAAGACCTCAGGTGTGGAAGTTATTTTAAAAAGAATCCCTCCTGAATACTCTTCTTGAATAAATCACGTGAAGATGTATGCCACAACAGTAGGGAAAAAAATCAGATGTAAATACTCAAGAATGAGAAAAAAAATCTAGCTTGAAGCACCTGCTTAGAGGTTTAGGGGAAGGAGAGTTTTCATGTCTTCTCAAGACTACAAATTGCTAGCACCTTTTTGCAATGTTCTGGCAATATCTTTTAAAAGTGTAATGTACATACCCATCTTACTCTTGGAAATCTATCATACAAAAATAAAGACACCAGGTCGGGCGCGATGGCTCAAGCCTGTAATCCCAGCACTTTGGGAGGCCAAGACGGGTGGATCACAAGGTCAGGAGATCTGAACACGGTGAAACCCCGTCTCTACTAAAAAATACAAAAAAACTAGCCGGGCAAGGTGGCGGGCGCCTGTAGTCCCAGCTACTTGGGAGGCTGAGGCAGGAGAATGGTGTAAACCCAGGAGGCGGAGCTTGCAGTGAGCTGAGATCCGGCCACTGCACTCCAGCCTGGGCGACAGAGCGAGACTCCGTCTCAAAAACATAAATAAATAAATAAATAAATAAATAAATAAATACACCAGTATATCAGGTGATATGAACTAAGATGCTTCTTGAAGCCGTATGTGTAGGGGCAAAATAATTAGCAATGACCTCAATGCCGAATACAGGTGAATGGCTTAATAAATTACGGTGTATCTATACTAAAGTAATAAACATCATGTAGCTATTATGTATTAACCTGGAAGGGTATCCATGATAAAATGGTGATTTATTTTAAAATGCAGTGTCGGGTAATTTCTGTATGATCTTACTTCTGTAAAACGTGGAGTGGAAACCTACCAAAGGGTTGACGTCTGCATGTATTTATATGAGCAGAGAGAAGAATGTGGAAGCAACAAAGCAAACGCGCCAGACTGGTTAATTCTAAGTAGGGAGCAGAGGGGAAAGAAAGGGAGATCATTGGCTGTTTTGAAACAGTTTTGAATTAACTGTAGAAACTAATTTTCTACAAGGGAAATAAAAATTACAGTTCTATATGGACTGTGATAATTGAATATCTGTGAAGGCTAAAGCAACTCCACACTGGATGCTAAACCGCCGTGATGACTTCTGATTAGCCCCAGTTCTGGGAATTCCTCTAAGCTTTCCAGTCTATCTATTGTTACCTGTGTAAGAATAGGTACTTATCTCCCTTAGGTCAAAACAACTTTGATGTTATCATACTTCAATTGTCCTTCACCTGCCTTCTGGATCACATATACTCCTTCCCTGCGATAGATAAGCCCTGGGTCTTGGGGGGTAACATCTTGTCTCCCTGTTAGCCACTGCAGAAGACACAGGCCTGGCTTCTGTTTCTAATTTCCTATTGTTTCTTTCTAAGAAACTGAATTTGTCAGCCTTTTTCTTCAGTCTTTCAGTTTCCTTGGCCTCTGGGGACAGGTTTGCACAGGACTACCCACTGAGGAACAATGTCACATTAAAATTATCTGAAAAGTTGTGAGTAAACACAAGTAGAATTTTAAAAAGAATTATAGAGCTAGGCACAGTGGTGTACACCTGCAGTCCCAGCTACTTGGGTGGCTGAAGAGGGAGGATCACTTGAGTCCAGGAGTTCAAGGCCAGCCTGGGCAATATAGTAAGATGCCCCTTGTCTAAAAAAAAAAAGAAAAAAATTTTTAAAAAAGAATTCTAATTCTTGCTTTCCAAATTATTGAAGAAGATTATAGCAGATGACTACATAGCCCTAAAAGGAAAATTAACAGCAAAATGCATTTAAGGCCTAAAACTCAGGCCCAATATTAAATGCTGACTTTATATGCAGTGAAACTGGGAGGCTTTGACTGACCTAGCCACAAGTTCACCTCCTCACTCTGCTCCCTTGGATAAGGTCCCCCAGTCAAACAACCTCCCTTATCAAGGGGACCAGGAGCATTTCCTGCTTATTCCTGAGTAGTGGGTTTCAGTTTCCTGCCAGCCTGCAGCCTGCATAATTATCCACATATGCCAGTCACATCCTCCTGCAGAAACTAGGATACATCTCATCCTCTTGATACTACAAAGCCTGCCTCCCACAGCCCGTAGTTGCTCACTGTCTCTGAGTACAACCCCTGTGTGGCCTTGCATGGTGTGTGATATCCTGCCCTGGGCTATGAGTGTATGTGACTAACACACTGCTGTCAATCTCATCTGCCCAGAATCAAATGTCATGTGTTTGGTCATCTCTGTAAACCTAGGATAGGAATCCCTCTCATCAATGGAATGAATACCACAGAAAATATTAAGCAAAGCCATTAAATAAGTTGATAAAAGCAGTACCAACCCTGGTACTGCTGGAAGAAAAAAAGGAGAATAGAAGATTTTACCAGTTCAGCAGAATACAGTAAAGGGAAAGAAAGTGGAGAAAGAAGGCAGTGAGCAGAAAATGTGGAATAATCATAATCAAAGAAAATCCAAATAATCCATTAATGGCACTAAATATAAACTGATTAAAGAAACAGTAAAACATAGGGTATCAGATTAAGTTTAAAAAATCAAAATCCTCCTTTATGTTACTAATATTTTCCTTGAATTCTGAAATAATCTCAGCTATCATAGCTTCAATATTATTTCCTTCCCATTATCCTTATTTAATTACTCTGCAAATCCTGTTATACATAGTTTGAGTCTCTCAATCTATTCTCCTACTCTTCAAACTGTTCTTACTTTTAATCAAAGTACTTATTTGCATTGCATTCACTGTCAGTTCTTTAGAGCTATCTTCCAATTTACTAATTTTATCTTCAACTATATCCAGTCTAAAGTTCACCCCATCTTTTGAGATATTTTTATTGCTTTAATACACTTTTATTTCTGAGATGTATAATTATTTATATTTCATATGTATATGTTCATTTCATTTTCATCTACATTTGTTTCATAATTTCTTGTTTGTCAGATGATTTCATCATTTATTTCTTTGAGCATCCTTATTTTCAAGTCTTTGTCATATGAGTCCAAGGGATGAATTTCATGTGGAGAAAGTTCATATTCCAGTTGTTGAATTGCTTGGCTATCTTTTTTGGCATTCCATTTCTTCATGTCCTTTGGAATTTGGGTTTACAGGCTTATTATAGCTGAGAATTTTTGGTTTTGCTTTGTGCTTTTTACCCTCTCCTTTTTTGTCTGGTGGGTTTGGTTTCGTCATGGCGTCCACTGTGCCCTAGTCCAGAAATAGTTTTGTGATGGTAGTTGGGAACTCATGCTCTTCACTGATATTGGGAGACATGCAGACCCAGAATTAGAGGATGGCTTGACCTAAGTCTTGGTTGTGAGACTGTTTTTGTTCCGCAGCATTCCTAGGTCCATGGTTTGGACCATAGCTCCTGAAATCTGGTCAGTTGCACTTTTTTTTTTTTTTTTTTTAAGTCTCCTTCCACAAGCAGAGTAGCCTTACTCCAGTCTGTGGCTGCTGCCAGAGTCTGGTTCCATCCCCCATTCCCTGTGCAACATTTTAGCTCCCATTACCCCATAGGCCCTTGGCTTTGGTCCCACTCACCACTTTGCTTTCCATTTTGTTCTCTTTCTGATACAGTTAGTGTTTATCCTGTTTTTAAGCCTATATATATATCTTATCAATGCCTTTAAAAACTTTATCTCTTATTGTTACAAATTTGGAGAATAGAAGAGTGGGTCAAAGTATCAACTTTCCAACCTTCCTCTCATTATTTATTAATTTTTTTTTTAAACAGAATCTCGCTCTGTTATCCAGGCTGGACTGCAGCAGCATAATCTTGGCTCACTGCAACCTCCACTGCCCAGGGTCGATTCTCCTACCTCAGCCTCCTGAGTAGCTGGGATTACAGGCAAGTGCCACCATGCCCGGCTAATTTTTGAATTTTTAGTAGAGATGGGGTTTCATCATGTTGGCCAGGCTGGTCTCGAACGCCTGACCTCAAATGATCCACCCCCACTTGGCCTCCCAAAGTGCTAGGATTACAGTTGTGAGCCACCGCACCTGGCCTCATTAACGTTTCAGTCACTTGGAATGGAGTGGAGACAGAGTTTCTACTTCTCACAGTGGAAATATACTAGCCAATAGAATCTGAGGGTGAAAGAGCTGAGCACTGAGACTGAAACCCTGGGAGTCCAAGTAATGGGCACTTTGTCTAGACTTAGCAAGCAGGTCAAGGATGTGGATCAGAGGAGGAGTGAAAGCCCATATGGGCAACTTCTAAATATGGACCAGCTTCCTATAGTGACCCCATGTAGCAGTAAGATGATTTACAGGAGCAGAATGTTCCATCACCAGTGCTCTTCAGCTTGGGTGTGGAAGCCCAGTTCATATCCCTGTGTGAATTACACGTGCCCACTACAGGCTTTTTGGACAATTAGAGGACCAAAGAGGAAGCAAATATTGCATATGGGCTCTCAGCTGGCTAAGCAGAAAAATGAAAGAAATGTGGACCTTTCATTTTTGGACCACTTCATACTGTTGACATACAATACAAATAAAATAACTGCAAAAGAAAAATAAGAGAGATGCAGAGGACTGTTTACATTTTTGTCTAGAATAACATTCATAATGACAATGTTGATTCTGTTAAATAAAAATTATAGGAGGCCATTGTTTTGGACTGAGCTCTTGTACTAGGCTCCAACAGACCAGACTAAAAATCAGAATGGATTCACTCATGCTGGGGTTTCAAAATTGATATTTTGTCCTTTAATACTTCTATTTTTTCCCCTATTGGTTATTGGTCCATTCAGAATTTTGTGCTTTTTTTTTTGGTAGGAGATCGGGGGGATGGTCAAAAGTCAAAATTACAACAAACATAGTTTAAAGATCTTAATTGGCTTTATTTGTGATTCTAGAATCAGGCAACACTTCATCCGTAAAATAGAAAAGTGTTCCAGGGAGCTCAGCAGAGGAGGTTGGGCTTACAGAGAGAGAAGGGCTGAAGAAAGCAGATGCAATGAGCAAAGAGCATCTTCATTAATTTTCAAAGTTACTTTTTTGTTGTAAGGTAGGAACACAGAGACAGAACAATAGAAAATAACTGATGAGTGAACATGAGGTTACTTCAGGCTACCTTTGTAATGTAAGGATTAAAGCAGAAGGAACTTATGCCAATTAAAATTTTAAACTGGTCTGTTTGGGAAATTGGCCATTATTTCTCTCTCTTGCTTTCTCACAAGGTCAGACAGTGACTCCATTTTGATTTTTAGTCTGGTCTGTTGGGGTCTAGCACAGGAAATTAGCCATATATATATATATATATATATATATATATATATATATATATACACACGCGCAGCTAATTGGGTATGATAGACAGGATCTCCTTCTGTTGCCCAGGGTGGAGTGCAGTGGCACAATCATAGCTCACTACAGCCTCAACCTTTTGGGCTCAAGTAATCCTCCTGCCTCAGCCTCCCTAGTAGCTAGGACTATAGGCATGCACCACCATGCCTGGTTAATTTTTTTTTATTTTTATAGGGACAGGGTCTCACTATGTTGCCCAGGCTAGTCTCAAACTCCTAGGCTCAAGCGAGCCTCCTGCCTCAGTTTCCCAAAGTGCTGGGATTGCAGGTGAGAGTCACCATGCCTGGCCCTCCTATAATTTTTATTTAACAGAAGTTACCAAAGAATTAGCTCTCTAAAGGGCTGATGTTAGATGTTTTTGCTAGCAAGACTTTTCAAATGCTTAAGGAATAGCAGTGTCTATTGTTACATAAATTATTTCAAAAACAGAATTTTAAAAATGCTCCTCAACTTATGTTGTAGACTGGAATAACTGATTCCCAAATCTACCAAAGCTTTAACAATGAGAAAAGAAAACCACAAACTAGGGGTGTCTACAAGAGCCAGAAAATAACATAAATGGGTGCAGCTAATTGGGTATGAAATGAATGGAAAAGGTGGGAGCTGCAGGCACTGGTGAGTGTGCACCCCTTCTTCAGGAATTCAAACTCAAATGCTTCAAAATCCTGTGCTGGTCAAATAAACAAGTCCTACAAGTCACCTCTGATTTTGCAGCCTCTGGTATATCTCCATTACAAACACAGATGTAAACATTCTTAGGCCGGGCGTGGTGGCTCATGCCTGTAATCCCAGCACTTTGGGAGGTTGAGGTGGATCCCTTGAGCCCAGGAGTTCAAGACCAGCCTGTGCAACATAGTGAGACCCTGTCTCTACAAAAATTTTCTTAAAAATTAGCTGGGCATGGTGGTGCACCTGTGGTCTCAGCTTCTCAGGAAGCTGAGGCAGGAGGATCACTGGAGTCCAGGAGTTCAAGGTCACAGTGAGCTATAATCATGCCACCGTACTCCAGCCCAAGTGACAGTGAGACCCTGTCTCAAAATAAATAAACAGATATATAAATAAATAAGTAAATAAGGCCGGGTGCAGTGGCTCACACCTCTAATCCCAGCACTTTGAGAGGCCGAGGCGGGTGGATCATGAGGTCAAGAGATTGAGACCATCCTGGCTAACATGGTGAAACCCCATCTCTACTAAAAATAGAAAAATTAGCTGGGCATGGTGGTGCGTGCCTGTAGTCCCAGCTACTCGTGAGGCTGAGGCAGAAGAATCACTTGAACCCGGGAGGCAGAGGTTGCAGTGAGCCAAGATCGTGCCACTGCACTCCAGCCTGGCAACAGAGCGAGATTCCATCTCAAATAAATAAATAAAATATTAGTAAATCCAATTGAACTTATACTACAACCTAAAGAAAAAAAAACAGCTACTAAAACCAAGTAACATTCATTCTAGGGATGCAAAAATGTTTTAATATGTGGAAATTATTTTTTAAATACTTCATAATCTCAATACGTCATGCTAGAAAAACCCATATGATCCTTTCACTAGGTGTTAGAACTTTCTTTTTTTTATTTTTATTTTTTTTTGAGACGGAGTCTTGCTCTGTCGCCCGGGCTGGAGTGCAGAGGCCGGATCTCAGCTCACTGCAAGCTCCGCCTCCCGGGTTTACGCCATTCTCCTGCCTCAGCCTCCGGAGTAGATGGGACTACAGGCGCCAGCCACCTCGCCCGGCTAGTTTTTTGTATTTTTAGTAGAGACGGGGTTTCACCGTGTTAGCCAGGATGGTCTCGATCTCCTGACCTTGTGATCCGCCTGTCTCGGCCTCCCAAAGTGCTGGGATTACAGACTTGAGCCACCGCGCCCGGCCTAGAACTTTCTGACAAGCAGGGACCCAGGCATCCAGAGCTGGCGTGGGTGTGGGCTGGCAGAGGTTACCTTGTAAAGGTAGCATCCAAAGGGAAAGCCAGGATCAGGTCTAGCAGACAGCCTAGTAAAGTGTCAATCAGAAGGAAGTGAATGGATAAGCAGGAAGCAGATAAAGGCCACGGGACAGAACCCGAGGCGACGCTTGGAGGCACAGCCTGGAGGTTTTCCTGCAGGGACCTCCATGCCTGCTGGTGTTGGACCAAATTCGGACTCTAGCTGCTGCAAATGCATTTGAAAACATTCAGCATACATGCCTCATAAAATAGCTCTAAAAATGAAGACTATAAGAATCATTTCTTCACATGAGAAAGAATATATCATACAGGCAACCCAATTACAACTAAAGACTGCTTTCCTATTCTGCTTTTCGGAAAACCATTTTGTCTTTTCAAGACTTTTTACAGTAAAAGAAAAAAGCACAAGGGAACCTATCAGAGAACCCAAAGAGGAGACAGAGAGGAACAATGATTCTTGCATTTTATATGGTCAAATCAAAGCCAGCCTATGCATGCTATACCTCAATAACAAATTTAGGGTTTTATTTTTATTTATTTTTTAGAGACATCTTGCCATGTTGCCTAGGTTGGTCTCAAATTCCTGGGCTCAAGCGATCCTTCTATCTCAGCCTCCTGAGTAGCTGGGAATTACAGGCACCACAATAACCAGATAACAAATTTGTTAAAAAACAAAACAAAACAAAAAAACAGTGGGCTGGGCGCGGTGGCTCACGCCTGTAATCCCAGCACTTTGGGAGGCTGAGACGGGTAAATCACAAAGTCAGGAGTTTGAGACCAGCCTGGCCAACATGATGAAACCCTGTTTCTACTAAAACAAAAATAAGCCAGGCATGGTAGCAGGCACCTACAACCCCAGCTACTTGGGAGGCCGAGGCAGGAGAACCGCTTAAATCCAGGAGGCAGAGGTTGCAGTGAGCCGAGATTGTGCCACTGCACTCCAGCCTGGGTGGCAGAGTAAGACTCAAAAAAAAAAAAAAAAAAAAAAAATCAATGAGGGCGGGCCAGGCCCAGTGGCTCATGCCTGTAATCCCAGCACTTTGGGAAGCCAAGATGGCAGGATCTCTTGAGCCCAGGAGCTTGAGACCAGCCTGGGCAACATAGGGAGACCCCATCTCTACAAAAAATAAATGAAAACAAAATCGCTAGGCAGTCCCAGCTACTCAAGAGGTTGAGGTGGGCAGATTGCTGGAGTCAGGGAGGTCAAGGTTGCAGCGAGCTGTATTTGTGTCACTGCACTGCAGCCTGGGCAACAGAGTGAGATCCACACAAAACAAAACAAAACAAAAAAATAATAAAGGCCAAGTGCAGTGGCTCATACTTGTAATCTCAGCACTTTGGGAGGCCTAGGCGGGAGGACTGCTTGAGGTCAGGAGTTTGAGACCAGCCTGGGCAACACAGGGAGACTCTGTCTCTACAAAAATAACAAAAACAATGTGGTGGCATGCACCTGTAGTACCAGCTACTCAGGAGGCTGAGACAGGAGGATCACCTGAGCCCAGGAGTTCGAGGCTGCAATGAGCCCCATTGTGCCACTGTACTCCAGCCTTGGTGACACAGAAGGACCCTGCCTTAAAAATAATAATAATAAATAAAAAGTCTAAGTAGGTACTGATAGAATGACTGGTAATAAATGTTAAATAAGGACTCCCTACCCCCTATGTCATATCATATACAAAAACAAATTCCAGCCGGGCGCGGTGGCTCAAGCCTGTAATCCCAGCACTTTGGGAGGCCGAGACGGGCGGATCACGAGGTCAGGAGATCGAGACCATCCTGGCTAACACGGTGAAACCCCGTCTCTACTAAAAATACAAAAAAAAAACTAGCCGGGCGAGGTGGCGGGCGCCTGTAGTCCCAGCTACTCCGGAGGCTGAGGCAGGAGAATGGCATAAACCCGGGAGGCAGAGCTTGCAGTGAGCTGAGATCCGGCCACTGCACTCCAGTCCGGGCGACAGAGCGAGACTCCGCCTCAAAAAAAAAAAAAAAAAAAAACAAATTCCAGCTGGATTAAAAACTTAAATGTTAAAAATGGAAAATAAAATTTATAGGAGAGAATACATGAGACTATACACATCACAGAAAACTGAAGAGATTTACTAAACCCAAATGAGAAGCCACGAAAGAGAGGAGGAACACATTTGATTACAAAAAAGTTCAAAAGTTTAGAATGGTCTTAAACACTCAAAGTGCAGTGAGTTTAGGGAAATTTTGAATAGATAAAAACTCTAAAAATTGATAAGACAAATAATATAACAGCAATAGATTAATTTGTGGAGAATATGAAGAGGCACTTCCAGGTGAGCAAATCCAGTCAATAAACCAATTAACAGACACTGCCCAGTAGAGAACTGCAAACTAAAAAATAATAAGGCCACTCCTCACCTATCAGATTAACAAAAATCAAAAACGGAGTAACACCTGCTGCTGGAAGAGCTGCAGGAAAACAAAACCCTCAAATACTGTTGCTGGAAACTTGAATTCTCTTTGGGAAGCAATCTGACAATATCAAAATTAAAGATTTCCTTTTCCTCATTCCCGGGAAACTCTGCCATAAAATAAAAGCATCAGTGCAGGCCAGGCGTGGTGGCTCACGCCTGTAATCCTAGTACTTTGGGAGGCCGAGGTGGGCGGATCACAAGGTCAGGAGATCAAGACCACCCTGGCTAACACAGTGAAACCCCATCTCTACTAAAAATACAAAAAATTAGCCGGGCGTGGTGGCAGGCGCCTGTAGTCCCAGCCACTTGGGAGGCTGAGGCAGGAGAATGGCGTGAACCTGGGGAGTGGAGTTTGCAGAGAGCCAAGATCGCGCCACTGCACTCCAGTCTGGGCCACAGAGCAAAAAACTCCGTCTCAGAAAAAAAAAAAAAAAAAAAAAAGCAGCATCAGTGCATAGGGATAAGCATGGAAGCATGTTTATTAACAGCTGTGTGGCAGTGGCAAAATCCCAGAAACCAAGTGAGTGTCTATTCAAGAAGGGAGTGGAATATTATGCAGCCATGAAAAAGAATGAGTGAGACCCATCCCATCCAACTTAGAGGAATTTCTGTTATGTATTTACAGTTAAGGGAGAAAAGCAAGCAGCAGAGAAATGTATGGAATATGATTCAACTTTTAAAATATAACACCCCAAAATTTAAATATGACTTCTCCCAAAAATTTAAAAAATAAACCTGTGTGTGTGTGAATTGTTATGGAGAAAGATGGAAGAAAGGAAGTTAGGAAGAAATCAAGTGAGCCATGCCAGGCTGTTAACATAGAGGAGGAAGAGAGAGAAATACTTAAAAATAAGTTTCTGTATTTAAAAACCATGTGTGTGATGTGACCCCATCCATGCAAAATTATGTACACATAAAGAAATAGGTGAAAGCGCCAGGCGGAGTGGCTTACGCCTGTAATCCCAGCACTTTGGGAGGCCACGGCGGGTGGGTCATGAGGTCAGGAGTTTGAGACCAGACCAACCAATGTGGTGAAATACATCTCTACTAAAAACACAAAAATTAGCCGGGTGTCATGGCACGTGCCTGTAATCCCAGCTACTCGGGAGGCTGAGGCAGGAGAATCGCTTGAACCTGAGAGACAGAGGTTGCAGTAAGCTGAGATTGTGCCACTGCACTCCAGCCTGGGCGACAGAGCGAGACTCCGTCTCAAAAAAAAAAAAAAAAAAAAAAAAAGAGAAATGGGGGAAAGGATAGCCACCAAAATGTTAATGATGATTATCTTAAGGGGTGGGACTGTAGGTGACTTTTACTTTTTTTCTTATTTGTTTAGTGTTTACATGTTATATAATGAGTATTTATTACTTACATAATCAGTGAAAAATAAAGCTATTTTCATTGTTGTGGGGGGAATTATTGGCGGGTAGAAGTCCCTAGAGGATCTGATTTAATGAGCACACAAGATCAATATTTAATTAACATATCAATTGCTGGCATGTCAACTGATGTTTTCCAAAATCTTTGAAGTGCAGGCTCTCTTAAGTAGCCAAACTGTCGTTGGAAACATTGTTTACAATTCTCCCATTTAACAAACGCGGAGGAACAGAATGATTACAAATGCTAAAGCACGTAAGACGATTAAAGGAGGTTTATTTATGTACCATCAAATGCTTGTGTATCCTGTACACATCAGTTTAGAATTCTCTCATCAACCCAACCTTCTGGCAACTTCCAAACCCCTCCATCATGGCCTTCTAACTTTTCAAACTTTTTTTTTTTGTAAGCCACTTCTCTTTCCAGACCTCTCTGTAGTGGTTCCTAAAGTCTTCCCTTGAAACCTTCTAACTTGTGTTTGCTATTTTTATGACTTCCTCCTCCCAGTGCCTGGCTTCCCCAGCTGGGGATTCACCTTGCTTTGGTGGCCACTCTTTTGCTTTTCTCTCCTTCCCTCTCTCCATGGGCCTGCCAGGCTCAGGGGAGGCCACAGGTGCTTAGACTTTGTCCAAAGTGGTGTTCATTGAACACACTGGATTCTCAAACAAATGTTAGGGCCAGCTGGTTAGACGGGAAGCTGGGCCTCGCCTGCTTGCTCTCTGCAACATTTCTTGAGCATTGCTGGGTGTCCAAAGCAGGGTGAGATCCCAGAGCAGTCACGACAGGATGTGTGATTGGTGCTCACTGCACAGTGCTGGGGACGCACAGGAGGATGCCACTGATGGCGTAGGGGCTGGGGGGAAAGTTGCTAGGACTTGGCAGAGGGAGCAGCACGTGTCTAGGTCTACTGGTTCTCCAAGTTTGGTCCTAGAGCAAAGGCATCAGCATTACCTGGGGACTTACTGAAAATTCTACTGTTTAGGCCCCACTACCGACCTACCAAAGCAGACACTCTGGGGGAGGGAGGAGGGACACCAAAAATCTGTTTTATCAAGACCTCCAAGAGACTCCGAGTAGTTTGAGAACCACGACTCTGGGAGCGGCCTGAGGATGCTTAGGATGAGCGCAGAGCGGAAAGGAGGATTCGTGAAGGCTCTCTGATGCCCGTCAAGGGGTTAGACTTTGACCCGCAGGTGCGGCCCCCAGGTTTTTAAGCAGAGGCCTGTGGCTCTCACACGCCCTCTCCCAAGGCGGCGTCTCTGGGAGCCCTGGCTTTCCCAGGGCCCCCGGGACAGAGAGCTTACAGGCGTGGGACTGAACTCGCCCACGACCCTGATACTAGGCAAGAGAGGTTGTGCCGCAGACCCTCCACTCCCTAGCACCAGGCGCTCGCCGTACAGGTGGAGGGGAGCACACGTGGGAGCCAGGGGCACCAGCGGAGACAAGAGCGCAGAAGGCAGGCGCTCAGGCCCACGCCCGCGGCTGCCGGGGAGGGAGGTGCTGCGAGCCCTGGCTCCACCCCTCGCCTGCGGGGCGCGGTGCTTTGGCCCCGCAGGCCCCGCCCCGGCGCGCGCCCGGCCCGCCTCCCCGGGCGTGGGGGCGGGAGGGAGACTCAGCCCCGCGCCCGTGCGCGCGCCCGCGGCCGGGTTGCAGGGCTGGGCGCGTGCCCCGCGTCCCGGGCAGGAAGATGGTGGCGAGCGCGCGAGTGCAGAAGCTGGTGCGGCGCTACAAGCTGGCGATTGCCACGGCGCTGGCCATCCTGCTGCTGCAGGGCCTGGTGGTGTGGAGCTTCAGCGGCCTGGAGGAGGACGAGGCGGGCGAGGTGCTCGGACAACCAGGCGGGCGGGCAGGCCGGGCGCGGGGGCGCGCGGGGTCCTGGCGGGGCTGCGGGCGGCCCCAGCCGGGGAAGTGGGGCACCGGCCGCGTGCGTGCGTGCGGGGCGCCGGCGGTCGCCTGGAGCGGAGCATCCGGCGCCTGGCACTCCCTTACCCCGCAGGCCTAGGGAGCTGCGCGCGGGGACAGTGCGTGACCTGGAGACCCGGGCCCTGGTGCATTGGGGGCCGGGGCGGGAGGAGCAGGTCATGCTGGGGTGGTCTCCGGCCAAGGGAGCGATGAAGGTCAGGCGCGCGAGCGGGGCTGGGAGGCGGGGCTGGGCCCGAACCTGCTCGGAGGTGGGGAGCCCCAGGCCAAACTTTCTGAAGTTGGGAGGGGGCGGGGATGTGCGCGCCGTGGGCGGAGGAGTGGGGCCAAGGGACCCAGAGCGTCCTTCCCCAGCTGAGCTCGAGGGGGCAGCGGCCGGTGAGCAAGTGGAGCTCGGGGGTGGAATTCGGGCCTGGGACAAAGTGTGTACCTGGGAACTGAAGGAACAAGGAGTGACCCCGAGGGAGAGAACTGGAGTCTTCCCGAGGTGTGGCTTCCTCAGCCAGAGGTTTGAAGAACCTGGATGAGTCTCCGGAGGGCAGGGGGAGGAGGAACTGAGCTGGTGAGTTGGCCTCAGGACCTTAGGGAATTAGGGAGGGGCCCCTGGCTCTAAGGGAATGGGGACTGTAACAGAGTCCCAGCCGTAGAGCAGGGGCAACCAACAGCCGTCTCAGCCCCCAGGTCCCTGCCTCGAGGGTCTTTCTCCCTCTTCCCTGATGTGGTTGCAGCTGGAGGCTCAGACACCTCAGCGGTGTGGTGAGGAAGGGTCCATTGGGTCTGGGTTCATGCTGCGGAGATGGAGAGGACAGGCCACACCACAGTCCTAAGCTGTGGCCAAGAGGTCAGGGCCTCCCTGCCCCCAGCGCCCCTGTTCTGCTGCCTCCAGGGATCCGGGTCAGAGACTCTGTCTGCTGCTGTCCTCGGACAAGCCCCGATACCCACGACCCCTTACGGCATCTCACCAGCCCGGAAGGCCTAGTGTGGAGACAGAAGGGCTGCCCTTGCCTTTTTTTGGAGAACCCAGAGGATGGGATGGTGGCGGGGGCTGGAACAGAATCACAGGAGACCATAACTCCAAAAGGAGGTGGGGGCAGGGGCGGCTGGCTCCGTGACATCCGCGGGGATATGGACCTACAAGTAGGACAAGCAAGTAGGAGGGTGTTTCAGGCCCAGTGTAAGAAGACTCTTTGGGCAGATGGGACATTCCAAGATGGAATGGGCTGCCAAGGCAGTTAGGGAGCCCTCTGACACTGGAATATGGGACCACTCTGGGCTACCGCCCCCATCCCCCCCCACCTCCTCCTCCAGCCTCCTGGCTGAATGAATAGGGGAATCCTGGATTGGAATGTTTGAAAAAGCTTGTGCGGTCCAGGCACCCATTGCTGCTTGGACCCCCTGAGCTGCTCCCTCACCTGAATCTGGGGTTGCCAGGCAGCATAACGGGGTGCATGGGAAGGTGAGTGCTGAAGTTGGACCGCCGACTTCACCACTGTCTTCCAGCTCTGACCCTGAGGAGACCACCAGCAAATCACTTTGCCTCCTCCCTTATCCTCATCAGTATCTCTCCTCAAGATGGGGATAATATTGGCACCTCCCGTGCTGGGTGATTATAAAGTGAAAATGATGCCTGTGAAGCACTTGCAGGAGTTCCTGGCACACACTCAGCTGTCAGTAAATAAATAACTCTTATTATCCCAGCACTGTGCATTGGGAATACGATTCATTCATTCAATCATTCATTCCACAAATAGGTACGAAGTCCTACTTTGTACTAGACACTGT
Organism: Piliocolobus tephrosceles; assembly: GCF_002776525.5. Classification (NCBI taxonomy): domain Eukaryota; kingdom Metazoa; phylum Chordata; class Mammalia; order Primates; family Cercopithecidae; genus Piliocolobus; species Piliocolobus tephrosceles. Next base: position 44,138,936 of record NC_045449.1, on the reverse strand, counting down.
GCTAACACTGGGGATACAAAAATAAAATAGATGAGGTCTCTGCCCTCATGGACAGGTAATCTACAGGAAGAAACAGACAGCGAAAAGGAGCTCAATAGAATTACAAAGGGGTTGGGTTAGATCACAGGGTCAGGAAAGGCTTCTCAGAGGAAGAGGTGGGCAGGAGAGTTCAGGCAGAAGGCCTGAGGAGAATGGGCTTAGCTGGGCACCCTTGAGGAATGGACGGGAGGGTGTGGTGCTTTCCCTGGAAGATGGTTCCGTCCTGTGCGGCTGAAAGGACCACAGCAAGGGGCAAGAGTTTTATTCTGAGTGCAGCGGGAGAGCACCGAAGGGGTTTAAGCAGCACAGGATTCAGTGTGCATTTAAGATGTGCGCTCTGCCCATCTATGGAGAGGCTGAGAGTGAATCCCAGGGATGGTCACTAACCTCCAGAGAGCTGCTCGATAGTTTCCAAAGCTTTCACAAACACCATCTCACCACTTGTTTTAAATGCAGCCTGAGAAGTCAAAGGAGGTGGGGATGGGGGGAGCATTTCTGTGTTCACCCTCTCTGTGACTCAGAGAAAGATTCTAAGGTGGAGCTGCAGAGCCAGGAAGTGGCAGAGGATTTTAATTGCCTCCTTGGAGGAGAGGAAGGAGCCTCTGAGGCCAGAATGCATCCAGGCCAGAGGTCAGAGGACCATTCCCCACCCTCAGTCATCAGAAGGGCTCCCGACCTCAGGGCTGCTGGGGGCAGCCTGTGAGGGGCACAAGGCTGGGGCTGTGATGATGCTCTTTGGACATGCCTGGAAGGGACGGAGGTGGGGGCTAACTGCCCACCAGGGCCTCTCTGATCCCTCACTGCTGCCTCTTCGTCCCCCAGCCTCCTCTGGGATTGTCCTTCTCAGGGTCAGCCAGCTCCCACTGCAGTGCGGGGACCAACATGCCCGTCTCCTCCCACATCCTGGCCCCCACCACAGCCAACCTGGCCCCGTGCCTCATGCCCTACCCTCCTGACCAGCTTCCTGACTCACTGATACTGGCTTCCACTCGGAGAGCCTACAGCTCTCTGCCATCTCTACCCACCTAAGCTTGGGAATGTCTTTCTCTGCTTGCTGTGTGGCCACGTCACATGTCACCAGGCTGATACACACTCAGCTCGGTGGGGCTGCATTTACCTTTCCTAGGGATTCCCCAGCCTGTGGTGCCCTCCCCAGTGTGGGTACAGAATAGGGTCTGCTGCCTCTTCTTGCAGGTATCTCTTCTCGGATGGGAATGGCCGTCCCCAGCTCCCACTGGCCACCTTTAAGAGATCAGAGGGCAACCGAGCACTGTGGCTCATGCCTCTGATCCCAGCACTTTAGGAGGCCAAGGTGGGAGAAGCGCTTGAGCCCAGGAGTTCGAGACCAGCTTGGATAACATAACGAGACTGCATCTCTATTAAAATAAATAAAATGAAAAGATCAGAAGGCTGGCTGGGTGCTAGGCACAGAGGGCATGAGTGTAGGGATGGGGCTCTGGCCTGAAGGTGGCTGTCATCCTGACAGCGTGAGGTTCCTGATGTGCTCAGAAGGCCTGAGGAGAATGGTAGTGGGTAGGGTGTGCAGGGGTTGGGGGAAGCCCTGGAGAGGTGAGGAGCACAGAGAACCCAACCCAGCCAAGTCCAAGATGTTGAGGATCTTGGGCCTCTCTTGACTTCACGTTTGACTATTTCCTTCTCCCATCTGAGTAATCATAATGATAAAGATGGCAGCATTGGGCTGGGTATGGTGGCTCACGCCTGTAATCCCAGTACTTTGGGAGGCTGAGGCGAGCAGATCACTTGAGGTCACGAGTTTGAGACTAGCCTGGCCAATATGGTGAAGCCCAGTATTAACTAAAAATACAAAAAGTTGCCGGGCATGGGGGCACACGCCTGTAATCCCAGCTACTTGGGAGGCTGAGGCACGAGAATTGCTTGAACCCAGGAGGTGAAGGTTGCAGTGAGCTGAGATCATGCCACTGCGCTCCAGCCTGGGCGACAGAGTGAGACTCTGTCTCAAAAAAAAAAAAAAAAAGTAGCAGTACTTACTGAATGCTGTGCCTATGCCAAAAGCTTTGCATTCATTCATTCATTCATTCATTCATTCATTCAGCAAATACTAAGGCTAGGCACAGTGGCTTAGGCCTGTAATCCCAGCACTTTGGGAGGCCGAGGTTGGTGGATCACTTGAGGTCAAGAGTTCAAGACCAGCCTGGCCAACATGGTGAAACCCTGTCTCTACTAAAAATACAAAAAATTAGCCGGGCATGGTGGTGCGCACCTGTAATCCCAGCTACATGGGAGGCTGGGGCGGGAGAATCGCTTGAACCCAGGAGGCGGAGGTTGGAGTGAGCCGAGATCGCACCACTGCACTCCAGCCTGGGCAATGAGAGCAAGACTGTCTCAAAAAAACAAACACTTACTGAGTATGTACTACAGCCAGATACTCTCCTAGGCGCTAGGACTATGTCAGTACATACAGCAAAAAGCCCTGCCCTTGGGGAACTTACAATCTTCTGAGGAGAAAGACAAATTAAAAAAAAAAAAAATCAAAACAGTATAAATACATAGTAGGGTGAGAGGAAATATTGTGCTATGGGAAAAAGCAGAGGAGGAGGGAGGGCTGGCACTGTAAATCCAGTGGTCAGGATGGCCCTACTGAGAAGATGCCATCTGAACAAAGAATTGAAGGAGGCAAGGAGTGAGCAGTGGGGCTATCTGGGTGAGGGTGTGCCAGGCACAGGGGATAGTGGGTGCAAGGGCTGGAGCCAGGAGTGCCAGGGGGGATGAGGGGATGCAGAGGAAGCCACTGTGGCTGCAGGAGAGTGAGCATGACAAATTCCCAGATGAGGTCAGAGAGGCCTGGGTGGAGAAGGGGGCATCCAGAGAGCGCACGGAGCCTCTGTAGGCTCCTGTAAGGGCCTTGGTTTTTATCCTAAGAGGGGCCACTGGAGGTTTGGAGCAGGGGAGTGGTGAAACGGGATTTTAAGAGTTGTAACAGAAACACCAGTTGCTGTGATAAGAATGGATTTTAGGGGAACAAGAGTAGGAGCTGGAAGACCAGGGAATCCAGGCAGGGATAGTGAGGGAGGTGTTGAGAAGGGATCGGATTCCAGATATATTCTGAAGGTGGCCCCGACGGGATTTACTGATGGAGTGGATGTGGGGTGTAAGGGAAAGAGAGTCAAAGATGACTCCTGACCGGGCGCAGTGGCTCACATCTGTAATCCCAGCACTTTGGGAGGCCAAGGCAGGTGGATCATGAGGTCAGGAGTTCGAGACCAGCCTGGCCAACTTGGTGAAACCCCGTCTCATTAAAAATACAAAAATTAGCGAGGCGTGGTGGCATGTGCCTGTAGTCCCAGATACTCAGGAGGCTGAGGCAGGAGAATCGCTTGAACCCAGGAGGCAGAGGTTGCAGTGAGCCAAGATTGCGCCACTGCACTGCAGCCTGTGCAACAGAGCAAGACTCTGTTTCAGGAAAAAAAAAAAAAAAAAAATGATTCCCAAAAGTTTTTGGCCTGAGCATCTTGAAGGATGGAGATGTCATTAACTGAGATGGGGAAGATGAAGTAGGAGCAGGTTGGGGATGAAGAGCGGGAGGTACTTTTGGGCTTGTGGCCTTGAGAGGTCTATCAAGCTCTCATGTGAGATGTCAAGGAAGCTGGTAGTTAAATGCCTGAAGGTTCAAGCTATCCCCAGGCCAGAGAGATCAATCTGGGGGTGGGGATGGAGTTTAGAAACTCAGAGACTGAAGATCACTTAGGAAGTGAAGGTGCTAGGACAGGAAGGGCCCCCAGATGTGCCCTGGGAGACAAGGAAGCACCCAGAAGACCATAAGGAGTGGCAGTGGAGAGAAGAGAAAAGCCAGGTGGGTATCCTGGAAAGCAAATGCGGAGGGCGCTTCAAGCAAGACAGAGTGGTCCATTAAGTTCTTGGCTGCTGAAAGGCCAAGAAAGAAGAGGACTTAGTCTTGGAGAGCTTGTGAGCATGGAGGGGAAGGCCGGTGGGAGAGGGTTTACAAGGCTGGAGATGGCTCTCCCTCGCTGCAGTGTCTCATGCTCATTTGTTATTCCTCCTTACAGCTAAGGGAGCGTGCTCAGAGAAGTTAGGGAACTGCTGGTGAGTTGGCAGAGCTAGGCCCAGAGCCCTGGAGACTCTAGAGTGTTCACACGGTGGCCCCTGTTCCTCCGTCCGTTCTACATCTCATCCACCAGACACCAGCTAGGTGTCTGTGTGTGCCAGCTGCTCTGCTGGGCCCTGGGGAGATGGAGCTGACATGTCTCTTGTCAAGGAGTTCACTACTAGAGGAACATCCAGGGCCTTGGAGCTCAGCCCATTCCACTGCAGGGCAAATAGAATGGCTGCATGCCAGGGGCCTTGGAGCTGGATCTGAAGGGATGGATGGGATTTGGTCAGGCAGGGCAGGTAGGATGGGGGAGCGGAGGAGGAGGTGGCTGGACATGGTGTTCAGTCACCACCAGGCCATCTAGGGAAGTGCCTGGATTTGAGGAGAGGCAGCAGGTACCAGAGCACTTAGAACCAGGAAGCAGGGGCGCGGCAGCAGTAGAGGTGCCCTGCTGCACGTGCAGCGAGGTGACACCCTCCAGCTGTGGGCACCTTCAGGCCCTGCCTTAGCTTTCCAGCCACAGACTGAGTGTGGAGGTGGCTCAGGGCTCACCAGCTCCAGGCAGTACATGTGCTGGAGTTTTCCCAGGAGCCAGCCAGGACTTCCTCGAGGCTGTGCTGGAGACGGAAGCTCTTCTTGCCCCTCTCCTTGCATGGTCATCTCCTTTGCGGTCCAAAGTCTTTCCCTGCCAGCCCCTGCCCCATCGCTCACGGGGGTACCCGCAGTGAATCTCACGCACTCTCACTCTGTCTTGATCTGCTTCCTAAAGGACTCAAGCAGTACTGGGGTCTCAGACTTCACCTCCGTCATCCCCCATGGCACTCCTCCTTCACTGTGAAATGGCCCCAGTCTTCCCACATGGAAATGCTTTGGATTCATCTGGAAGTTAGAGTCTCACGAAGACCACTGTCTCCTCCCAGCCCTCGGTGGCAGTGCTGGGTCTTGGGTGGACATTTGTACTCTCGGTGGGGTCTTTGCACCCTTCCCTTGGGACACATGTGGATATTTATTTTAACATCTGCTGAAAAAGAAAGTGAGATCTGAGTCCAGAACAGAAAACCAAGCACAGTGCCATGTAATGAGAGCCAGTGGGGGACAGGGGTGTTGGTATGATGGAGGGAGGACCAGTGCTCCCTCGGTGGCTGGCTAGGGAGGCGCTCCTGTGGTGGTGCCGATTGTGTGGAGTCCTTAGGTGAAAAGCACTTCTCTGGGTAAAAAGTGAGCAGGAATGTCTAGATCTGAGGGTGCCCCCAACCAAGAGGGAACTCAAGGAGCAGGAGGAGGTAAGGGGCTGCCCCAGTGATGTGTCTGCATATCTTTTACAGAAAGGAAGACAGAGGAAACCACGGCCACTGGACCCTGGCGAGGGTTCCAAGGACACAGACAGTTCAGCAGGACGACGGGGCAGTGCAGGCAGAAGGCATGGGCGCTGGCGGGGCCGTGCTGAGAGCCCAGGAGTGCCTGTGGCCAAGGTGGTACGGGCAGTAACCAGCCGGCAGAGAGCCAGCCGGCGGGTCCCACCTGCCCCACCCCCGGAGGCCCCAGGCCGCCAGAACCTGAGTGGGGCAGCAGCTGGGGAGGCACTGGTAGGGGCAGCCGGCTTCCCACCACACGGAGATACAGGGAGCGTGGAGGGCGCCCCCAAGCCTACGGACAACGGCTTCACCCCCAAGTGCGAGATCGTGGGCAAGGATGCGCTGTCTGCACTGGCCCGGGCCAGCACCAAGCAGTGCCAGCAGGAGATCGCCAACGTGGTGTGCCTGCACCAGGCCGGGAGCCTCATGCCCAAGGCTGTGCCCCGGCACTGTCAGCTGACTGGTGAGGGACAGGGGTGCTCCAGCCCTTCCCAGGCTGGGGCAGGGAGGTGGCATGGCCCGGATCCTCACTCCCATCTCTCTGAGGAAGAAAGAGCCAAGGGGGGCCTACCTCCCTGCCTAAGTCTCATCCAGTTACTTACTAAGTGGCAGAGGCAGAGTGGGGACCCAGGAGCATGGGGCTCCAAGTCTAGGCTTCTTTGGAAGGCAGGCAGCTCCCTCTTCCCATCTCACCCTGACCCTTTGACCTTGGGGGGGCCTCGCCAATGCCTGTCCTCTGCTCTCAGGGAAGATGAGCCCCGGCATCCAGTGGGATGAGAGCCGAGCCCAGCAGCCTGTGGATGGCCCCCCAGTGCGAATCGCCTACATGCTGGTGGTTCACGGCCGCGCCATCCGCCAGCTGAAGCGTCTCCTCAAGGCCGTCTATCATGAGCAGCACTTCTTTTACATCCACGTGGACAAGGTATTGTGGTGGGGAGAGGCCAAGGGGTCTGGGGTGAGCAGAGCAGAAAGAGAAGGTTGCCGACAGACAGGGTCTCTGACCTGGCCCAGGTAGCCTAGAGAGAGAAACTGAGGCCCTGAACAGGGGGGCGGCAGCATGAGCCAGCTCAGCCGCTTACGGGCTGGAGCCCTGCCCTGTGCTTTCCCTGTCTTGTGTCCCTTCACTCTGTCCTGGGGTGGGAGTGGGGATGGCGGTAACACTGGGGGCTAGCTGAGTGTCTCCTCCCCACCAGCGTTCCGACTACCTGCACCGGGAGGTGGTGGAGCTGGCCCAGCACTATGATAATGTGCGGGTGACACCCTGGCGCATGGTCACCATCTGGGGCGGGGCCAGCCTCCTAAGGATGTACCTGCGGAGCATGCGGGACCTGCTAGAGGTGCCTGGCTGGGCCTGGGACTTCTTCATCAACCTCAGTGCCACTGACTACCCAACCAGGTGTGGGGATGGGGCTCTGAGTCCTCTGGATGGGAGGGGATGCCTGTCTGGGCACTTGGGGTTGCAGAGCCTTGGTGGACCTTCTCTGCCCCATAAGCCTAACTCTGGGATCCGCCCTGCTCAGACATGGGCCCCTGGGCCCCAGCCATGTTTTAGGGGAGGGGTTGGTGTAAGATGAACTGAGAGTTGAGCATGATAGGAGATGGAGGGGAGGAGGAGGAGCCAGAGGTCTGTACCTGGTGTGCTGGATCAGACAGCAAGGGGCAGAGGAAGGCTGGGGTGGTCTTCCTCAGGGGCCTCTGGTGCTCACCACCCCAGACATCAGCCAGGGGTAGGACACATGGCCAGACAGCCGTCAGGGAGAGAGAAAAGCCAGAAGGTCTGCTCTGTGCCAGTGACTGCACAACTATCTCACTTGGCTGCCTGTCACCCTATTCCTTCACCAGGACCAATGAGGAACTGGTGGCATTCCTATCCAAGAACCGGGACAAGAATTTCCTCAAGTCACATGGCCGGGACAACTCCAGGTGAGGGAGTGGGAAAGGAGGCCCTGGTCCCAGAGTCTTGTCCCAACACCCCCAACACAGTTGGGCTCAGTGGCTCCAGTCCTGGGTTTCAAAGTCTCCACACCAGTCACAGGTTGAGGAGTGTTGGTTGCCAGGCGGATGAAAGAGCTTAGACCCCACCCTGCAGGATCCCCAGCCATGGCCTCTCTGCCGCCGGCAGGTTCATCAAGAAACAGGGCCTGGACCGGCTCTTCCATGAGTGTGACTCGCACATGTGGCGCCTGGGTGAGCGGCAGATCCCGGCAGGCATCGTGGTGGATGGCGGTTCTGACTGGTTTGTGCTGACACGCGGCTTTGTGGAGTATGTGGTGTACACAGATGACCCGCTTGTGGCCCAGCTACGCCAGTTCTACACATACACACTGCTCCCAGCAGAGGTGGGTGGCCCAGCAGGCATGAAGGCCGGGGAGGGCATGGGTTGGGCTGCCTGCAGCTCACCTTCCACCCTCCCTTGCTGTTTGAAGTCCTTCTTCCACACGGTGCTGGAGAACAGCCTGGCCTGTGGGACCCTCGTGGACAACAACCTGCGGGTCACCAACTGGAACCGCAAGCTGGGATGCAAGTGCCAGTACAAGCACATCGTGGACTGGTGCGGCTGCTCCCCCAATGACTTCAAGCCACAGGACTTCCTCCGGCTGCAGGTGCTTGCCCGAGGCCCCAAGGCTGCCCCTGGCTAGGTCTTCTGGCTTTTCACCAGGAGAATGGCAGGGTGGGCCAGTCAGAAAATCGTGGGGGGGCCTCGGCCTGGAGCAGCCCTCAGGGGTCTGGGACTACAACAGCAGCAGGAAAAGCTGCAGGAGGCTGAGCTCTAGGCAGTGCTGAGGGGCCAGCCCTGCCATGCCCTCTGGCGTTTCCAGAGCCCTTCACCCTCCTTGCCTCTCCTGCTCTAGCAAGTCTCCAGACCCACCTTCTTCGCCCGGAAGTTCGAGTCGACTGTGAACCAGGAGGTACTGGAAATCCTGGACTTCCACCTGTACGGCAGCTACCCCCCCGGCACGCCAGCCCTCAAGGCCTACTGGGAGAACACCTACGATGTGGCTGATGGCCCCAGTGGGCTCAGTGATGTCATGCTCACCGCTTACACGGCCTTCGCCCGCCTCAGCCTGCACCATGCTGCCACTGCTGCACCCCCACTGGGCACCCCACTCTGCAGGTGAGACCGCCTTCTGACATACAGCAGGCACTTGGGGTGTGGTGCCTTAGGGGGAGGCCAACCAGAGACTGACGTCCCCTGCCCACAACAAGGCCCCAGTCTGAGGCAAGGAAAAATGCAAATACCGAAAAGAAGGCTAGAGCCAGGCATGCAGGTGCTGTGGGGGTGAGATCTGGGGAAAGGAAGCGCCTGGGGAAGGGACTCCCCAGAGCCCCCTCCCTGGGACTCCAGGCCAAGTCAGGTGTGCTGATGGCATCTCCCTTTCTCCCTGCTGGCACCTTAGGTTTGAGCCCAGGGGCTTGCCGTCCAGCGTGCACCTGTATTTCTATGACGACCATTTCCAGGGCTACCTGGTGACGCAGGCGGTGCAGCCCTCAGCCCAGGGGCCGGCAGAGACGCTTGAGATGTGGCTGATGCCCCAGGGGTTGCTGAAGCTGTTGGGGCGCAGTGACCAGGCCAGCCGGCTCCAGAGTCTGGAGGTGGGACAGGTCCCCCCCCGCCGCTTTCTCCCAACCCCCAGCCAGACTTGGGGTAGTGGGAAGAGAGGGACAGACACCAAGGGAGGGGTAAAGTTCTTTTTCCCAGTCATGGCAGCCATGGTGATGCCCCTATGCAGACATCCTGTGTCAGCCCCCAGCCTGTGCACACTGAGGAGCACCTCCTGGTTGGGGTATGCAGAGGACATGCAGGGAGCAGGGAGGGAATTATCATTTCCACTACAACACAAGCCCAGTCTTCCAGACTACAGCGATTTCTCCTAGAGGGACAGGGACATTCGAATTGGGCCATGAAAGTACACTTCTGAGTGGCTCCTCATAGTTTTTTTTTTTTTTTTTTTTTTTGAGACAGTCTCGCTCTGTCACAGTGGTGCGATCTTGGCTCACTGCAACCTCTGCCTCCCAGGTTTAAGCGATTCTCCTACCTCAGCCTCCCGAGTAGCTGGGACTATAGGCGCGTGCCATCATGCCCAGCTAATTTTTTTATTGTATTTAGAGACGGGGTTTCACCTGACCTCATTATCCACCTGCCTCGGCCTCCCAAAGTGCTGGGATTACAGGCATGAGCCACCGCACCTGGCCCCTCCTCATTGTCTCTTTCTTAGAGACTTTGGCTTCATGTGGGAATGGTCTCTGGGTGGGACTTTGAACCTCATCCCTGCCGTATGGTCCCCAATAATGGGGACTGACCTCTACTGCCTAGCAGTCAGAATGGAAGCCTAGAACGAATCGCAGAGCTAGGAGAGATATTAAAGATCTCCTAGTCTAACCCCTTCATTTTGCAGATGGGGAAACTGAGGCCCAGAAAGAGACAGTGACTGGCCTGAGATTACATAGTGAGAGGAAGCCTCAGAGGAGGGAGAAGGACCTTTCCCCCACACTCCTGCCCAGCTGCCTCTCTCTTTACAGGTTGGCACTGACTGGGACCCCAAAGAGCGTCTTTTCCGTAACTTTGGGGGGTTATTGGGGCCGCTGGACGAGCCTGTGGCCGTGCAGCGCTGGGCCCGGGGCCCCAACCTCACAGCCACAGTCGTCTGGATCGATCCAACCTATGTGGTGGCCACATCTTATGACATCACAGTAGATACGGACACCGAGGTCACGCAATACAAGCCCCCACTGAGCCGGCCCCTGCGGCCAGGGCCCTGGACTGTTCGACTCCTTCAGTTCTGGGAACCGCTGGGTGAGACCCGCTTCCTTGTGCTGCCCTTGACCTTCAACCGCAAACTACCTCTCAGGAAAGGTAAGACTGCAGTTCTCAAATGAGGCCCAGAAGCCAGACAGAATAGGACTCGCCAGAGAGGTGACCCCAAGAAGCCAACCATCAGAGCGGATTCCCATCCCTAGAGTAAGGGAAGCATGGAAAGGCTGAGGCCTTGATCTTCTTTCCTGTAGTGTGCAGGGTCCTGCACCGCAGTGTGGTGGAAAGGGGAGCTTTACAGTCAGGCACACTTGGTTTGGAACATAACTCTGACTGGTTCACTGGCCTTTTGTCCTTGGAATTTACCTGGCCTTCCTGGGCCTCAGTCTTAGCACGTGAAGCAGGAATAGTACACCTATCAGGGACCTCGTGGTACATGCGACACAAATCCACTCAACTGAGCTTGAGTTAAAAAGGGGAGAAGACTGGAAGAATGCAGAGGTCTCCTTCACAAAGCTAGGAAATGTCTCAGGCCTTACTGTGAACCAGAGGTGCTTTCTCCATCTCTCTGGGGCCATCTTGCTCCTCATCCTGTCATGTCTCTATGCATCGACCTCAGACTCTGGCTCCCCATCCATGGCATCTCAGTGCAACAGACACTGACCAGGGACTTTGAGTTCCCAGGTTCCACATTCTCGGGACAGAAAATCTGACTGGCTGTCCCAGTCCACTCTCTGGCCAGGTGGGCAGGGTCATGTGGCTCTCTGCCCACTTGGCTGAGGCTAAAGGAGTAGGCTCTGAACAGAGACACAGGCTGGGCAAATTCCTGCAAGGAAGGGCCTAGTATAAGTAACTCCCCCGGAAGATATGAGGGAAGAGCCTCTGGAGGGAGGGAAGAGCCTCTGGAGGGAAAGTGGCTAGTATGCAGGAGGTGATAGTTGTAGGTGTTTCCTTCCGCCACCCTGTCCTATCACAAGAAGGTGGGTAAGAGGTGGGGTACCCTAGAGGAGGAGGGGGTGCTGGTGGGGCTGCAGCAGATCTAGGATCCAGGGCAGGCAAGCTGTGTCCCCCACACACCTGGACCTCCCAGTCAAGGGAAGAATGGCAACAATGCACAGCAGGTAGGGACAGGGGCTGCGCCTCAAGGACAAAGTCAGAGAAGGAGCTCTAAGCTGAGGGGACAAAGCTGGTCAGTGTCTGTGCATGAAGGGCTGAAGTGCCCGAGTACAGGCTTCTGAGGGCTCCGGGAGCCACCAATGATGGTCAGGAAAGGGTGTGGGACACAAACCAGACTGTTCCCTTCTTTCCTAAAGTGCCTTGAACCCACTGCTTTATTGCATCCTAAAGTTGGGAATCTAGAGCTTACTGCCTTGATTTTATAACTCAGTTTTATAGGCACAGAAAGTCCCTTGGATTAGCCCAAGGTCACTTAGCAAGCTGTGACTCAGAAGTAGGGCTGTGACAGGAACTGGGGTACCCAGACCCAACTCCTGGGTCTGGCCTCCACGGAGTCTGTGGGGGGGGTGTGCTTACTGCCTGCTCTGTACCCACAGATGATGCCAGCTGGCTGCATGCGGGACCCCCCCACAACGAGTACATGGAGCAGAGTTTCCAGGGCCTGAGTAGCATCCTGAACCTGCCTCTGCCAGAGCTCGCAGAGGAGGCTGCCCAGCGGCACACACAGCTCACAGGCCCTGCACTCGAGGCCTGGACAGACAGGGAACTGAGCAACTTCTGGTCTGTGGCCGGACTGTGTGCCATAGGCCCCTCTGCTTGCCCCTCCCTGGAGCCCTGCAGACTGACCAGCTGGAGCTCTCTGTCCCCCGACCCCAAATCAGAGCTGGGGCCTGTCAAAGCAGACGGGCGACTCAGGTAGCAGGGCCCCAGCTAGGACCCGTGGAGAACCGCGGGAATTGCACCTTACAGACAATGGAGGGGTCTCCCCTCCCACAGGCAAGAACCAGAGGCCCAGGCTGCACACCCATTTCAGCCATCAAGAACCCACACAGATGACAGGGTGGACACAGTATGAACTACTGCTGATGTCTCTGCTGGGGATCAGAGGGCTGGCGGGAACGTGAGAGGGGTGCCCGCAGCATTCCACACCCAGCTCTTCCTCGCCTTCCTCTCTCGTTTGTATTTTTTTTTTTTTTTTTAACTTAAAAAGGAAAATGGGTGGTGGGGGGAGAAACTAGAGCAGAAGATGTGCAATAGGGCTCAGAGCAGCCCCAGGAAGCGGGCCATGTCTGTGGGGAGCAGGGGCCTGCTGAGCCCACCTGCTATTGTTCTGGATGAGGCTGGGCCTGCCTCACTCTCCAGGGCCTCGTCCCCCAGCGTGGGCCTGTGGTGCTCGTGGCTGAGGCTCCACGGGGGTGCAAGTGCCCTGCCAGGCTCTAAGGCCTGAAGAATTGGTGATATGGGGGGGCACTGCAGAGCTGGGCTCTAGCAGGACAGTTATTTTGTAGCCAGGGGACCCTGGAAGTGGGGTGGGGCTGGCTCCAGGGCTTTCCAGCATACCCTGCCCCTGGATGGGAAAGGCAGGGTCAGGGCCCACTGAGAGCCATGCAGAGTTTCCCAGGTGAGCACTGGAAGTGTGAGGTCACACGAGCAGGGTGGGAAGAAGACTCTGTCAAGACTCTCAGAAGAACCTGGAGTAATTGTGCCTGAAGCTCAGCGTGAAGTCTGAAATATGCAACAGAAGAAATATATCTCTATCTCTCTACTCTGGGCTCTGTGTTTTTCCTCCTGGGTGTCAGGAAGCCATCACCATTCGTTGGGCCTTCTCCAGAAGTCTTAGCTGGTACTTTGGTAGCCTTGAGAAGGTAAAGATCTCATTCCCCCAGATGGAGGACACTTTAGAATACACACAAGAGGGACTCAAGAACTCATCTAGCCTGGGTGCAGGGGTTCACGCCTGTAATCCCAACACTGGGAGGCTGAGGCAGGAAGACTGCTTCAGCCCAGGAGTTTGGGACCAGCCTGGGCAACACAGTGAGACCTCGTCTCTATGAAAAAAAATTTTTTTAGTTAGCCAGGCGTGGTGGTGCACATCTGTAGTCACAGCTACTCAGGAGGCTGAAGCTGCAGTAAGCCAAAATTGTACCACTGCACTCCAGCCTGGGTGACAGAGTGAGACCCTGTCTCAAAAAACAAACATCTAATCCAACTCCTTTTTTCTGAGGGGTAAACAGGCCCAGAGAGGCTCGAAGACTTCTTTGCCACCCAGCAGGCCAGGGGACCAGCAGGACCTGAGCTTAGTTTGCGAGTCCTGACCCAGCACTTCCCACCCCCACCACCAGGCCAGGCTGCAGCAGATGCTGGTTCCTCTATCCTTGGCCTTAGCAGGGCCCATCCTAGAAGCCTGGCCCTGCCACGTGGGGTACCTTCAACAGAGGCAATCCCAGCCATGGCCTGGTGGTTATGATTGGAGCTTTTTCTTTTAGGGGCAGGAGCAGCAGCAGCCTAGGTCCCTGGTCACTGTCCTAGGACCCATGTTGTAAAGGGTTGTCCATCCTCCCTCCCTTTCCCAAGCCTCCTCTCCCCCTCCCACTCTCCTACCGTTGTCAGCCAGGGCTTGGTATCAGTCCTTCACACCTTACTTAATGTTGGAGCAAGGATGAAGGTTTCTAGACCTCTGAAGTCACCCTATCAGCCAGCCACACTGATCTCAGCTCAGGTTGAGGAACAAATTCTCGCCCAGGCTGCCACATGTCAAGTTCTCCTAGTTGCCAGGAGGGGGCACTCCTGACAACCAACCGATAACAGCATTGGGGTTTTTGTCGGCTGACCATGCCTGCAGTATCTCAATCCTTACAGCTCTTGGAGAGAGAAGAGAGGCATTTTTATTATCGTCATTTAGCAGATCAGAAAACTGAGGCTGTGAAATGACGAGCCCAAAGTCATAGCTATTAGATGATGGCAGCAGCCTTCAGAAAGAGGCAGGAAGCCTCCAGAGCCACTCAGTCACTACACTCCTGCTCACATAAGAGCCTGGCCGGGCAGGTAAGTAGGAAGGAACTAATGGCAAGAATTCGAAGGAAAGAGTGCTTAGGTTCGGAGGCTAAGATTATTCATTTTTTTCTGGCTCCTATTTTAGTGAACATCTGAAGCTACACCCTGGTTCTCTAGAATTTTGGGATTTTTGTTTCCCAGTATCAACTCTCAGGTCAATAAAGAGGAAAAATTAACAACTAGGTTCAGCATTTTAGGCACAGGCAGTAAATATTAGAACACTTAGACTTTGCTGCCCAAGAGCTCACAAACTAGCTGGTGGGTTTAACCTGGGCTATGGCTGTGCTGTGTTAGCCTAGCACAACAGTTTTCAAAGTAGTAGTAGTATTTTTAGAGACAGGGTCTGGCTCTGTTGTTCAGGCACGATCATGATCATAGCTCACTGTAGCCTTGACCTCCTGAGCTCAAGCGATCCTCCTAAGTAGCTAGGGCCACAGGTGTGCACCACCATGCCTGGCTTTTTTTCTTTCTTTTCTTTTTCTTTTTTTGGTAGAACAGGGGTCTCTCTCATGTTGCCCAGGCTAGTCTCAAACTCCTGGCCTCAAGCAGTCCTCCTGCTCCAACCTCCCAAAGCATTGGGATGACAGGCATCAGCCACTACTCCTGGCCTCAAAGTACCATTAAAAAAAAAAAAAAAAAAAAAAAAAAAAAAAAAACCCTTAGGTAGGACATGCACTTGCTGCATCCCTGTCCTTCTCCACCATATTAGATCAGGTCGTAGTTAGCCATTATTGTCACCTGCTGTAAACACTTTGAGTTTACATTCTTCAACTCAAGTGAGTTGTGATCCTGACAGAGGATTCTGGTTTAATGGGTCTGAGGTGGCCACCCACAATGGTATGCTTTTAAAGCTCCTCAGACCTTTCTAACAAGCAGGCAGGCAGAACTAGGGAAGCGTAGCCCCACCCCTGCTGCTCTGGCAGGCCTGTCTTGGCCCCACTGAGTTCGAAGCACTGCAGGACCCAGGACCCAGGACCAGGTTCCAGGACTCCTCCTGACAGGTTCAGAGGGCAGGCTTGGGGGTGGAGGCGCTCCTCTCCCATTCTCTCCCCTGTTCAGGTCACTGAGGTGAGTGGGAGCCCAGCTTTGCCGCCCGAGTTCCTAGCAGACAGTGTTCTCTACCCCCTCACCTTTCTGTAGGGTTAGCTCAGCCTGGAGGCTTGGGTTTTTTGAGGTTTTGAAATCCACTCCAGGCTGGGCCCCTGGGTTTAAGTTCAGGATTTGGGCCAGGTAGGACACAGAGTGGGGGCAGGGAACGGGTGCAGGCAGGCTGGGCACCCAGAGCTACACAATAACCGCTTTGGAGGGAGGAGAGAAGCCTGGGCAGAGAGGCTTTTGTATTTCATGGCCTGGCGTACCCGGTTTCCAGGACAACCATGGACACCACGGTTCTGTTAGAGGTGGAAGCCAAGACCAGAGGACAGCCAATTGACATCCAGAGCCCAGTTACCTGGGCCAATGGGAAGTGGAGGTGGGCAGTGGGGCTGGGAGGGATCTGGGACTGAGAAGTGCGGAGATCTGGGCGAGTTGGAGTCCCACTGGCTGTCAGGTTCAGCAGAAGCAGGGCCTGTTCCTCCCAACCCCTGCTCTGAAGGTTGCAGCGGGACCCTCATAGCCGCCAGGCCTGCAGAGGCAGGAGAGGCCGAGAGCCTGGAAAACTGCTTACAGATGCACCTGCTCTGAATGAAGCTGTTCCTCCAAGCCAGGGTTCCCAGGGAGGGGTGTGGCACCTCGGGGAGGGTCAGCCCTGTGGCCCTGCTGGCTGCCCTCAAGGCTGATGCCCTTTTCTGGCATCCCCTGCCACTGCTTCTCCGTGTGCAGACATCACCATGGACAACAGCCTCCTAGCCATAGTCATGGCCACCGGTGAGTACCTACTGCCATTCCATGTCCCAGGGGTGGGGCAGAGGCACCCTTGGCCCCTCACCGTAGGCAAAGCCCAGCTTCTTCATCTATAGGGTCACCTCAAGCAACAGCCCTCCCCAGCTAAGACTTGAGAAGTATGCTGTGCACGGCTGGCCTTTGATCCCTCTGGTCCCTTCCCTGTGCCAGGTCCTATGATGCCACAATCTTTGGTAATGAGAGGGGCTGGGCATCAGGGGCTGTTGAGCTGGGCTCTTGGGTCCTCTCCTGCCTCCTCAGATCCACTGTTTCTCAGGGTATCTGCTCCATCCCCTCCCTTTGTGTCTCTGTAAAATCTCCCTTACACACATCACCCCCTGGGCTGCAGGCAGAGAAGTGACAGGGCTACTCTGCTCCCCCTCACAAATCTCTGCCCCAAGGACTTGATGCTGTAGCAAAAAGGAAGCTGCCTGCACCTCAGTTTGCCTTGTTAAGCTGGTATCAGTCCCAGCCAGGTCATTCCTACACCAGCTTTTGGAGTGAATTCCAATCTGGTGAGGAAATGGGCCTGCACGTGCTGGGTCCAGGCTGCCCCTTGATGGTGCCTCTGGGGGGAGGGCAGCCTCATCTGCGGTGTTCATCATGGCCATCCTGCTGCTGCTGCTGCTGCTGCTGCACCAGAGCGACCCCCAGTGCTGCCAGGTCCTCTGCACCTGCCACTTCTTCCGGAGTCCCAGCCAATACGTAAGCACCCCGACCCACCAACCCCTTGCCTTCATGGCCCCCACCCCCGACCCAAATCCTGACAAAAGGGCACCTGTCCTCTGACCAAGGAGAAACAATTGTTCAGTATGGAAAGGGCCTTTGGAATCTTTCTCTGCAGCATCTAGCCTGGGTTCCCTCTGAGTCAGGGGAGCAGTGCGGAAAGGGTTAATAACATCTAGGCCCCTCCCTGACCATCGTTAAACATAACTCAGTGCAAGGAGCTGCTCAGTGAAGACAAGGTCTTTTTCCAGCTCCCAAGGGAAAGTACAGAACCCCGACTTCTGGAGGAGGGGGTAAGTGGCAACAACAGCACTGTCAGTCCTCTCCCCAGGGACAGCGTGCCAGATGGCATCCTGTACAGAAAGGAAACAAAATCTTCTGAGCTGCAGCCCCCCAGGCTCTGACACCATATCCCAACACTGGGCACCAGATAGGATGGAGGGGTAGGGACAGGAGGTGGTTTTCTCTGACTCCCCACCAAAGGTCATCAGACCTGGCTACCAGACGGTGGCAGAATGAGCTAGTGGCCAGAAAGGAGTGGATTCTCTTTACACCCTAGTCCTTTCCAGAAATGCTGAGGGTCTGAGCTTTGTGCCTTGGCCCAGGTGGAGAGGATTAAAGGGATGGAGAAAGGGGCATGGAGGGAAATAAAGGGTTTGGAATCTGCTGTCTTGCACACTGACCCTGAGCTTCACCTTGAGTTGTGCTTCATGATCCCAGGACTGCCCACCTCCCTGCTTCAGCACCATGGGATGCCACACCGAGGTCCAGCCAGTGGAAAGGAGCCGAGAGTCCCAGGGGATACAGGTGAGGACCCCTGGGCCTGCCACCTGGGATGGAGGAAGAAGTGTGTGCTGGGGTTGTGAAGCCAGGCCAGGGACCTAGTGTGGTTAAGGGGACTAAAAAGAATGCAGGGGAGGGGAAGGATGGGATGAAGACTGGAGAGGCTTCTTGGAGGAGAGGGAGGAGTGCACTACCCCTGAACTTAGGCTTGCTCTGGGGAAGAGGACCCAGACCACAGCTGGATAACGCTGGTGCAGGCCTCCCTGGCTCCCTTGGCTTTTCTTGGTCACAGGGCCACTCCCAGGTGGGTGAGGTATTCTGTGTGGGGCTGCCCAGGAGCCACCAGCTGCCCGTGGCAGCCAGCTTGCCTGCCAGGCTATGAGAGTGTTCAAAAGAAGGACCGGCAGCAACAGATTCACCAGCTGATTGCACAACGCGTCGGGCTCCGGGCCGCAGAGAGGTGAATGTCCAGCCTTCTCAGCCCTGGGTGCCCTGGCTAACCGGACTTCACTTACTGCATTTGAACACACAATACCCAATTAGAGGCCCTGGGGTCAGGAAAAGGGCCACTAGTGGAGAACTCAAGGATATGAGTGGAGGCCCCGGTTCACTTCTTGTGTAGATGGTGCAGACCCCAGCCCAGGGAGGCCTAACCAGAGGGGTTTCCATGGAGCCAACATCTCCAGGGGAGATGCAGAAAGCAACAGTCCAAAAAAAGGGTGTTGCATATATGGGAGGAGGGCAAGAAAGTGGCTAACACCTTTGCTCTCCCATTTCTTCAGCTGCCACCAAGCTATGAGGACGCCAGAAGGTCACTGCCTCCACTGCCGGCCTGCTGTGGCTCTACTCAGCCATCCCAGGAAGCAACCACCTGCCCTGCTCAGGGGAACACCACAGTGTAGGAGGGAGCAACCACCTCTGTCCGGCTCTTCCGCTTTCTCCAGGGGACTGGAAGGGAGAGCACTGAGCCTGTGGAGACAGCCCCCATCAATCTCCCCTGCCTAAAGACTACTCCAGCTGGGCCTTGGTACCTGATGCCCCAACACATGGTGCCAAAGTAAACCCCAGGTCACCTCTGCCAAGGATGTGCAGGAGGTGAGGAATCCAGGGTAATGTTCTGGGAAAACAAGATGACATGTTCAAGGCAGAACTCCAGAACTGGGAGGCTTCTCTGACCTCAATCCCTGGAGTACCTGCCTTCAAGGCAGAGTAGAGTCCCTGAAAGGAAGCCGCTGGACCCAACAGGCCCCTCTCTGGGACTGTAGCCAACACCACCTACCTCCAACAGCCAGGAATGATCATCCAAAATGAGATTTTCTTCCTGGCTCCTCAAAGCGAAGCCTCTACAGGTCCTGGCTGGGATGACAATAGAATGGCCTGACCCACTCTAAGCCCTCACTGAGTATTCCTGAAGCCAGATGCTTTGCTACTGTTTATCGTTTGAGATAAATCAAGAACCAGAAGAGAACGTGGGCTTGGTGGGCCTAGCTCTTCAGGTGAGCGGGAAGAAGCCATTTTGTTACCTACTCTGCCCTGCCACTGGAAAGACCTCGGCAGTCCAGGGCAGATGGGGCCTGACGGAGCCTCCCAGAAGCATATCCTGCCATCCCACAAGCTCTCTCTGCCCTAGACCTGGAGAGGTAGGGAAGAGGCTTTTCCGTGGCTATCTCTGGGGCTGCAGCCCCAGCTCCCTTTGCATGTGGCTATGGGAGAAGAACATGACTGTGATGCTTCCTTTACTGGCTACCCTCACCCCTCCTCCCAGGGCCCAGCCCCTGGCCTTTTCTGGGATCTAAGAGGGGAAGCAGCAATGACACCCTCAAGCACGAGCTCCCCTCCTTCCCCTCTGGAGGACAGTGCCAAAGCAAGTCCCCCTTCTCATTTCCTCACTCAGATACGCTCTTTCTTGCTTTGAGACTCCCCCTTGGTATGCACTAGAGAACCTGGGTAATGACCAACAAATCACTAGGCAGTTCCACCCAGGTGTGTCCCTAAATAGCATGCATTCATGACTCTGGCGCACTTTATTTTTGGCCCCAGGTCAGGTCTCCCAAAGGGTTTCCCAGCAGTCACTTCAGAGTCTCCTGCAGAGTCACCATGAAGCAGAACTTTTCCTTGGGAGGCCGTGTCGTCACCCCAACCCTTGACTTCTGGTATCACCATCTCCTGTCACCTGGGCTCCAGTCTCTGTCTGATGGCCTCAAACAGGACATCAAAGCATAGCTACCAGTTTGAAGGTGCCCTCCGGCTTGGCAGGAACCACGTGGACAAAAGTCTTGTAGAGTACAGCACCCTTGGGCAGCCTGGTGATCAGATCCACAGCCTCCGTGTTTCTGGGATGAGGCACGTAGACCTCCTTAGTGTAGCGGACTATCCCCTCTTCCAGGGCATACAGACATTTATTCTTTCCAAGACCCACCTGCAACACAAAGATCTGGTCAGCTGGTCAGCGAGGTGGTCCGTCTCAGAATTTTGGGACAGACTTCTCACACAGAGCCACATCCTGGGGCCGAAGAGGGGGATCAGAGAGTGCCATCTCAGGTTCCCTTTCCCACTGGCTGGCACTTCCAAACCTTCTGCTTCTTTACTGACTCATAACAAATGAGGGAAAAGAAAGCTCCAACAGCCAACATGGGTCACTGTTCAGTCCCAGGGGGCTGTTACCTGGAGCCATGTCTATGTAGCTGGTCAGAAGCCACGGTGGGCAGATCCCAAAACCCAGGAAGATGCCCTAAATCTTCACTTAAGACTTAAACAACACTAGAACTGTCATATTAAAACACTAGTTTGATGTAAATTTTCATCTAGGTAGTGATTTATAAAGTTTAGGCTCTATGGAAAATATAGACCAAAGCTATATGTATAATGCATATGCTAATAAAACAATCATACTATTGCATCAGCTAATACCCATGTAAGCCCTTTAATACACATTAAGTCATTTAATCCTCACCTTGTAAAAGAGGTATTATCTCCAACACCATTTTTCAGATGAGAAATACAAAGCAGACAGGTTAAACTACGTTGTATGTACAGTTTTTAACCATATTTTTTAGCTTTTTCTTTTAGAACTTCAGGCTGGGTGTGTGGCAAATTTTACCCTGGTAGTCCAGCACTATTCTCTGTCTCTCTGACTAAAAGAATGGGCTCTGGAGCCAGGATGTCTGGTTCAAATACCAGCACTGCTACTTACTCCTGTGTGGTCTTAGGCAAGTTTACCTCACTGTGCCTCCGTTTTTTTCATCTGTCAAATGGGGATAATATTAGCTACTTTACAGGATCAATTTGAGGATTAATGGTCAACAATCATAAAGGGCTTAGAATACCGTCCAGCTCAAAATATGTTAGCCTTGATTGTTGTTGACATAGCTACACATCTAATGTCTTAAGTTCTAAAAGGTAAAGCTACTACATATAAAATTATCCAAAAAGGGGTGAGGGCGGGGAAACTGTTTACAAAGGAAACTAATATTTAAAATAATGTGAAGAGTATAGTATCGTTCTGTCTCTGTAACAAAGAACTGTCCTACCCTATAAAAACGATGCCAACTTGCTGAAACTGAAATCCCCACCTGGTATGAACCTAATTTCTGGCACACTGAATTCTATTTCATTAAATTCAAGCTATCTTTCAACCATCTACAAGTAAGTCTATGCAAAGAGAGAGGTCTTATAATGAAAAACTAATAAATTGAAATTAGTTTCCCAAGACTAAAATAATATTTTAGATATCTTGTCCTCCAAGAACTGAGGGTTAGAAAGAAGAACCAAGAATACCAGGCCAACGCAACACCAAAGCAAAACATAGCGATCTGGGAGTTAGGCAGACCTGGTGCAAATCCCAGCAGTCACTTGCTCCTTCCACCCCCTCTAAGTCTCTGGTATTTCACCTGTAAAATGGAGACAATACCCACCTCACAGGGATACAGTAAGGAAGAAATGAGATCGTGTAGGCATGGGAATCAGCACAATGCTTGCCATTTGGTAAGCACCCAATACATGCAACTGTTACTACCATGCTTAGGGGCAAGGAGAGGTCATCCTAGAAAAGGAAAAAGGGGGCAGCAACAGAGCAACTCACATGGGCACCTGGGTGCCAGCGGAAATGGCGCTGTGTTCCAATGATGTTCCCAGCATGAACATAGTGACCTAGAAGAGAAGTCCACGGTGATTGGGGCAGCATAGCAAACTACCAAGAAAACAGGATGGCCCAAATGCTGCATACCAACTTCCAAGCCTGCCCCTGGCCAAAAACAACTCCCAGACAGTCCAACACAAGCATTGCAGGATCTGCCACCCAGCAGCTCTTATCTCTAGATTGCATGGTTATGGCTCACACCCACCCAACCTATGACCCTTCCTCAGGTCTTATCTGTTCCTTTAATCTGGAGCCAATTATGATGGTGAGGAAGAACAGGGCCAGGAACATGCAGGGTTCTTCTGCTCTCCTAAGGAACACCAGGACAGGGTGCAGCTGGGAACCGGATGCCAAGGCACATCCTCACCTTCCATTTTCTTGATGCCTAGGCGTTTGCCTGATGACTTTCCACCAAGGTTTCTGGAGCTACCACCTGTCTTCTTGGATGCATATCTGACAGCAAGAGCTGTAGCAGGAGTGGAGCTCAGCAAGGATGTAACTGCAAAGAAAACAGAAACATTGTTCAGACAGACAGGCTCAAACTATTTCTGCCTCAATGGGCCACATGCTAAGAGGTGAGAGGTGGTGGGGAGATGAGAAAGATGTGTCAGGGGAGCAGAAGTGCCACTGAGTATATTAGTTCTCAGGGAATACCGGTAGGTCCTTGGCTTTCTTCTTTTGGGGGATGGGGCGGGGGAGCAGTAAAACATAAATGGAAAAAAATAAACATCATGTGTTCTGGGTCCTGACACATTTAGTCTAAATGTGCTGAGGAGAAATGGACACCACAGAGCTGCCTGCTTCAGAGGCTCACTCACCCTCATGCACCACGGAGGGGACAGAACAGACTTGGGAAGCCCAGCACATCCAGAGAGGCTTCTGTTTCAGGCTCACTCATGACTTTTTCTTTTTTTTTAAGACGGAGTTTCGCTCTTGTTGCCCAAGCTGGAGTGCAATGGGCGCAGTCTTGGCTCATTGCAACCTCCGCCTCCCGGGTTCAAGCGATTCTCCTGCCTCAGCCTCCCAAGTAGCTGGGATTACAGGTGTGTGCCACCACGCCCGGCTAATTTTTTGTATTTTTAGTAGAAACGGGGTTTCACCATGTTAGCCAGGCTGGTCTGGAACTCCTGACCTCAGGTGATCCCAAAGTGTTGGGATTACAGGCCTCACCCATGACTTTCTCAGCTATTCACTCATCCACTGCTCACCAAATACTAGTAAACCAAAAGGATGGCTGGTCTGAAGGTGGTTCCCACAGGGTCCTGGCCATTTCAGAAGGCTGGGCTCTTTCTTCTCAAAGCACATCAAGCAGAGGTCCAACCATGACCCACACATTGCCCTTGTTAATCTGACCCCTCCATACTCATTCCAAAGTGCTCAATAGCATTCATTTGAAAAAGTAAAACGAACTAAAATTCATACTAAGATGGTAGTCCCTTGCTGTAGGACAAGCTTAGGGATGCAACTCCTTGCCTGCAGGTCTCCAGACACAGCCATGATTTAAGGCCCATGCCAGTGTCTTTAGAGAAGCTTTGTGGGTCTCTGGAGCCTGTAAGTTCAGAGTTCCTGAAGCCTGGGTTTCTGACACTTCCATGACAACACAGACTAGCTGGAGCAAAGGACCAGAGATAAGGACTCAGAAAGACAACAAGTTAAATGCCCAGCACCAGGATCTACCTACCTTTAAACATCTATTCATTCATTTACATACTTACTAAGCTCAGGAGCTGGGCTTTTACTTTACTTACATTATCTCATTCACAAATCTTTGCTCTTCACCCTACTCTCCATCCTCCTCCTCAAAGTAAATGGTGCTACCATTCAGCCAGTTGCTTAGGCAGAAACCACAGTCACTGCGGACTCCTTCTCTTTGCTGACCTCACATATTCAGTTCACCAGCAAGCTCTGTGGATGCTAACTCCAAAACAGATCTCAAATTCATCCATTTTCCTCCAAGTTCACTGCCACCACAAACGTCTTGGCTAAATCCTCTCTGCTCAGGGCTATTACGGCTTTCCATCTGATTTCCTCATTTCCACTCCTATCCCCTTTAAATTTACATAACAGGAATAGTTTGCTTCTCAAAATGTAGAACTGGCTCAAGTCACTCTCCTGTCCCTCACTCTACACAGGGCTAGGTCTCCTGTCATTCTTTTTTTTTGGGGGGGGTGGGGTGGGGTGGGGATAGGGCCCCATTCTGTCACCCAGGCTGGAGTGCAGTGGTATGAACATGGCTCACTGCAGCCTCGACCTCCCGAGCTCAGGTGATCCTCCCACCTCAGCCTCCTATGTGAGACCACAGGCAAGCGCCACCACACTAAGCTAATTTTTGTAATTTTTGTAGAGACGGGGTTTTGCCATGTTGCCCAGTTGGTCTTGAACTCTTGGGCTCAAGCGATGCGCCCGCCTCGGCCTCCCAGTGTTGGGACTACAGGCAGAAGCCATCATGCCCCGCCTCCTGTCATTTTTTAGTTCTTAAATGTTATCTCCTCAGAAGACTTCCTTCACCGTTCAATCTAAGAAAACACACACACTCATTTTCTTTCTTCACAGCACTTGCCAGTTTACAACTACTGTATGTGTTCCTTTATTGGCTTATGCACCAGAGAGAATCGTTCGGGGGCTAGAAGCCATGTCTTCACGTTTTCTGCTGATTTTCTGAACACCTACCACCGTGTCTACCACAAAGTAAGACCTCAATCTGTTGAATGAATAGATTACTTTTTTCATCCCCAATGTACCATTGTTACTAATACTTATACAGAGAAAGGATCCACCCAAACCCCCAACCGCCAAGGAAACCGTCCGTGCTCCTGAGGCAGGGGAAGACCAAGTGCTCCTCCAACTCCCCCACTCATGGTTCCACCCAGGATGTGTCGCGTGACCAGCGACAGCGTCCCTCAAAACTGGAGTGGCCTACACACTTCCCCTCGCATCCAGGGTCCTCCGCGGGGATCAGTATCACCTCCTTCTCTCCCTGCGGGAGCTCCACTCTGCCTCCCCGCCTCGCCCCGCTCTGACCACTGCGTCCCATTACCAGCTGTTGGGGTCCTCAGCGCCAGCACCACAGACGCCATGTTTGCGTTCACTCACTTCCGGTCTCGGAAAGGTTCTACTTCCGCTATCAGGAGATCTACTTCCGGGCCCTGCGTAGCAGATGAAAGAGCGGCGGGAGAAGTTGCAGGTGAGCGTACTCGGCCGCAGGCCAGCGGATTGGTCGGGACTTCCTTCCTGAGCACCGCTCTGCGGAGTCTTGGTGGCTAGGGCTTCCAGGAGCCTCTACCGCGGACCGCCAGCCTGAGAGGCGCGGAGCTTGTCGGCCAGGGGCCCGCTTATCTGCAAATGAGGGGCCCGCTGATCACCCTCATTTGCAGATGTCAACGGAGGCCCAGCGAAGGGTCAGAGATGAGGCCCCCTCCCTAGTCATTCAACTTACTTTATTCAGCCAGCTGTGTGCCAGATGCTATACTAAGCGCGGTGGATGCATTATTTTATTTAATTCTCACCACCTTATAAAATGGGTGCTGTTATCATCCCTGTTTTACTAAGGAAGAAACTGAGGCCTAGGCAGGTTACATGTCTCCTCCTGGGTCATACCTACAGTGTTAGTAAATGTTCCAGGAATGATTAGCTTTGCATATGACCCAGCAGTTTTACTCCTAAGTATATACACGAAAGGGATTTGAAAACATACCCCCACAAAAAGTTGTACATCAGTGTTAATAGCAGCATTACTCATAATAGCCAAAAAAATGGAAACAAATTAAATGTCCAAGTGATGAATGGATACACAAAATGTAGCGTATCCGTACAATGGAATATTATTCAGTCACGAAAAGCAATTAAGTACTGATACAGGCTACATCATAGATAAACCTTGAAAACATGCTGAGTGAAAAAAGTCAGGCACAAAAGGCCACATATTATATGATTCTATTTATATGAAATATCCAGAATAGGCAAATGCATAGAGACAGATGTATGGTTGCCAGGAGCTGGGGAGAGGGAGGGAATGGACAGTGACTGCTTAATGGCTGCAGGAATTCTTTTTGAGGTGATGAAAATAGTGATGATGGTTGCACAACATTGTGAATATACTAAAAAACTACTGAATGTACACTTTTAAAAGGATATTGTGCTGTGCAAATTATATCTCTATTTTTATTTTTATTTTATTTATTTTTCTTTAAAGCAGGGTCTCATTCTGTCACCCAGGCTGGAGTGCAGTGGTGCAATCACAGCTCATTGCAGCCTTGACCTCCTAGGCTCAAGCGATCCTCCCACCTCAGCCTCCTGAGTATCTGGGACTACAGGTGTGAGCTACCACACCCAGCTAATTTTTGTATTTTTTTGTAGAGACGAGTTCTCACTATGTTGCCCAGGCTGTTCTTGAACTCCTGGACTCAAGTGATCCTTCTGCTTTGGCCTCCCAAAGTACTGGGATTATAGGCATGAGCTACCATGACCAGCCTATATCTCAATTTTTAAAAAGAACAGTTTTTGGCCAGGTGCAGTGGTTCATGCCTGTAATCTCAGCACTTTGGGAGGCCAAGGCGGGCAGATCACTTGAGGTCAGGAGTTCAAGACTAGCCTGGCCAGGATAATGAAAACCCGTCTCTACTAAAAATACAAAAATTAGCCAGGCGTGATGGTGGGTGCCTGTAATCCCAGCTAGGCTGAGGCAGGAGAATCGCTTGAACCTGGAAGTGAGGTTGCAATGAGCCAAATTGTGCCACTGCACTCCAACCTGAGTGCCAGAGCGAGACTCCATCTCAAAAAAGAATAACTTTTGACATCTCCATTTCAAATGTGAAGATCAACAAGGGTGTGGAGGTGTTAAATCTTGTTACCACCTCCCCCCATTAAAATTTTGTAATGGTAACTCTACTTTGTTTATACCTCAACTTGACCTGGAAAGAATTTGAGGAGGATTCCTGTTAGATTACCAAGAGTTAGAGTTCCAGATTCAATGTGTTGGGACCATGTTATATTTCTCTGTTTCTGTATTCTCTGTATCTTGTATTTATGTCATAAAGCCTGGCTATGGAACACAGCTGGTGGACTGAATTGAATCCTCTAGTCTGTGTCTTATGTCTCTTTTCCTTTTAGGGAATTATTTGATAGCACATACTGATGGCTCTGAAGAAGTCGTCACCCTCACGAGATTCTGGTGATAGTGACTCTGAGGAGTTGCCAACATTTGCCTTTCTGAAGAAGGAACCATCTTCAACAAAGAGGAGACAGCCTGAGAGGGAGGAGAAGATTGTAGTGGTTGACATCTCAGATTCTGAAGCCTCCTGTCCTCCAACACCAGGGTTACTTTCACCACCTGTGTCAGACACAGTTGAAACTGTCACACAAACGCGGCCAGTCAGGTTGCTAAGCAGTGGAAGTGAAGATGAAGAAGAATTTATTCCTCTGGCTCAAAGGCTTACATGTAAGTTTCTGACCTACAAGCAACCGAGCCCTGAGGACTCTAGCTCCCCAATTAAAAGTGTTTTGGATCATCGAAATAATGAAGGTGTATCACGTGACTGGAAAGAGCAGCCCTTTCCAACGATCCCTGAAGTTCCTCTCCATGACACCCCAGAGAGGAGTGCAGCAGATAACAAGGACCTGATCTCAGATCCATGCCGTCAGCTTCCAGCCTACCCCTCTACCTGCCCTGGCCAGAGCAGCAGCTTGGTAGTAACCAAAGCAAATTCTGACATCCTCCCACCACAGAAGAAAACCAAGCAGAGTCAGAAGGTCCAGGGAAGAGGCTCACAGGGATGCCGGCAGCAGAGACAAGCAAAGCAGAAGGAAAGCACCCTGAGACGACAGGAAAGAAAGAATGCAGCACTGCTTACCAGGATGAAAGCCCGGAGGCCAGAGGAATGCTTAAAACACATCATTGTGGTGCTGGATCCAGGTCCTCACGTGTATCTTTGTCCTGTGCTGAGTTATCTGCTTTCTGGACCACCCACTGACAGTCCCTTTTCTATCTGTTGCAGTGCTTTTACAGATGGAAGGTGGGGGCCAGCTCCTGGGAGCACTGCAGTCCATGGAGTGCTGCTGTGTGATTGAGGCGCAGGCCGTGCCTTGCAGTGTCACTTGGAGGAGAAGGGCTGGGCCGTCTGAGGTAGGGGTTTTCTGGCTGACATTTCCTCCTCCTCCTCCCCTTGCAGTTACAGGATAAATATGCTTTTATTTCAAAGGATACTTAGCAGTCAGGGCCCCAGCAGGAAGACAGATGGCATATTCAACTCAGGGTAATTGAAGGAAGATTGAATAAAGGGACTGTTTGCCAAGGCATGGGCAGGGTACGAGGAAACTACTAGTGACAGCATGGTACCTCACAGTAATAACAGCACAACTTAACAGTTTTTCGACCTCAGAATTATTGACATTTTAGATTGGAGAATTCTTTGTTTTAGGAGCTGTCCTGTGATTTGCCAAATGTTTAGCAGCATTCCTGGCCGCTATCTACTAATGTACCCCTCTCAGTCATGACAATAAAAAATGTCTGCAGACGTTGCCAGATGTGATTTGTGGGGAAAAATCACCCCCGGTTGAGAACCATTGGCATAGCTGTTACCATCCCTATGCCTGAAGGGATGAGGGGAAGGAGTGGTTAACAGAATCCAGGAGAGAGAAATGGAGAGAGGACCACCTTGAGCGAAGCTATGAGCTGCCATAGAGGGGGACAGCAAACCCTAGGTGACCCCACTGGGAGGGAGCCAGGGGAGAAATACCCTGACTTCACTTTCCTCCTTCCCACTAGTCCTCTCCTCGGGTTCCCCGCTGGTGACACCCAGCTGGGAGCCAGAAGACGTGTGGGCCCTGTGTTTTTTGTAGAGATCGTAGAGTGGAGCTTGTATATTTGGTAGAGACGCGGTTTTGCCATGTTACCCAGGCTGGTCTTGAACTCCTGAGCTCAAGCAATCTGCCTGCCTTGGCCTCTCAAAATGCTGCGATTACAGGTGTGAGCCACCTTACCTGGCACTAAGATTCTTTATCTCACCAGAAGCATCTTGTATGAAAAAAGAAAAAAAAAAGTATTTTTTCCTCTCTTTGATTTCTTTTTTGCATCTTATAACTTTCTCAGTAACACAGGACAGTTCTCCACACTTTTTACTCTGGGGGTATTAGCAAGCCTTTATATTCATAGAGCAGCTTACCCTCTCAAGGCACTCCCACATTCTCTCTTGTGTTTCTGTCAGTTAACATCTCGGTGTAAAACCCATTGTGTGCCTTGTTTACTGAGTAAGGAGAAACCGCCTTTAGGAATAAGGTGGGGCTTGCTGGAGCAATACTGCTAAAAGGTTTATGGAGATGTTTGCATATGCATCTCAAGGCACAGCATTTTCCTTTAAACTTATTCATGTTACAGGGATTTTTGTTCATATGTCTTACTGCTGATTTCCTCCCTACAATGATCCTATTTTCTAGCTACTCCCTTATTTTTTAGATGGTAAAGATAATTATCAATAAATACTAAGGGAACTCAGAGGCCGGTGCCAGTGTGGGTCCTCTGAAAACACAGCACTGGTCCCCTGGGTCCCGCTTTTCTTTCTCTATACTTTGTCTCTGTGTATTATTTCCTTTTCTCAAGTCTCTCGTCCCACCTAACGAGAAGCACCCACAGGTGTGGAGGGGCAGGCCACCCCTTCACTATAGGGTAGGACTTCTCCCCACATCACAGGTAGGGAAACTGGGGCCCAGAAGAGTTAAAAGCCTTGTTGAGGATCACAACGGGAATGAGAACCCAGAGCTCCCCCGACCTATACTTTGCTGTAGTATAGGTCTTGCTTTGCTTATAGGGACCCAATCAGAACTAACTTTCTATAAAAGTCCTGCTCCCCAATTACTCCATAATACTGTACTGCTGGAGGATTGTTGGCCTTGAGGCATCCTTGACTTTGATTATGCCCTACCTGTGACAAACAGGAGGTGCTCTCATAAACTGAAGTTTCCCTTGTGATTCTTGTCTTTGTCACAAAAAAACCTACCTGTTTGTAAGGGCCACTCAGCTCACGGCATCTACCTTCAAAGCCAGAGTCATTTACTTGTACTAAATCCTTTGAAAGAGTTTCCCTTTCCTCCATTCCCCTATTCAAAATGTACAGAACAAATTGGCCCCAGCCCCTTTCAACTTGCTATGTTCCTTTCTCCTTTTTTTTTTTTTTTTTTTTTGAGACAGAGTTTCACCCTGCTGCCCAGGCTAGAGGGCAATGGCGTGGTCTCGGCTCACTGCAACCTCCACCATCTGGGTTCAAGTGATTCTCCTGCCTCAGCCTCCCGAGTACCTGAGATTACAGGCATGCACCACCAGGCCTAGCTAGTTTTTTTGTATTTTTAGTAGAGACAGGGTTTCACCATGTTGGCCAAGCTGGTCTCAAACTCCTGACCTCAGGTGATCCGCCCACCTAGACTTCCCAAAGTGCTGGGATTACAGGTGTGAACCACCATGCCTGGCCTGCTGTGTTCCTTTTTTTTTTTTTTTAAGACGGAGTCTAGCTCTGTTGCCAGGTTGGAGTGCAGTAGTATGATCTCGGCTCACTGCAACCTCCGCCTCCCAGTTTCAAGCAATTCTCCTGCCTCAGCCTCCCGAATAGCTGGGATTACAGGCATGTGCCACCACACCCAGCTAATTTTTGTATTTTTAGTAGAGATGGGGGTTTCACCGTGTTGGCCAGGCTGGTCTCGAACTCCTGACCTCATGATCCGCCCACCTTGGCCTCCCAAAGTGCTGGGATTACAGGCGTGAGCCACCGCGCCCGGCTGCTATGTTCTTTTCTTATTCACTGTCTCTGAGATGCAGGGCACCAAGACTGAACAATTGAGGGCTGGGAGGGACAGCAACACTGTTTCTTGCCACAGTGACTTCATTCCAGAGGGATAATGCATAAGGGATGGGAGTTAGTTCATTCACCCAGAAGACCTGGGCCACTCTCACAGGTGCTCATTACCTGCTGACCTTCCCTGGGCTGTGTTCCGGGTACTTTGGCAGGACGGAGAGGACTGGGTGGAGGAGCCAACAGTCCTGGTGCTGCTCCGGGCAGAGGCATTTGTGTCCATGATCTACAATGGAAAGCAGGTAGGCAGAGCCAGAGGGTGGGAGGACATGGAACAGAGGGCTGACTCTTACTAGGAAGCAAGTATTAATGCAGTTTCTGCCCCTTCATGCAGGGAAGCCTGGACAGCACTATAAAAGGGAAGGAAACGCTTCAGGGCTTTGTAACTGACATCACAGCAAGGACAGCAGGGAAAGCTCTGTCACTGGTGATTGTGGATCAGGAGAAATGCTTCAGGTTTGGATTTGCCCTGGTGATTTCATGTTAAAAGGGGCAGCTCTTGGGCCAAGAGGGGTGAGTTTATTCTTCGCAGATGGAGGTCACTCTGCAAGGTAGTCTGTCTCTAACAAGCCCGGGGGGATGCTCTGGTCCAGTCTTCTTCCGCATCTTCTGCCTGACTTCAGCCTGGAGCTGCTGTCCTTTGATTTCCTCCCCTGCACCAGCACTCACAATCCTCCAAGCAAAGGGAAACAGGGAACAAATAAACAGACCAAGGAGAAGCAACAGAAACAACCAGAGGCCAGCGTAAGGTCCATGGTATCCAGGGTAGACGCTGAAGAGGTAAGAACGTCCTGTTGCCTGAATCGGGCTGGGTACTCACTGGTCACCTGAGACTTCCTTTTGATAGAGAATAAAATACCTGCTGCATACTGCTTTCTGCCTTGGCACTGAGAAAGAGAGAAGGTGCCAAACGGGGGGCCAAGGGGCTGGGGTGTGGCTTTAGTGGACAGTGACTTGCAGCTAGTCTCTCTCTACCCTTCCAGTCCATCGTTGCTTTTGGGTTTCTAGGCATTGGTGGATCTGCAGCTACACACAGAAGCCCAGGCTCAAATTGTGCAGAGCTGGAAAGAACTGGCCGACTTCACATGTGCATTCACGAAGGCTGTGGCTGAGACGCCCTTCAAGTGAGTAACCCCAGCAAGTCCAGCCTCCATGCTGGGCCTTGTCCTTTACCATGGCTCTTGCAGTCAAAGCAAATGTCCCTTTCCCCTCATCTCTGCAGTCAGCCCATTGTCTCTCAAGCTGGAGACAGAAGGAGCTGACCTGATGCTGGGGATTCTTGGGAAGAGTCCTCAAGCCTAGGCCCTTTTCAAATATTCTCCTTTCACTTATGTGTCAGTATGTGTTCTGCAGGCTGACATCATAGGCCAGGTTACCATAGGCCAAGTTGCCAGGATTAATTACAGGTCAGATCACAATGTAATAAGCACTCGGAAAGCAAATTTTTAGCCTACTTAGTTCAAGGAGTGTTCATTGTCAGAATTTAAAATAAGTAAATGACCTCAGAGACAATCCAGTCCAAGTCTTATTTTATACTTGAGGGGACTGAGGCCTGAAGAGATTGACTTGTCTAAGGTCCTAGCAGTGAGAAGAACCAGAAATAGACTCCAGATTGCCAAATATCAAAAGAATCTGGTACCTTTTCTTCTACTAAAATGGACTAGATGGAGTTTTTAAATGAATTAGCAACTGGCACTATACCTGGGAACAAAGTGAGCAAATTGTCAAAGGCACAAAAAGGCCAGATGTAACATGGTGCCCACCTCTTCCAACGTCAGTGGGTGGGTTTTTCAGTTCCAACTTGAGGGAACAGGTGTAAGACCGTAATGAGCAACTTACAGCTCTCCAACTATGCCGTTGCAGGAAACTCCGAGATGAAACTACCTTCTCCTTCTGTGTGGAGAGTGACTGGGCTGGAGGGGTGAAGGTAGACCGTGCTGGCAGGGGTCTTGCACTGGTCTGGAGGAGACAGATTCAGCAGCTGAACCGAGTCAGCCTGGAGACGGCCAGTGCCGTTGTGGCTGCCTATCCCTCCCCACAGCTCCTGGCACAGGTATGCCGCCCCAGGGCTCAGGTCACTGCCCGTTAATGGCCTGCGAGTTCAGTGAGCCTCCAGATTCCCATGGACAACTGATGAGGGCCCACAAAGGCCTCACAGGTCAGCGGTGCAGGTCTGCTAAGATCACAGTTGCTAATGCTGACCCAGGGAGGGAGGACAGGTTCTCATGCCCCAAGCCAAGCGTAGCACCCTCTATGCTCATGGAGAAGGGATCACTGTGGATGGTACCATATTAAGAGGTCATCTACCACTTCCAGGCTTATCGGCAGTGTTTTTCGGAGCAAGAACGCCAGAATTTGCTTGCAGACATACAGGTGCGCCGTGGGGAAGGTGTGACGTCCACTTCTCGCCGCGTTGGACCAGAGCTATCCAGGCGCATCTACCTTCAGATGACCACTTTACAGCCACATCTCTCTTTAGATAGTGCTGACTGATTCTAGCCCTCAGGGATGGGATGTAAAGCTGGAAACTTCCACCTTCCCACCCTCGGAGCCTGACTGCAATGAAGAGACTGGCAGCACCTCCAATGAAGAGACAAGCCTAGGTGAGGCCCAGTCTTTCCTGGGTCTTGTTATTTGTGAAGGTCTGCCTGTCAGCTGGGGCAGAGACTGAAATACTGCCACCCACCTTTGGCATTTAATGTTCCTCTCCTGGCAAAAATTCACTGTCACAAACCACCCCCACTCCTACCCAGCCAACCCTCAAAACACAAAGGAACAAAGACAGTCCACTCAGACACGTATTTAATAACTGTAGAAATCCAAAAGAATTAGCATCAAATCTTGAAGTTGTGAGTGAAGCTGTGGGTTGGCTTGACTGGGCTCAGCCACTGAGCTGCCTCAACCGGCCAAGGAACGGGATTATGATGACTATGCAGACTTCTATATTGTCTTCATCTCATTGTATGTATTATATATTTAGTTTCAATAAAGCATTTGTACCAATGGCTCTGGAGCTTGGAGGAAGACTGAAGGAATGTGTAGTGATTCTGAGTAAGGTGTAGACCTACGCAGCAGAGCTATGGGGGAGAAGATTAACAAAGTCCTTTCTTCCAATATCAGGACAGTCATGAGTGGCAGTCCCATGCAAAAGGTCATTAGGGCTAAAAGGCCCTCTGTCTCTGAACTATGACAGATTCTTGCTCCCTCCGGGGGAGCCAAGGAGCTTGCAACTGGGAGTTTGCAGTGAATGAGCACCATGACACAGTCATTTCTGATCCCTCTATCCAGCTGTTGTGAAAAGATGAAGCAAAGGAGGTAAGAAAATGCTTACTCTAGCAGACAAGAGAATGGACAGTGCGATCCTTGTTTGTGCTAGTCATTGGGTGATGCACCACTTTTCAGCTCCATGATGCTACCTGTTTCCCTTCATTTCCTGTTTCCATTTATTCCCTTCAGTTATGGTCTAGAAACAAACAATTCTAAATCTCAGTGTCTTATGAAGCTGACACTTCAAAACCTGCAAAAGCAGGTTGCCTTTGAGGTATTTAGTCACACCAAATACAACTAGAGCTGTCATAGACAGTGTAGGTTTGCAGAGATCCACCTCCTTGCTTACTGGCAATTAGGGAATTAATGCTCTAAAATTGAGGCAAGGAGCCTGGACTGTTGCCATTTTATGGAAGCCACATAAGTTGGGCAGGACTCCACAGGAGCTGCCATGACGTGATGATAGCAAGAGATTTCTATCTCTGAGTCATGAAATCTGTCTACCATGAAAGATTCTATGCTTCGCCTGAGGAATGATCAATTCTGGTGTGAGTTCTAGTCTCTCAGGACATTATAAAGGAGGGAAAATGATGTAAAGGGAAGAAAGAATACCAGAGCGGGAATCCAGTTTTGCCTCAAACTAGCTGGGAGACTAGGCAAGTCATGGAAGACCTGTTTCTCTGTCTGCAAGTGTTACATTGGACTGGATGGTCATGAAGTCCCTTTCATAGCCAGAGATTTTGTGTGGCTGCTAAAATGCTTACATCTCTGAGGTCCTGAAGAAAACAGGAATACCCCTACCCCCCAATTTAGACTGGATTTACTGAGTGTGGTGTTTTAGTCCCCAAAAACTTCCTCCTGATCTGCCCTGATTCCCCAGGGAGGCATGAAAGAAAGGGTTTGTGGCATACAAAAGTAGAAATGTAGTGACAGCTGACCATTTAGTAGAAACGAACGAGCCTTGCCTTTACATAGCTTTGTCTAACAACTAGAAAAGGCTATGTTTTCTCTCTCCCCACCCCCAAGCCTACTCCTTTAGGCATGCAGGTAACTGCTCCCCCCGCCGCCACCTCCCATTTCTCCTCATTCCACCAGGGAACCCTGACTAAGGAACCAAGAAGTCCTACAAAGAGGAGGTCTCATGTACCCAATCTGCAGCCATTTGATGATGGCAGGTAGGTCTGATGCTAAAAAGAGGTTGTGTCCAGCAGAACCCAATTCCATAGGAATCCAAACTCCAAGGCTGGGAGGCAGCAGGTGCTGGGGACAAGCTCACTGCTGAGAGTCGGTCTGGAGGACCCACTGGAGGATCTCATGGCGGCGTAGACCCTGGACCGCATTGTCATAGATGGTGTTCACGCTGGTGCAGAGGGGCTGCTGCTGTAGCTCTGTCACCCGACAAGCAACCAGCCCTCCCGCCACACCAAATAGCAGCAGCAGCAGCAGCAGCTTCAGCACAGCCCAGGAACGAGTGTGCTTCCGGGGTGGTGGCTTGCGGGGACGGGAGCCGGACTTAGATTCTGGAGGAACAGTAACGGTAGACAAAACAAGTTCAGTCAGAGGAGAC
>NC_045449.1:44090161-44103479 GCF_002776525.5 Piliocolobus tephrosceles | reverse complement strand
TCTCCACTGTACCCCTGCTGGAACCTTACAACAGGCAGAAAACTTACTTGGGGCCTGATTTGCTTCCTTCTTAGGTTTCTTCTCCTGCTCCCGCTTGGCTGCTTTAAGGGCATCATACTCCTTTCTCCGGCGCTCCTTCTCTTCCGCCTTCTCCCGCTTCCGCAGTTCCCGTTCCTGAGCTTCCTTAGCTCGCTGCTTGGCTTCACGCTTCTTCTCTGCCTCTACAACAAAACATACCAAAATTTCACTTTTCTCTCTCAAACACTCTAGCAGTTTGCTTTCCCAAATGATTAAAAGTACAGATTCTGCCACCTTTACCCTGGTGCCATGGTTCACATAAGAAATACTCAAAGGAAACAGTCATCTTTCTGCTCCTGGAAGTAGCCCTCCCCAAAAGCAGCTGCTCTCAGGGTTTGCTGAATGGATTCTGATTACGAGGTTCCTATCCTCAAGCAGCAGAGAAATTAGGGTAAAATAACAAGGAGGACCTAAGAAAAGCGTGAGGGATAAGTGGTGCTCCTCTAGAATTAGGTACTGACTCAGAAGGCATAGCAACTGATAGCCTTCTAGAACTCAGCTATGAAGAGAAAAAACCATGGCAGTTTTCTATGGGACTCCCATCTTCCCAAGCTTCAGAAATGAATGTGGCATGGGGGGACAAGTGAGAAGAGAAAATGAGCACTCAAGTTTAGGGTTAGAAACAATGAGGCCAGGAACAGTAGCTCATGCCTATAACCCTAGCACTTTGGGAGGTGAAGCTGGGAGTATCACTTGAGGCCAGGAGTTCGAGACCAGCCTGGGCAACATAGCAAGACTGTCTCTACAAAAAAAAAAAAAAGAAAAAATTAGCCGGGTGTGCTGCCGCAAGCCTGTAGTCCTGGCTACCTGGGAGGCTGAGGTGGGAGGATTGATTGAGCTCAGGAGGTAGAGGGTGCAGTGAACCGTGATCGTGCCACTGTACTCCAGCCTGGGTGACACAGTGAGACCATGCCTCAAAGAAAATAAAAGAAAAAAAGTAACAATGGCAATGTTGTTCTAAAGAAGTGAACCTACCTTCTTACTATTGCACTGACTGCTTTCTTTTGTTTTGTTTTTTTTTAAAAGGCTAATCAAGTGAAGAAGTGGGAGTGGAGAAGGAAGAAAGAAATCTCTAACTGGTTGTGATCAATTAGTTGTAAACACCACTGCACTAGGACCAGCCTGCACTTGACTAGTCTTAAAAAACAAATAAGCCTAATAGTTTGTCAGAGTAGCCTCTAGACTTGAACTCATGAATCTGAGAACTGAACACAGGAACACATTCAGATTTACTCAAAGTTCAAGCATGTTTACACACTTCCAAATTACAACCTCCAAATTATTGGGTTCTAAAAATGCATTTCCAAATTAGTTATTTGGAAGTCTGAAATACATTTTTCCAAAGCCAGAATGCCACAAATGATGGTTAAATGTCCTTTTAGGGCTTAAAAACCTATGTTAGCCATAATGTAGCTGAATAGTACTACTGTGAATACTGTAGCTTTCCACTGCTTCTCCATGTAGAAACAAGCTCCAAGTTCCAGCTGGGCACCAGAATGCCAAGAACACACTCCACCCAGCCTCTAGGGAACACGGGCCACTAAGAGGTGAAGGCAGCAGGGCTCACAGTAAACATGGGCCTGCCTTGCCACAGTGGCCATGCGTAATAAGGGATGGCTGTAACTTGGCATGGTGCTCTCAAGGACTGCCTGTAATCACTACTGTACATATCCTTTCTTGAACCACAGGAGTCCTCCAGCGAGGGGCTCAGAAATCAGCCAGCCAGTCACCTACTATGTGCCAGGGGTTATTCTAAGTGCTTGAGATGCAGCAAGGGAGAAAACAGGCCACGTTCCAGTGCCTATATCATTTACTTTCTAGAGGAGACAATAAACAGGTGAACGTAAAGAGGACAGTGATCTGTGCCCTAAAGAAACTAGCAGAGGGGCACCTGTAGTCCCAGCTACTCAGGAGGCTGAGGCAGGAGAATGGCTTGAAGCCAGGAGGCAGAGGCTGCAGTGAGCCGAGATCGTGCCACCGCACTCCAGCATGGGCAACAGAGTGAGACTCCGTCTCAAAAAATAATTAAAAAAAAAAAAAGAAGAAACTAGCACAGGGTATGACAAAGTGAAAGTAGAATGGCTACTCTAGTCCGGTGGTTCTAAAAGGGTTACAGTTAACCTAAGGCAACATTTGAGCAGAGATGTGGGATTATGAAGCCAGCATGTAGAGACTAAGGGAAAAGGAAACCCAGCAAAGCCCCTGAGTGAGACTGCAGTTGGTGTATTCAAGCTGAAATTAATGGCACAGTCTCATTCGTGTGTGCAACAAGGCCGGTGGAGAGCACGCAAGCAAGCTTGGGCCAAGGTGGGTTTTGCTGGCCTTGTCAATGAG
The DNA here is from genome assembly GCF_002776525.5 of Piliocolobus tephrosceles. Lineage (NCBI taxonomy): Eukaryota > Metazoa > Chordata > Mammalia > Primates > Cercopithecidae > Piliocolobus > Piliocolobus tephrosceles. The sequence goes on along the minus strand of NC_045449.1, from coordinate 44,101,067 downwards.
TTTGGATTTCATTCTAAGTTCAGTGGGATGCCATTAGAGGGTTTTAAGCGAGTAGCAGCATCATTATGTTTTAAAAAGATCTCCCAGGCAGAGCTTGCAGTGAGCTGAGATCCGGCCACTGCACTCCAGCCTGGGCGACAGAGCGAGACTCTGTCTCAACACACACACACAAAAAAAAGATCTCCCACACTGTTGTGAAGAGACTGAGTTTAAGGGGATGGCAGCATCATGGAGACATGCTGGAAGGCATTGTAGTGGTCCCAGAATGGTGGCTGGTTACAGAGATGGCACCGGAGCTGGAGAAACAGTCCCACATAGGACTTGCTGACAGACTGGATGTGGGAATTACAGAAGAAAAGGAGTCATTAACATCTTTCCTATTTCAGGCTTGAATAACTACAGGGAAAGTGATTTCCTATTACAGGGAACACTAGGAGGGACTGAAGGGGCATCAGGAATCTCTTTTAGCCACACTTCATATGAGTGCCTATTAACCCTCCAAGCAGAGATGAACTATAAGCAGTTGACTGCCTGTAGAGCTCAGCAGAGAAGCCAAGACTGAAGAGAGATTCATCAGATAAAGATACCATCCAACACAATACTGTCCCCCCACCGCCCAATTACTGCTCTTCATGACTATTCTACTGGATCCCAGCTCCTGAAGCATGAGAATCCACTGGCTGGGATGAGGACCTGAAAGACAACTACAAGAGGAACAGCCACCTACCACGTTCTACTTCCAGCCGCCGCTGCCTCTCCCGCTCCTGATCTGCCTGCACGGCCTTCATGTGCTGTAACACCTGCAAAGGGAAAGGAGGAAAAGTAGTGCTCTTCACAGTCACGTTTGCTCAGGGAAGTCTCAAAACAGACTATTTTCAGGCTCCCAGATTATCACGATAGCAATGTAGAACTAAAAGAGTTAGGCTGAATGTGGTGGCTCACGCCTATAACTCCAACACTTTGGGAAGCCGAGGTAGAAGGACTGCTTGAGCCCAGGAGTTCAAGACAAGCCTCGGCAACATAACGAGACCCTGTCTCTACAGAAAAATGTAAAAAATTTGCCAGGCGCAGTGGCACATGCCTGTAGTCTCAGCTACTTAGGAGGCCGAGGAGAGAGGATCACTTGAACCCAGAAGGTCAAGGCTGCAGTGAGCTGTGGTCACGCCACGGCACTCCAGCCTAGGTGAAGAGTGAGACCCTATCTCAAAACAATCACCACCACCACCACCAAACTAATGGAGTTAATTGTATCTTTGCATCCTAAAATTACTGTGCCAACCTTAGCTGGAGAAGAGTGATATGAGCCCAGGTCATTAAAACTGCCAGAAAAAAGTGAAACACAATGCCAACTTGAATCTGTAAAAAGTTCTGCCATTTACACTCACTCTCACATGCATGATTCCATATGACCCTCAGCAACAACTTGGCAGCATTTCCTCCAACACGCCTTCCTGGCTGCCCCTCCTTTGGCTACCTTAAGTCCCCCTCCATCTACTCCTGTGGAATTCAACACAGGCCATTGTAACCACTTGCCACCTATCTGGCTTGGTCATAAGATGGCAGATTCCTTAATGGCAGGAACCGCTGTCTGGTCTGTAGGTATCCCCCAGGGCATGCTTAGCACAGAGTTTAGCTAATCGCAGGCATTCAATACATACATGAGGAATGGCTGATTCCCATTTCAAAAGGAAGAAAACCAAGACTCATAGGGTGATTTGTCCACCGCTAATGGCCAGAAAGCAGCACAGCTAAGACCTGAGCACAGTCCCCTGCATTCCCCCCCCCAACACACACACTTTCACCACATGCACAGGAAAGCTCCGAGAGAAGCCTACGCACAGCACACTTGTACTCGGCACTCTGAGCTCCCCAGATCCCTATCAACTCGCTCACAGATGATCTCTAACCACATAATTGCATTGATTCTCACTATGGTGCGTGGAGTAGGTAAAGACCTTTTCTGTTTGTATTTTTTTTAAGCTGGTATTCTTCGGCTATAGGGGACAGAGTGTAAGCTTGGACCCCAACGCAATCCTGACTACCCCTTATTGTATAACCTTGACAAGTGACTTAACCTTTCTGAGCCAATTTTCTGATCTAGAAAACAGAGATAAGATATACCTCTATGAAGTGTTGTGAAGAATAAATAATATAACTTGTATTGGTTGCCTTGTATAATCTCTGGCATTATATGTGCTCAATAAGTACTGTTGCTTATTTTTTTTACCACGTAAGAAAAAAAGAAGAAAACCCAAACTATTAGCAAAAGGGTCTTGTTTTACTACTGCACTTAACAATTACATTTGAATATGCATGCCCATGAGACAGACACGTATATTCATATTTAATTCTTATTTCTAGAAAACTCCAGACACGCATACCTCCAGACAAGCACACACCCATCATAAGAAGTATTCAGGAGCAGACCAGCAAAAGGATCTCCTTTCAAGAGCCTGGTTTGGGCCAGGCATGGTAGCTCACGCCTGTAATCCCAGCACTTTGGGAGGCCAAGGTGGGCAGATCACTGGAGCTCAGGAGTTCAAGACCAGCCTGACCGATATGGTGAAACTCCATCTCTACTAAAAAATACAAAAATTAGCTGGGCGTAGTGGTGGGCGCCTGTAATCCCAGCTACTCAGGAGGCTGAGGCAAGAGAATCTCTTGAACCTGGGAGGTGGAGGTTGCAGTGAGCCGAGATTGTGCCACTGCACTCCAGCCTGGGCGATAGAGCAAGACTCTATCTCAAAAAAGAAAGAAAAAAAAAAAGAAAAGAAAGAAAAGAAATCAGGTCTGGACCCAGAGTTAGGGCTCAGGGCACTCAGGCAGTGGAGAAGTCATGGGTCCCGTTGCCATGATGCAGGGAGTGTGGAAAGTGAGAGTCCAGGGTGTTGGCTGAGGACGAGGAGTGAGGGGAGTGGATCATCTGAGGTCAGGAATTCAAGACCAGTCTGACCAACATGGTGAAACCCCATCTCTACTAAAAATGCAAAAATTAGCCAGAGGTGGTGGCAAGCCTTTGTAATCCCAGCTACTCAGGAAGGTGAGGTGGGAGAACTGCTTGAACCTGGGAAGCGTAGATTGCAGTGAACTGAGAGCGTGCCACTGCCCCCTAGCTTGGGTGACAGAGCAACACCCCGTCTCAAAACAACAACAACAACAAAAATTAATTATCTGAAAACACAGGCAATGCAGAAATGGGACAGATTCTCATAGTCTGGAGTCCGTGAGCTCCTGGAGGGTAAATTTTTGTCTAGCTACCCTAGTTCACAGCATACAGTAAGCACTTGATGAATACACTGAACAAATCATTTTAAAAAGTTGCTTTAATATGTACCAAGCTGATTAAGACTAACCCATATACCCACCAGGGTTTAGGTCTTACCTGGACAGAGCTAGTAAGACCTCAACTAATTCCTGCAGACAGGCGACCTGATTCTGACTGGCCCAGGCCATTTCCCTACAAAGCCTAAAGGTGTGCTGCAGCTCTAGGACAGCTGTGCCAGGGACCATGGCTTTAGTTACCACATCCACTATGTTGCCTGGAGCTTTGGCTGAAAGACATATGCAAATACAATAAAGGCCTTTGTACTCAATAAAAAGTATTTTTGTATGTCAAAAACTGTGGAATAGCATCAATTTCCTATGGTTCCACATATCATCTACTGAATGAATGGATGGATGGATGAATGAAAGGTATGTATATACTAAGGGTTTCTTGTGTCAGAGAAATGAAAGTAATGCCGACTCCTCAGGGCTCTGAGGATTGTGAGATGGTGCATGGAAAGCATCCAGGACAAGGAAAGAGTAATCAATGATAGCTACTGTCAGTTTTCAGAATAGACATCACTCCTACAGCACCCAGTTTTCAAAAGAGGATTTCACTGAGCACTTATACTGTTCTCATCTAAGGGAAAACTCTTGTCTTAGCTACTTGGTTGTATTAACTTTGCACTTGATTTATTGTAAAAAGTGATGATACAGATGATGAGATTATATAAGAAGCCCTGAGCTAATAATAAGACGTATCTTACTCTCTTTCTCTCTACTTGAGACAGCAGAGACTCATCATTCACCCATGAAATCTAGTAATTAAAGTTAAGTCTTTTTTGTTCAACATGTACCTTAAACATAGCCAACTTAGTCATTTGGTGCTCAGCTGAAGCAGCAGCAATGTTCCAAAGCTGGAGGGAAAAAGTGACTATAGTTGGAGTTATTAAGACAGGTATAATGCTGTTCTTAATAAGCAGGGTACGGCACCTTCCAGGCTACTGACCACAGACAATGGTTGTCTTGCATGCTGCTTTCAGTTCCTCACTCCTATGTCAGATGACTCAACTGTAATCAAATACCAGGTCTGCCCGGGACGTGTCTGCTTACAGCTATAAACTTACAGCTGTAACATCTTTATCATCGCTTTTATTATCAACATTCCTACGACTGTGCCTCAGAAAGGCCATGGCCCCTAACCCCCTGGTACTGTTAAAACAACTGTCCACACAGTGTCATGTTATATCATGCAAGCTCCTGGCTTCTTAAGAGAGGAAGTACTGCAGTAGAGAAGGCAGTCTTGTTCTGCGACTTGTGAAGTAAATGCAGGCCGGGCACGGTGGCTCACGCCTGTAATCCCAGCACTTTGGAAGGCCAAAGTGGGCGGATCATTTGAGGTCAGGAGTTCGAGACCAGCCTGGCCAACATGGCAAAACCCCATCTCTACTAAAAAATACAAAAATTAACTGGGCATGGTAGCAGGTGTCTGTAATCTCAGCTACTCGGGAGGCTGAGGCAGGAGAATCGCTTGAACCTGGGAGGCGGAGCCTGCAGTGAACTGAGATTGTGCCACTACACTTCAACCTGGGCAACAGAGCAACTCTGTCTCAAAACAAATAAAAAACAAAAAAATAAAGTAAATGCAGAAACAAAGGTCTCTGCTTGACAGGCTCATAGTGGACATATTTCACTGGGACCTGAATGCTTAACTCCACACAAAGCTCCAGGTGCCCTAGGAGGGAAAAACAGGAGGAGAAGAAATCCCAGGGAAGTATATAAGGCGCCACCAGGAGCTTGCTGCTTACCTTGTTTGCACACTGCTTACACTGCTTCTCATCCAAGCAGTCACCTGCCACCTTGGCCAGGACAGGATCCAGGGGGTTATCCTTCAGGTCCAACCACTTCAGGTTCTAAAGAGATGGGCAATGGGCAAAGAGGCTTGTTAAGCCCAAGTTCACATACATAGACCCTCAGGGTGGAACAAAATGAGCAGGAAGAATGCCCTCTGTGTTCCACCTATAGGAAGCGCCATCTGAGGCAGGACAACAAGGGGGTATTTCTGTCAGTCTTTCTCAGGGCCGTGCTCCAGAGTCCCTGAGTTCTCAGCCACACCTGGCCATGAAACACTGGTTCATGAATTGTTACCTTGAGCTGAGCAAAGCTGACAGGCAAGGTGACCAGCCTGTTGTTGAGGAGATCCAGGTGCTGGAGGTTGACCAGACGGCCGAAGTCTGCTGGCAGCTGCTGCAGCTTGTTCTTACTCAGGTCTAGCTTCACCAGGTGTGTGAGGCCACAGAAATCCGACTAGGATCCAAAGAGAGAAACTAAGCTAGGCTTGTCCAACACACAAACCATGACAGCTTTAAATGTGACCCAACACAAATTTGTAACCTTTCTTAAAACATTACGAGATTTTTTTTTCTTCTTTTTTCAGTTCATCAGTGTATTTTACGTGTAGCCCAAGATAACTCTTCTTCTTCCAATGTGCCCCAGGGAAGCCACAAGACTGGACGCTCCCCATCTAAGCCTTGGGCTCACACACTTTGGTGTAACAGTCTGGAAGCCCTCAAGTCAGAGGTACCCCCTGTAAATATCCTGTTAGCAGCCATTCTTCCTCAAATGAAAATGCAGAGAACACCTGCCATTCCTGGTGATAATTACCAAGATGTGTATGGAAAAGGGCTTAACACAAAGTAGGCACAAAATACTATTTCTTCATCCTCAGTTCTTGCTCCAGCCCACCCTCCACACTGCTCCTGGAGTGGTGTGGGACCCATTCTGTCCTTCCACAGCACCCTATGCTCACCATTCATAGGATCTGTCAAAACAGTGTGCTCATGCATTTTAAAAAGATCAGGCACTCCTGAAGTACTCAGTCTGATTCTTGTTATTTGCAGCGCCTAGCACAGTACTTAACACAGACGCTCAACGGACATTCTGTGAATACCTAACTGAACGGGCTGGGGCCCATCCTACCCAAGTCCTGGCTCTTTCTCAACACAGGTCAAAACATCCCCCTGACATTAAACCTTTGCTAAGCACTCATCTAAAAGCGATGGTACAACTTCAGCTAATGAGGCACTATTCATGCTCTCTAGGGACTTGGAAATGCCAGTGGATCTGCAGTGCAGAGTGAAATGGAAGTTGTCAGTACAGACAACAGAACAAGCTCAGATTGAAAAGTGCACTTGGCTGAATGACCATCTGGCAAAGTGTACAATAGGAGTGCAGCTGCAAGGAATTGCTACCCTGCTTTTATTTTTTTAGAGGTGGGGTCTTGCTATGTTGTCCAGGCTGGTCTCAAACTCCTGGGCTAAGTGATTCTCCCACCTCAGCCTCCTGAGTTACTGGGATTATAGGCATGAACCACAATAAAACATTCTTCTTTTATTCAACACAAAATACTTTCTGGAAGAAGTGGGATCTCAGATGCTTTTTGAATGTTAGAAACAGTTTTTGATGAGCTGTGGGAAGGTACTATGGACAATGAGCAAGGCCTAGGAGTATACTGAGAGGTGAGTGGACTAATGATCCAATAAGGACATTGCCAACTCCTGAACTTGATCCCTGAGCCACAGCCAGGGCCAAATAGGAAGTTACTCTGGAGTACAGCAAGGAGTGGCACAGCTAGAGTGATGGGCGGAAGAGGCAACAATAGCCCACTTAGGCCCGACCGTGCAGGAGCACTGCTGCGTCGGAGAGGCTGAGGGGCTGAATGAATCCACTGTCTACACAAGTGGAGCAGAAAGAGAACTAGCAGATGTTGTGCAAGAAAAATCAAAAGGATTTGATTATAGACTGAATGTGCTGACCAAACTGAGCAAATCTCAACTAATTCAAGTCCTTTGGGAGAATAATGATAAGGTAGTCCCATAAAATCACATTCTTTCTTGCTCCCCACCAAAAGATGCACAAGGAAGCTGTTCACAGCTTTCTCCCTGGAATGCAGAGCAACTTACAAAATGGTCTCCGCATCCTCTACGCAGTAGGGAGGTAAACTATTTTTCAGAGGAATAAAATAATGTAGAAAAAAGATGGGCCCAGTAAGTTACTCAGCATCCTATTGAGTCTAGTTTTCTGTGGCCTTACTTTATCACTGTTCTGAAGAATGAGGCCTCCATGTCAGTTCCTTTCCCACTGAGACTAACCACCCCACTCCACTATGCCTCCCCTACACACTCAGATTTAGCTATAGCCTGCCTGTAGGCCTATCCTGAAATTATGCCTTATGACACCCTCCCGCCCCCCATCCACCCCCAAAACAGGAAGGAGATGCATCCGAGGCACCAGAAGGAGTCATGGCTGCATGCCAGTCTTACCGGTAGAGTAGTCAGTTTATTACAAGACAGATCCAGGATGGTGGCCTTTGGAAGAGCAGCCTAGGTAAAACAGGATGAGAAAAACCTGTCAGACCAACACCTGGAACAATTCAGTGACATCTGTTAATGAAGCATTTTCCAGAGAAAGTTCCCACGATTAGGAAAGGCCTTTTTAAAATGGCAGTAAAGAGGAACATTCCTGGGAATAAGAGGAAAAATGAGCCAGTCAACAACGATCTAAGGAAGAATGCAAACAGAAGGGATGTGGCTGTACAACATCCAAGAAGGGAAACCTTAGGCGAGGCACAGGGACTCACATCTGTAGTCTCATAGTCTCAGCTACTCAGAAAGCTGAGACAGGAGGATCGCTTGGGCCCAGGAGTTTGAGGCCGGCTGGGCAACACAGTGAGACCCCATCTCCAAAAAAAAAAAAAAAACGGAAAGGAAGAAAGGAAAGCAAAATTTAGATTCTTAGACATTATTCCTAGCACTTTAAAAATAAATATTACCCAGCGTCCCTCTTATTAGGTTTCGGGGCAGGGACAGTGTCTAATAAAGCTTTGCAATTTCCATACTCCCCAGTTCAGGCCCTTCCTCAGAACAGGTACTCAATTTCCATACATGTTCCCTGAATCATGAATGATCGAGTAAGTAGCAGAGTGAATGACAGAGTGAAAAAACAAGGCCCTGTCCGGCACATTGGCTCACGCCTGTAATCCCAGCACTTTGGGAAGCCCAGGTGGGCAAATTACCTGAGGTCAGGAATTCAAAACCAGCCTGACCAACACGGAGAAATCCCGTCTCTACTAAAAATAGAAAATTACCCAGGCATGGTGGCACATGCCTGTAATCCCAGCTACTCAGGAGGCTGAGGCAGGAGAATCGCTTGAACACAGGAGGCGGAGGTTTCGGTGAGCCGAGATCGTGCCATTGCACTCCAGCCTGGGCAACAAGAGCGAAACTCCGTCTCAAAAAAAAAGAAAAAAAAGCCCTCACAGCCCACTCTATTTTCCCATGGTGTCCAGGCTGGACAAGCTCAGCAAAACTTTCTCCCTAAGGTTAATGCTGGGCTGTTCAGATGCCTGGAGTACATGGTTTCAGAGAGCAGTCCTAGGGCATGGTGAAATAAGGCTGGCCATCTATCTTCCTGGGGTAGTAAAGGAGGGATCCTCTGGCAAACTGCACTTTGTCACAAAGTCATAAAGTGAAGTTTGACCACCTAAAACAGTTTTAAATACTACAGTGGGAAAAACCACAATACCAGCTACGAGTATCAGTATTTGCACCTTCCAAGCATTTTCCATTACAATGGCATTTAACCTCGCATTAAGCGTATGAGATGGAAACTATTATTACCATTGTATAAATGAGATCTAAGCATAAAGGCTAACTAGCTTGCCAAGGGCACTCAGCTATTAAGCAATGGAGCTGGGAGGGGCTGGAAACCCGGTTCTAACCATCCTCTAATACCCGTCCACTGTAGAAGAAAGACTGGGCCCAGCGCCCAAGGCAAATGTAATTTATCAACGTAAGAAAGCAAAGTGTGGGTCACCCAAAGTGAGTCTAGTAGGGCGTTGGCGGGGGTGGGAGGGGGAACTGAGTGAGAAAAGCAGGGATGTGGGAACTAGTTCCACGTGGACAAAACTAGATGCCTAATCTTCCTGGAGCCGTATAAGCCTCAGTTTACAGGAGAAAGGTTGGGGGAGAGAGGGGCGAAGGGGACTCCCGCCAGTTTCAGCGGAATTGGGATGAGACTTTACCAGCCAAGCTGGGGGGAGACTTTAGTTTCCTCCAGGTAGACTGCCTCAGGGCTCGGGCAGCCAGCTGGAATTGCCAGCTTCCTAGAAGAGCCAGGTTCTGGGCCACACCCAGGTCTACCAGGAGGCCTACTCCCCCGGAACGAGTCACTCATTCATTCTCGAATACATCCAGTAACTGCTCCGTGGGCTCCCACTCTGGGTCGGGCATGGAGCTGGGCGCTGTGAAAGTCCCCCAAAGGTGGCAGATTCGTTTCTCGGCCTGTAAAAAGTCTAGGGCCAGAGAAGCAGATCTTCCCTATGCTCTGGAACTGCGCCAAAGTGACACGTGTACATCCCGGGAAGAACCTTGGGCTGGACGCGGCCTCCCAGGGGACTCAGTCCCACCACCCCGCTTTTTTTTTTTTTAAGAAAAGGAAACTGATGCTTGGGAAAGTAGGTGGCCCACACAGGCGCCAGCGCCCGACGAAGGTGGGCGCCTGGGTCTCGCGGGACGATACTGACCAGCTCCTTCACCGGGACTTCATTTAAGTCGCTGAGGCTCAGGTCCAGTTCGTTGCCGTCCAGCTTGTCACGGAGGTTCCCGCCCTTGCTACCGGCCTTGGTCATGGTAACGCCGGCTGAGCGGGCCCCGGCTCGGGGGTTCCGACTGGCAGGTGAAAGGAGCTGAAATGCCGCTTGTCAGTTCAGCGGTCCCCCACCAAAACGACGACGCCTGAGCCCTCCGTCGCCGCCGGTGCGAGATCGCCTCCGCCCGTCCGCCTGCCGGCCGCACTCCGAGACCCGCGCCTAGCTCCCACCGGTGCAGCGACGACGACCACTTCCGTGTCCACGTCACCTTCCGCGACCACTGAGATGGGCTGGGCCAGAGCGGCCCGAGAGTGTGCGGGCGCGCCCCCTGGTGCCCAGAGTGATACACTGCACGTCGCAGCCGCCGGAGGGGTGGGGTTGGAGGCTGCGAGCCTGGTTCATCGGTGGCCCGCGGGCATTATTGCTGGCAGTGCCAAGAGGCAAAAGGGCACGGACTGGACGCCAGAAGACTGGGTTGACATCCAATACTGACCTCATCAGATCACCCCAATCCCCCTGATTAGGAGCAGAAGCTGGGTGTCCTCTACAACTGCTCCCTGTCCTCTACTTAACCCCCGAATAACCATCATCGGGAAAACTCGACTGCCTGAATTTCTCCTCTCCTCCCCACTCACTGCCTCAGTGCTTGTCTCTGTCTTTCCATCCACTTTCACCCCGCTCCCCGCTGATCCTTCTAAAAATCTGACCAAGTCTCTCCCCTGCGTAAAACCCTTCAAACTTGCAGCTACCTCTAGGCTACAGACCACTTTCCTTTGGAGGCTGAGTCCTGCCTGCTTCCGCACCTTCCAAACACGCTCAGGTGCCTGCCTGGCCTAGATGCTGTTTAGATTTCCGGGAGGTGGCTCCCACGTCTGGCCCTCCCCTGCGATGGCCCTGCCTCCCCCCACTCACCTCTGTCTAGCTAATTCCTCAGTCCTTCAGGAAATCTCCCCTGAACTCTGTGAACGTCAGACTGAGTTAGCCCCCCCCCCC
>NC_045449.1:44056283-44090061 GCF_002776525.5 Piliocolobus tephrosceles | reverse complement strand
CCCCCCCCCCCACCCACTTACGGTCCCGTGTGCTACTTTATCATCAAGAAACAGTAGAGCTTGATGGCCAAGTGGGACCTCTTGATGGCCAAGTGGGACTAATACCCATCCACTGGGTGTTCATCCTGGCTCTGCCACTTGTTACTTATAAAACCGCAGACAATCACCAGGCTTCAGTCCTATCTATGAATCAATCTATGAGACATGTACCTAACAGAGGTTGGGGAGAACTGAAGGGGTAAAACACACCAAGAGCTTACAGCAGTCACTGGCACTTAGTAAGTACCCAATAAATATTAGCTACAATTCATGATCCATCTTGTGTTATACTTATCTTTATGTGTCTGTCCTTCATTCTGGACTGTGAGGACAGGGATTTTTGTCTTAATCATCTTCGTATGCCCAGAGTCAGCCTGTCTGATGTAGGATAGCTGCTAAATCAGACGTCTGTGGAATAAATGAATAGATGGATGAATGAACGAAGGAATGAATGAACCACTTTACCCACTCCAAACCTCAGTTTACTCATTTTGAAATGGGGATATTAAAGCTTATCTCAGAGGGGCCGAGCAGGGTAGCTCACACCTGTAATCCCAATACTTGGGAGGTCAAGGTGAGAGGATTATTTGAGGCTAGGAGTTCAAAACCAGTCTGAGCAACCTAGCAAGACTCCGTCTCTACAAAAAATAAAAAAGCTTGTCTCAGAGGGGAACCAGGAAGACCAAATAAAGTAAGCGCAATTGTTATGGGGAGGGTCCTTGTTCTTAGAACTCCCAAGATGGTGGCAGGCCGCTTCCAAGATGGTGGCAAGCCTCTTGTTCTCTGACCTGGGGTTCTTGGCCTCCCAGATTCCAAGGAATGGAATCTTAGGCTATGCAGTGAGTGTTATAGCTCTATCCAGCTCAATTAGGACAAACCCAGGCACTTAGCCATGCAGAAACAATGGCAAGCCTTAGCCTGATCGGGAGCAGCAATGGGCGCCTAGCTGGATCAGGAGCACAGCGGACACCCTGCCAGATCCAGAGGGGTGGAAGTCAGTGGTGGGTCTGCGACAGGAGCAAACAGCAGTGGTGGACAGTAAGCAAAAGCTCAGCTCAAGCCATAACACGGACCAGAAGAGTGTGCAGTTGCAAGATTTAATAGAGTGAAAACAGAGCTCCCATAAAATGGGAGGGGACCCAAAGGGGGTTGCCATTGCTGACTCGAATGCCTGGGTTTATATCCCGATCATTGTCCCTCCTCCTGTGCTCTCAGGCGATAGGTGATTGACTATTTCTTTACCTCCTGTTTTTGCTTAATTAACATTTTAGTGAGCTCTCTTTACTACCTGATTGATCGGGTGCGAGCTAAATTGCAGGCCCCATGTTTAAAGATGGATGGCTTAGGAAATCCAGCTAGTCCTGTCTCTCAGTCCCCCTCACAACAGGAAAACCCAAGTGCTGTTGGGGAGGTTGGCTGACGACTGCACTAACTGCTTCCTGCTGAATTAAGGCGTAGTAGGGGTCATGCAATTGAGATTTCCTCGGGAGGGGTGCCTTCGATGTCACCAACATCAGAGCATGGACTAGCAGGCTGGTCCAGGGGTCCGCAGTAGATCTCAGCCATGGACTGCATTGGAGGCTCCATTTGAAGAATCATTTGTAGTTTTATAGCTTCGATTCTGGAAGAAACAAACTTAACAAGGAGGTTAAAGATACAGGGATTGAAATGTATGGCCTGTAGTGTAAGGGATTATTTCTTGGCACACTTCACAGGCCCTGACAATCTGCTTGATAGTTTTGAAAAGGTCTGGTCCAGTAAATAATAATTTGGCAATCTGATGGGTGCTATCAATACCTAAGTGAAAGGTTTGGTGAAGGGTTTTAAGTAATTTCCATTGGTTAGCTGCAGGCAAAAGTATTTTTCCTTCTCTGGTGGCTAGCCATCCTGAGGGGAGGAAACTATGTCCTCGTGAGGTTCCCCATTCTATTTCTCCTGCTGAGTACTGGGGCTTGTTTCCCGGAGGGGATTACCCCATACTAGGGGTTCTTCTATAAGCATTTCTAATGGAGGGTCCCGCCTTGTGGCTCTTTTGGCTTCAATATCTGGTTGGCGATTCCCTTCTATTTCTTTCCTTTCCTTTCTGATGACCCGGCAGTGTAAGACTGCCACCTCTTTAGGTTTCTGTATAGCCAATAATAATCTCCTGATGGCTTCCTGATGTTTGATAGCTGTTCCCTCGGAAGTTAGTAATTCCCTTTCTCTCTGTATTGTTGCATGGGCATGGAGGACTAGGTAAGCATACTTTGAGTCTGTATATATATTTATCCTTTTTCCTTCTAATTCTAGTGTATAGTGGCCCCTGCTTTTGCTAGAATGTCTCTCCCTAACTAGGGAGTGGGGCTTTCAGGCATAATTAGAAAAGCATGTGAAAAGAGTTCCCCAGTCACAGCTTAGTGACTGGGAGAAGTATCTAGTGACTGGCTGTCCTAGGACCCCTCGGATAGTGACACATCTGGAGGACAGTTGTCTGGGACAGGAGAGTGAGACTGAGAAGGTCGTGCCAGTGTCCAGGAGACAGTTAACCTCCTGGCCCTCAATGGTCAAGCATGGGACTCTGTGACGGTGACGGCATAGGCTGGCGCTTGCCCCGGGCACCCTCAGTCCGGTTGCTGGATCCATCTGGTTAGTGGCTTCTGACTCAGAGGACCTTCATCCCCTGGAGCAGTGGGCCTTCCAGTGATTCCCTTGACATAAGGGGCACCAACAGGAGGCAGCTTATTTCTATTCGGATGATCTTTTTAGAAGTGTCCTTGGCCAGGCGCAGTGGCTTGCGCCTGTAATCCCAGCACTCTGGGAGGCCGAGGCGGGTGGATCATGAGGTCAGGAGATTGAGACCATCCTGGCTAACACAGTGAAACCACGTCTCTACTAAAAAACACAAAAAATTAGCCGGGCGTAGTGGCGGGCGCCTGTGGTCCCAGCTACTGGGGAGGCTGAGGCAGGAGAATGGCGTGAACCTGGGAGGCGGAGCTTGCAGTGAGCTGAGATCCAGCCACTGCACTCCAGCCTGGGCGACAGAGTAAGACTCCGTCTCACAAAAAAAAAAAAGTGTCCTTGTAGGCCGCACTGGAAGCAAGTCCTATTAGGCATTCGATTTGCCCAGCCTTTCCATGTTCCAGAGCCTCCAAGGTCTGCTTGCCTGAGGGCCATGACTAAAGCGGTGGCCTTTTTCTTATCTCATTTGTCCTGTTCTGCCTGTTCCTCCTGATCTCTACTATAAAAAACTGAGGTTGCTAAATTCAAATAGGGTTTCTAAGTTCTGCTCCAGGACTAAGACGGACTTTTGAAGTTTTTTTTTAATGTCTGCAGCTGACTGAGTGATAAACTTATCAAGATTAGTTGGCCTTCAATAGTGTCAGGTGACAGAGAGGTATGCTTCCTCAATGCCTCCCTTAATCTCTCCAGAAAGGCAGTAGGATTTTCTTCCTTTGTGTTACAGTGGACATCACTGAATAATTTATAGCCTTCTTCCTAGTTTTCCTTAGTCCTTCTAGCACGCAAATTAGTAAATGTCTGCGGCACCAATCTCTATGTTCTGATTCTGCATCCCAGTGAGGGTCTACACTGGGCACTGCCTGCTGGCCTGTGGGGAATTGTTCTCTTTCCTCTTGTCATCCTATCATTGACCTGACTCTGATACCAGAGATCACCAAACTCTCAGGCTGCAGTTATGGCGACACTTCTCTCATTTGGGATTAGTGTCTGATCTAGCAGTAACATTATATCTCTCCATGTCAGATCAAAGGATTGTCCTAACCCTTGTAAAACATCAATATAGCCATCAGGGTTATGTGAGAATTTACCTAGGTCTGTTTTTTTTTTTTTTTTTTGAGACAGAGTGTCACTCTGTTGCCCAGGGTGGAGTGAAGCGGTTCGATCTTGGCTCACTACAAGCTCCGCCTCCAGGGTTCACGCCATTCTCCTGCCTCAGCCTCCCAAGTAGCTGGAACTACAGGTGCCCGCCACCATGCCTGGCTAATTTTTGTGTGTGCATATGTTTTTAGTAGAGACTGAGTTTCAAAGTGTTAGCCAGGATGGTCTCGATCTCCTGACCTCGTGATCTGCCCGCCTTGGCTTCCCAAAGTTCTAGGATCACAGGAGTGAGCCACCGCGCCCGGCCTTACCTAGGTCTATTTTAATTTGCTTCAAGTCTGACAGGGAAAAAGGTACATACACTCTGGGCTGAATTCTCCAGAATACATCTTAGGGGCATTTTTGCCTTGGGGGGAATGTTTCCTATCTGAAAAAAACATAGGGATGCCAGCACCCCTAGTCATTTTCCGATGAGCATTAGTCCTAGAGCGTCCTCTACGGTCCTAATGCTTATTCCTTTCCAGGGTGCGTAACCACCCATGGACCTCTGCTTACCGGATTAGTTACGCTCACTGATGTAGCAGTCCTGCACCTCTTTTCTCGCCTTTCTTGACCACAAAGGGGTCTGGACTGCTGGATTCTAGTGGTCCTTTACCAGCGTGCCCAACATTGCGTTTGTGCTCAGAGGCGAGTTCTAGAGCTGGGCTGGGTTCCTGAGTGTTTCGTAACAACCCAGCTGCCCCATCAAGATGCATTCCCATAAACAACAGTTCTTACGCAAATTCGCTACAGAGAGGGTGTCAGTAACCTTTTGAGTCAGGATTGAGATAAAGTCTTTTTGATTCTGTAAATACTTTAAGGCTTGGCTGAGGGCAAACAGCTCCCACATTTGAGCAGACCAATTAGGCAATTCTTCTAACTCTGCTTCCTTGAGAGTCTCCTTATCAATTACTGAATACCCACTGTGTTTTTTCCTCAATCACCTGGCCATCCATAGTTCTGTTCTGAAGGGAGTTCCTCCTAGGTCTGGTCAGAACTTTGTATGGTAATTAAAATTTAAATCCCCTGTTAGGAAATCTGCTGGGTTAAGGGAATTTTCAGTGGTTAATGTTAAATCACCTTTTTCTAACAGAATAGCCCCATACTTATAAGATTTTTGAGTTAGTAAGCTACCTTTTTGCTTTTTTGACTTAGAATAATTCTGAACTGGTGAGGTGTGCTCACAATGAGGTTTCCTCTAAAAGTTACTTTTCTAGGCTGGGTGCAGTGGCTCACGCCTGTAATCCCAGCACTTTGGGAGGCCAAGACGGGTGGATCATGAGGTCAGGAGATCGAGACCATCCTGCCTAACAAGGTGAAACTCTGTCTCTACTAAAAATACAAAAAAAAATTAGCCGGGCCTGGTAGCGGGCGCCTGTTAGTCCCAGCTACTCAGGGGGCTGAGGCAGGAGAATGGCGTGAACCTGGGAGGCAGAGCTTGCAGTGAGCCGAGATCGCGCCACTGGACTCCAGCGTGGGTGACAGAGCGAGACTCTGTCTCAAAAAAAAAAAAAGTTACTTTTCACTTTCTTGTGTTAGCAAAGCAATTGCTGCTACAGATTGAATGCATTTGGGCCATCTGTGGGTTGCTGGGTTAAGAATTTTTGATAGGAAGTCTACTGTGGTCTCAGTGTTTTCAGGCTACGCCCTTGTTTACACTGACAACAAGGCAATATTGGAGTGTTATAGGGTCATAGAGAAGACCTTCAATTATCAATTATAGGTTTTAAATTCATCCTGGCTTTTAAAGGAGTAGGGCACACTGTTTTTCTTTTACTGTTTTTTCTTTACTATATTTATCTCTCTTTTTCTCTCTCTCCCTCTTTTTTCTCTCTATCTCTCTCTGTCTCTTCTCTCCTTGACTTACTCAATTTGCTTTCATCTTGATCTATTATGTTGTTGTAGACCCAGTTCCAGTTGTTAAAATACTGGGTCATCAGTTCTAAGGCCCTGGCCAATGAGCCAAGGCTTGGAGATTGTATCACAGAGGGGTAAGATGGGTAGAAATCAGGGGAGGAGAGCATCTTACACAATGGGAGAGCAATCCTCCTAGCCATTTACAAACCTGGGGCCCTGGCAAGGGTGGTGGGGAACAGGTCCCACATAACTGCCCATGTCGAGAGCTGTATGCCTAAATTGGGAGGGACACCAGGGACAAGACTCCCTGGGTTCATAGCCTAGATGCGTAAGGACACAGCATAGAGCTGCCTTAGATCCCTTTGGAGATACAACCTGCTCTAATACTTGGGAGAGGAAGTGAAAGTCTGAAGCATCAGTACCTAGGAGGCAGGGATCAGAGGAAGTAGATTCAGAGGTAAGGACAATTTTGGGGCTACACTTTTAAGAAAGTCATGCTTGGGACCCAGGAGGTATGGGTCAGAAGGAAAGGCAGGGGCGCACGCATGGGTGACTGTTGGGTAGAGACTTCTGACTGAGCCATGATCTCAACCGGCTAACGTCGGGAGTTTGGGATGACGGCTTTCTGCCTCTAGTCAGCCCTCAGCTTCCCCAGGAAAATTGAAAGCAGAAGCTGGTTCCAGGCAGACCAACGCTCCCAACCCAGAAGGGTTGGGGGTTGTTAGAAAGCCCTTTCCCAGACAGCCTTATATCTGAGTCAGGTGAGGCGGTCACGCTAATCATTTTTAACTGGCCGACAGATGCCCAGTATTTTCCTCCAACTCTAAGGAAGGATAGGACAGAAGAGCAAGCAAAAGTTGTCCAATATTACTGCTTTGGAGGTCCCTTCATGGTTGCCAATATCTTACTGGGGGTCCCTGTTCTCAGAGCTCCTAAGATGGTGGCAGGCCACTTCCAAGATGGTGGCAAGCCTCTTGTTCTCTGACCTGGGGTTCTTGGCCTCACACATTCCAAGGAATGGAATCTTGGGCCATGCGGTGAGTGTTATAACTCTATTCAGCTTGATTAGGATGAACCCGGGCACTTAGCTGTGCAGGAACAAAAGCAAGCCTTTAGCCCAATTGGGAGTGGCAATGGGTGCCTTGCTGGATCAGGAGCACAGCAGACACCCTGCTGGATCCGGAGGGTTGGAAGTCAGCGGCGGGTCTGCAACAGTGGCAAACAACAGTGGTGGACGGCAAGTGAAAGCTCAGCTTAAGCCATAACGCAGACCAGAAGAGTGTGCAGTTGCAAGATTTAATAGAGTGAAAACAGAGCTCCCATAAAATGGGAGGGGACCCAAAGGGGGTTACTGTTGCCAGCTTGAATGCCTGGGTTTATATCCCAATCATTGTCCCTCCTCCTATGCTCTCAGGCAACAGATGATTGGCTATTTCTTTACCTCCTATTTTTGCCTACTTAGCATTTTAGTGAGCTCTCTTTACTACTTGATTGGTCAGGTGTGAGCTAAGTTGCAAGCCCCATGTTTAAAGGTGGATGCAGTCACCTTCCCAGTTAGGCTTCGGGATTCTTAGTCGGCCTAGGAAATCTAGCTAGTCCTGTCTCTCACAATGGTCTACTCCTTACTGAACAAATCCCCGCTGTGCACACCTCAACCCGTCCCCAGCAAGGCACTGTGCTGGGCTTCTGGGAAACAGCCAAGGGCAATTGGATAATACATACATTAGCATTTGGCAATCTCTGAATCCTTGAGCATCCATTATCTTATTTTGATAATGTACATGAGGAGACAGTGAGGCACATTTTATTGTTCTGAAGAAACCAAAGCTCAGAGGGGAAAAGCCACTTGTTCGCAGCCACACCATTGGTTGAGGGGCAGACTTTTTTATTCCAAATCCTGTTTCTTTTCACTACACCCTATTTTACCTACCACAAAGGAGCCTACAGTCCATGCAAATAATTATTATACAAGGTAAAAGGATAAGTGCCTGAATACATAGAGATGAGATCTGTGCATGAATATGTAGGGCTGTGTGTGTGTGATAACATCAGGTCGACAGGTGCTAAAACATTCTTTGTGCCTTGGACTGTGCTTTACGTATATCATGTCTTTTAACTTGGCCTTCACAACAGACTTACAAGGCAGACATTATAAGGCTGAGCTTTCGCTTGCCGTCCACCACTGTCAGTTTTACAGGTGAAAACAGACATATGTCAGTTTTACAGGTGAAGTGATTGAGGTTCAAAAAGGTCAACTATTTAATGATAATCACAGGAGGAAAGTGAATGCATTCCAAGAAAGGTGGGTGCAAACCCAGCATGGTGGGGAGGAGGAGCCTATAGAGAAGAGAGAAATCAGAAAAGGCTCCATGGAGAAGGTGGCATTTAGGTTGGGCTTTGAAGGATGGGTCAGGTCCAGACAGGCAGAAATGCAGCCCAGGGAAGCAGAGAGGCAGAGCAAGGAACTGACCACAAGTCAGTTCACTTTGGGGAAGATTTGTTTAAATCTCTTAGGCTAGAGCCCTGCAGCTTTGTGAGAAAGTGAAGCCTGACATCTGTTGGCAGCCTTCTTCTTGGAAACAACAGGCTGGACCTATGCTCAACCCCTCTAAAACCAAATGCCACCTTGTGCTTGGATGTCTGAGGTTGTTCAGGGAGCTGCCAAACAGAACACAAGTACCAGCAGCAATTGAGAAGCCCAAGATCAAGACCAGGACAGGAGTCATCAGCTGCCTGAAAACCCTTGGGTGTCAGGCCAATGCAGCTGCTGCTAACTCTGGGGCAATCTTGGCCACTTGTTACAGTACCAGCTTCTGTTCCTCCTTCCATAAAACAGATATAATAGCCAGGTGCAGCAGCCCCTGCCTGTAATTCCATCTACTTGGGAGGCTGAGGTAGGAGGATTGCCTGAGCCTAGGAGTTCAAGGCCAATCTAGGCAACATAGTGAGAGCCCACCCCCGCACTCTAAATAAATAAATTTTTAAACATTGAAAAAATGAGCATAATAATATGAAGTAGTGCGTCAAGGATCTACAGAGAGACAGGTGAGAAAGAGCCAATAGCACCACGCAGCAGGAATCAACTTTTCTAAGGGCAGCTGAGTCCCTTTGTGCTTTGTCATCATAGTGGGAGGTGGGTTGAAAAAAAAAGGCAGTCCGGGCATGGTGGCTCATGTCTGTAATCCCAGCACTTTGAGAGGACAAAGCGAGCGGATCACCTGGGGCCAGGAGTCCAAGACCAGCCTGGCCAACATGGCGAAACCCCATCTCTACTTAAAAAAAATACAAAAATTAGGCTGGGCATGGTGGCTCACGCCTGCAATCCCAGCACTTTGGGAGACCGAGGCAGGTGGATCACAAGATCAGGAGATCGAGACCATCCTGGCTAACATAGTGAAACCCTGTCTCTACAAAAAATACAAAAAAATTAGCCGGGCGTGGAGGCATGCGCCTGTAGTCCCAGTTGCTGGGGAGGCTGAGGCAGAAGAATGGCATGAACCCAGGAGGCGGAGCTTGCAGTGAGCCGAGAGTGCGCCACTGCACCCCAGTCTAGGTGACAGGGCAAGACTCCATCCCAAAAAAAAAAAAAAAAAATTAGCTAGGTGTGGTAGCATGCACCTGTAGTCCCAGTTACTCTACTCGGGAGGCTGAGGCAGAAGAATCGCTTGAACCCAGGAAGTGGATGCTGCAGTGAGCTGAGATCACACCACCACACTCCATCCAGCCTGGGCAACAGAGCAAGACTCCATCTCAAGAAAAAAACCCAAAAAACAACAACAAAAAGCAGTCTCAGGCCTTGAGGATGTGAGCCCCCAAAGTGTATTTTAATATTGATCTCTGTTTATACAGTTTACTTACTTACATAAATTTGCTTTCTTCAAGACAGAGTCTCTGTCTCCCAGGCTAGAATGCAGTGGCATGATCTCAGCTCATTGCGGCCTCCAC
Source organism: Piliocolobus tephrosceles (assembly GCF_002776525.5). Classification (NCBI taxonomy): domain Eukaryota; kingdom Metazoa; phylum Chordata; class Mammalia; order Primates; family Cercopithecidae; genus Piliocolobus; species Piliocolobus tephrosceles. The sequence continues at coordinate 44,080,365 of NC_045449.1, read as the reverse complement.
CTCCTGGGTTTCAGCAATTCTCCCACTTCAGCCTCCCAAGTAGCTGGGATTACAGGTGTGTGCCACCACGCCCAGCTAACTTTTGTATTTTTACTGGAGATGGGGTTTTGCCATGTTGACTAGGCTTGTCTTGAACTCCTGGCCTCAGGTGATTTGCCCATCTCAGCCTTCCAAGGTGCTGGAATTACAGACATAAGCCACCACGCCTGGCTATAAATTCTCCTTAAATACTTCCACGTGTAGAAACATTCACCATGTTCCTGTAAGTCAGCCCTTACCAAGGTAACCCTCAAATTGAAGGCAGCTGCAGATAGAAATCCCAAGATTTTTGTTTTGTTTTTGTTTTTAGAACTAAGTAAATATTCTCTTTGTTTGTTCGTTTGAGACAGGGTCTTGCTCTGTTGCCTAGCTGGAATGCAGTGGTGTGATCACAGCCCACTGGAGTCTCTACTTTCCAGTGCTCAAGTGATCCTCTCCACCTTAGCCTCCCTAATAGCTGGGACCACAGGCATGGGCCACTGTACTTGGCTCTTTTTTAATTTTTGGTGGAGACGGGGTCTCCCTATGTTGCCCAGGCTGGTCTTGAACTCCTGGGCTCAAGAGATCCTTTCATCACCACCTAGCAAAAGTGCTGGGATTATAGGCAGGCCACTGCGCCTGGCCTAATATTATCTTAAAATGCATATAGAGGGGCCAGGTGCGGTGGCTCGTGCCTGTAATCCCAGTATTTTGGGAGGCTGAGGTGGGCAGATCACGAGGTCAAGAGATGGAGACCATCCTGGCCAACATGGTGAAACCCTGTCTCTACTAAAAACACAAAAATTAGTTGGGCATGGTAGCACGCGCCTGTAGTCCCAGCTACTCAGGAGGCTGAGGCAGGAGAATCATTTGAACCCAGGAGGTGGAGGCTGCAGTGAGCCAAGATCGCGCCACTGCACTCCAGCTTGGGCAAAAGAGCAAGATTCCGTCTCAAAAAAAAAAAAAAAAAAAAATGCATATAGAGGGGGCGGGCGCGGTGGCTCACGCCTGTAATCCCACCACTTTGGGAGTCCGAGGCCGGTAGATCACGAGATCAGGAGTCCAAGACCAGCCTGGCCAAGATGGTGAAACTCCGTCTCTACTAAAAATACAAAAATTACCTGGGCTTGGAGGCAGGCATCTGTAATCCCAGCTACTCGGGAGGCTGAGGCAGAGAATTGCTTGAGCCAGGGAGGCGGAATTTGCAGTGAGCCGAGATTGTGCCACTGCACTCCAGCATGAGCGACAGAGACTCTGTCTCAAAAAAAAAAAAAAAAAAAAAAAAAAAAAAAAAAAAAAAAAAAAAAAAGCATGTAGAGGGGTATGACAACAATTGTACTTTTTAAATAAATATTTTTTTAAAAAATGCTCATAGTGGGAAAAGTCAAGTTCATATGGCAAGAAAAATGTGCAAGAATCGCCATGAAGCTGGGCACAGTGACTCATGCCTGTAATTCCAGCACTACGGAAAGCCAAGGCTGGAGGGTTGCTTGAGCCCATGAGTTCAAGACCAGACTGGGCAACATAGGGATGGATACTGTCTGTACAAAAAATAATAAAATTAGCCAGGCACAGAGTGGCCCACACTTATGGTCTCAGCTACTCAGGAAGCTGAGGGAGAAGGATCGCTTGAGCCCAGGAGGGTGAGGCTGCAGTGAGTCGTGATTGCACCATTGCACTCCAGGGTGAGACCCTCCCACAACCAAACAAAAACAACAAACAAACAAACAAAACAAACAAAAAACGTCTGGGCGCAGTGGCTCATGCCTGTAATCCCAGCACTTTGGGAGGCCAAGGTGGGCGGATCACCTGAGGTCTGAGGTCAGGAGTTAGTGGAGAACAGTCTGGCCAACATGGCAAAACCCCGTCTCGACTAAAAACAAAATAAAACAAAACAAAATTAGCCAGGTGTGGTGGCACATACCTGTAGTCCCAGTTATTCGGTGGGCTGAGGAAGGAGAATTGCTTGAACCCAGGAGGCGGAGGTTGCAGTGAGCCAAGATCGTGTCACTGCACTCCAGCCTGGGTGACAGAGCAAGTTCTGTCTCATGAAAAAACCACAAAAAAAAAAAAAAAGTCAAATCCATCAACAAGTGAGTTGTTGAAAAACTGAGAATGTATTTATACAATGGAACATTACTATGGAAAATTACACAGCCATTAAAGAGAATGACTAGGAACTGTATGTATTGACCTGGGAAAAAATGTTTATTGCATATGGTCAAGAAAAAAAATTCAAGTCATTGAGTATAGCACATGGCCTGATCTCATTTTTTAAAAACAGAATTTCATTTTGACATTATTTCAGATTTACAGAAAAGTTGCAAGAAGAGAAAGAAGAATTCCTGGAGCTGGGTGTGGTAGCTCACACCTGTAATCCCAGCACTTTGGGAAGCCAAGGCAGGAGAATCACTTGAGGCTAGGAGTTTGAGATCAACCTGGGCAATATGGCAAGACCCCATCTCTATTATAAAAATAAAATAAAAATAATTTGTGGGCCGGGCGCGGTGGCTCAAGCCTGTAATCCCAGCACTTTGGGAGGCCAAGACAGGCGGATCACGAGGTCAGGAGATCGAGATCATCCTGGCTAACACGGTGAAACCCCGTCTCTACTAAAAAAAATACAAAAAACTAGCCAGGCGTGGCGGTGGGCGCCTGTAGTCCCAGCTACTCTGGAGTCTGAGGCAGGAGAATGGCGTAAACCTGGGAGGCGGAGCTTGCAGTGAGCTGAGATCCGGCCACTGCACTCCAGCCTGGGCAACACAGTGAGACTCCGTCTCAGAAATTAAAAAATAATAATAATTTGTGTACTCTTTTTTGTGTGTGTGTGTGACGGAGTCTTGCTCTGTCACCAAGGCTGGAGTGCAATGGCGCAATCTCAGCTCACTGTAACCTCTGCCTTCCAGGTTCGAGCAATTCTCCTGCCTCAGCCTCCCGAGTAGCTGGAATTACAGGCGCGCACCACCACACCCAGCTAATTTTGTATTTTTAGTAGAGACGGGGTTTCTCCATGTTGGTCAGGCTGGTCTCAAACTCCTGACCTCAGGTGATCCACCCACGTCGGCCTCCCAAAGTAGCAGGATTACAGACGTGAGCCACCGCAGCCGGCCCTTCTGTGTACTCTTTACCCAGATCTCCCATTTGCCATTTCACTACAGTTGCTTTATCCTTCTCTCTCTGTCTCCACACACACACACATGCACACACACAATTTCTAAACTGAATATGTTGCAGATATGATGCCCTTTTATCACTAAATATATCAATGTGTTTTTCCTAGGTACAAGGAAAGATATAACCATAAGACAATTGTAAAAATCAACAAATTCACACTCATCAATACTACTCTCTAATCTATAGACTTTATTCTGATTCCATTAATTGTCCAGCATGGTCCTTTTTTTTTCTTTTGTAAAAACAGTCAGATTTAATGGCTTATGCCTGTAGTCTCAGCTACTTGGGAGGCTGCGGTGGAGAATGGTTTGAGCCCAGGAGTTTAAGATCAGCCTGGACAGCATAGCAACTCTGCCTCTCTTAAAAGAGAAAATAAAAATTATATATATAATATTAACAGAGATATGATATATTAATATATAATATATAATAATATATATAAAGGAGATAAACATATTTGTATGAGCCTAGGAAAATGTATAGCTGAATATCCATACTTTTTAAACCTAGTTCACCTTAAAAATTTGCTAAAATCAGCCTTATTACTTTTGTAATAAATTATAATATAGAAATGTTTATTACAAATAAACAAGCAATGAATGAATGAATAAATAAAATCATTATATGTTGAGATGGAATTGAGATCAAATCTTGTTCTACCAACTTTGGACACATTACCTAATCTCTCCAAGCCTGGATTCCTCAATCATAAATCTCCACCTATAGAAGAAACTATTTTGTTTCTTTGTTTATTTTATTTACTTATTTTTTTACAGACAGAGTCTCACTCTGTTACCCAGGCTGGAGTGCAGTGGCGTGATCTCGGCTCACTGCAACCTCCGCCACCCAGATTCAAGCGATTCTCCTGCCTCCGCCTCCTGAGTAGCTGGGATTACAGATGTGTGCCACCATGCCTGGCTAATTTTTGTATTTTTGGTAGAGATGGGGTTTCACCATGTGGCCAGGCTGGTCTCAAACTCCTGACCTCAAGTGATCTGCTCACCTCAGCCTTCCAAAGTGCTCAGATTTATAGATGTGAGCCACTGAGCCCAGCTTGTTCTTGTTTGTTTGTTTGTTTTGAGATGGGCACTTGGTCTGTTGCTCAGGCTAAAGTGCAGTGGTGGCGTGATCACGTCACTGTAACTTTTTTTTTTTTTTTTTAAATAGAGACGGAGTTTCACCATGGTGCCCATGAGGGTTTTGAACTCTTCGGCTCAAGTGAGCTCCCTGCCTCAGCCTCCCAAAGTGCTGGGATTATAGGCCTGTGCCATGGCACCCAGCCAGCTCACTGTAATTTCAAACACCTGTGTTCAAGGATTCTCCCACTTCAGCCTCCTGAGTAGCTGGGACTACAGGTGTGCACCACCACGCCTGGCTAGAAGCTATATTTTCATAAGGATTAAATGAGTTCTTAGTCCATAGAAGGCACTCAAAAAATCATTCCTGTGAAACTGTTCATCTCTTTCTTATTCCTGCCTTCTCCCCTCTGTTCATTCCATTTGGCTTGGAATGCCCTTTCCTTCCTCCCTTTCCATGGTTACCATCCTTTTCATCCTTCACATTCCAGTCCAAATGCCACCTCCTCTAAGACATCTTACCTGAACACGCTGACCAAAAGTGAGCTGCTCTGCCGATGCCCATAGCACTATGTCCCGCTTGGCATTAGTTGTTGGCATGCGTAGCAGTGATAGCAGAGGAGCCTGAGGGCAGTCTGCTGGGGGTTTCCAGAGAAAGGCTTTCCTTGCTCATCAAAGGCATACCAAGACCATGAGGGAAGGCACTACCTAATTCAAAAAAATAAAACAAAGAAGGCAGAGGGAGATTCGACAAAGAGGAGGAAATGTGAGCACAGAGGCAGAGAATGGAGTGATGTAGCCATAAGCCAAAGAACAACTGGAGTCACTAGCTGCTCTAAGAGACAACGAATAGATTCTTCTCTGGTTTCCCTCAAAGGAACCAGCCCTGCCAACACCCTGATTTTGTTTGTTTGTTTGTTTATTTATTTATTTTGAGACAGTCTCACTTTGCTGCCCAGGCTGGAGTGCAGCGGCATGATTGATCTCCACTCACTGCAACCTCCACCTCCTGGCTTCGAGCTATTCTTGTACCTGAGTAGCTGAGATTACAGGTATGCACCACCACGCCCAGCTAATTTTTATATTTTTAATAGAGATGGGGCATCTCCATGTCGACCAAGCTGGTCTTGAACTCATGACTTCAGGTGATCCACCCACCTTGGCTTCCCAAAGTGCTGGGATTACAGGCATGAGCCACTGCACCTGGCCCAACACTTTAATTTTAATCCTGTAAGACTCCCTTCAGACTTCTGGCCTCCAGAACTGTAAGACAATAAATTTCTAGGGTTTTAAGCCACTACATGTGTGCAATTTGTTCCATCAGCAATAGGAAACTGACACACTGCTTCTTTCTCAGGACTAGATGCAAACCTCCAGGAGACCTTCTGCAACACACCTTGGGTAGATGCCTCTCCCCCAGCCTCCCTCACACAGCACTGGCCGCAGTGCAGGCCATTGTCAGTCTCAGGACTGGTGTTTTCTCCTAGACAGCGAGCTCATTGAGAGCAGACACCATGTCTCATTCATATCATGCTTGTCAGCAAGTAGTTAATGAATGAAAATTGAACCAATGAATAAAAAAGGGAAGTTAAATTAGATTTGGTTTAACACTGGGTCTTTATCCAAGACTTCACAGTTGACTTTAGTTCTTGACTTTGACCCAAGGAAAGTAAAATATTACACCATCCAAATAAAGATTTTTGTCCTATCCTCTTACAAAAGCAAGGCTTTCATAGTTTTTTTGGCAGTTGCTGGGATTATGGCTTGGTTTTTCAATTTGGGGATGTAAGCAAGAAAATACAGATCATTTAAAAACACGTCTGCCTGTGCCTGCAGCAATTGTTAGTCCCGATCAAGATAATTTTACTCAGCTGGGTGTGGTGGTTCCTGCTTGTGAATCCCAGCTCTCTGGGAGGCTGAATCAGGAGGATTACTTGAGCCCAGTAGTTCAAAATCAGTCTGGGCAACACATTGAGATCCTCATCTCTACAAAAAAAGAAAAATTAGCCCAGTGTGGTGGCATACGCCTGTAATCCCAGCTACTCAGGAGGCTGAGGTAGGAGGATCACTTGACCCCAGGAGTTCAAGGTTGCAGTGAGCTATGACTGCCCTACTGCACCACTCCAGCTCCAGCCCAGGTGAGAGTGAGTCTCAAAAAAAAAAAAAAAAAAAGATAACTTGATTCTACACAGTAGTTCAGAGCAAGTTCCTTATTTTCACTTTCAGTTTGAGAATGAGAAATATCCATGTTTAGAACAATTTTTATTAGGCTTTTTTTTTTTTTTATATTGACTACAGGATCTAATTGACTTGATTAGCAGAATATATGCATTCTGTTCCAAGTCGTTTCAACCTCTTTGAAAACTGAAACTTCCTCATCTTCCTCTCCCCTTTTCTTTCTGTGGTTGCCCGCGGTCTCTCCTTTTTCTCCACCTCTCCTTCATGATCACTGCATTTCTTATTAGACAGCTCAGTTCTCAAACACACAGTGAAGGAAATTCTTTAAAAGGACCATTTTTCACTTACTACTTGGAGACAATTACCACAGAGAGCTATGAAAAATTACACTAGAGAAAAGGGATTTGCTCAAGGTCATTGACAGAAAAAGCACTAAGGCTGGATTCTTTCCAGATCTGATGCTGAAGTTGATTGAAGTTGATTCTAAGCCTAAGTAAACTCTTTGTACTCTTTTTTTTACAGTGAAAACCTCATCAAACTCATTAGTTCCTGTAACTGATTGAAGCCTCCCTCAGGCACGTTAATAAAAAATTTTATTAAGAGAAATCATATACACCATCTTAGAAAATAAAATAAGGAAACAGTTTTGTTTGTTTTTTGTTTGTTTGTTTGTTTGTTTTTTCAGACTGAGTCTTGCTCTGTCACCTAGGCTGGAGTGCAGTGGCATGATCTCGGCTCACTGCAACCTCTGCCTCCCAGGTTCACGCCATTCTCCTGTCTCAGTCTCCCGAGTAGCTGGGACTACAGGTGCCTGTCACCACACCCGGCTAATTTTTTATATTTTTAGTAGAGACAGCATTTCACTGTGTTAGCCAGGACAGTCTCGATCTCCTGACCTTGTGATCCGCCGGCCTCAGCCTCCCAAAGTGCTGGGATTACAGGCGTGAGCCACTGCAACCAACCGAAAATAGCTTTTTTAACAAAAGCCTGTTCTCTGCCCTCACTGTTCCTCCCACTGCCATGCCCCAAAGAAAAGTTTTTTTTAAAGTTGTGGAAAAATAGACATAAATAAAATATATCGTTTTAGCCATTTTTAGGGGTACAGTTCAGTGGCATTAAGTATATTCACATCGTTATACAACCATTACCACCATCCATCTCCAAAACCCTTTCATCTTCCTAAACTGAGACTCTACACCCATTAAACAAATAATAACTCCCCATTCTCCACCCCACACACCTCACCCCTGGCAACCACCATTCCACTTTGTCTCTATGAATTTGACTACTTGAAGTGTCGCATATGAATGGAATCATACAGTATTTATTCTTTTGTGTTTGGCTTATTTCACTTAGCACAATGAGTTCAAGGTTCATGTGGCTTGTAGCATGTGTCGGAATGTCCTTCCTGTTTTGAAAGCTGAATAGCATTCCGTTGTATGGATATACCGCATTTATTTATCCATTCAATCATTGATGAATATTTGGGTTGTGTCTGTCTTTTGGCTATTGGGAATAATTCTGTTGTGAACGTTGGTACACAAATGTTTGTTGGAGTCCCTACTTTCCATTATTTTGGGTATATATCCAGAAGTAGAATTTCTGGATCATATAACTCATTTTGAATTTTTTGAGGAACCACCATACCATCCATTGCGGTGGCCCCATTTTACATTCCCACCACCAATGCACACATGTTCAATCTCTCCACATCCCCATCAATACTTGTTATTTTCTGGTTTTTTTTTTGTGGGTGTTCTTTTTTTTTTTTTTTTTTTTTGAGACAGGGTCTTGCTCTGTCACCCAAGCAGGAGTGCAGTGATGTGATCTCAGCTAACCACAGCCTCAACCTCTTGGGGTCAAGCGATCCTTCTGCCTCAGTCACGCACCACCACGCTCAGATAATTTTTGAACTTTTTGTATAGGCAGTTTGTCACTTCATTGCCCAGGCCTGTCTCAAATTTCTGGACTCAAGTGATCCACCCACCTTGGCCTCCAAAAGTGCTGCGATTACAAGCGTGAGCACCCGCACCCGGCCTGTTGCTGTTTTTAAATAACAACCATCCTAATGCATGTGAGGATGGTTTTGATCTGAATTTTTTGAGTACCTTCTCAAGTGCTTATTGCCCATCTGTATATCTTCTTTGGAGATGTATTTCTTTTTTTTCTTTTTTTGAGACAGAGTCTCGCTCTGTCGCCTAGGCTGGAGTGCAGTGGCGGGATCTCAACACACTGCAAGCTCTGCCTCCCGGGTTCAAGCCATTCTCCTGCCTCAGTCTCCCAAGAAGCTGGGACTACAGGCGCCTGCCACCATGCCCAGCTAATTTTTTCTTTTTCTTTTTTTTTTTTTAGTAGAGACACCGTGTTAGCCAGGATGGTCTCAATCTCCTGACCTTGTGATCCGCCTGCCTTGGCCTCCCAAAGTGCTGGGATTACAGGCATGAGCCACCATACCCGGCCTGGAGATATATTTCTTTGGGGAATATATATTTCTGTTTTATCTTCTTCTGCTACTTGCCTCTAAATGACATGCTTATTTTGCCATTTTTAGATTTTCTGTTTGATAAGTGGGGATTTGCACCCCATCTCTCCTCCCTAAGTCTTGCTACTATAGTTTTTTTTTTTTTTTTTTTTTGAGACGGAGTCTCACTGGGTCACCCAGGCTGGAGTGCAGTGGCCAGATCTCAGCTCACTGCAAGCTCCGCCTCCCGGGTTTACACCATTCTCCTGCCTCAGCCTCCTGAGTAGCTGGGACTACAGGTGCCCGCCACCTTGCCCGGCTAGTTTTTTGTATTTTTTAGTAGAGATGGGGTTTCACCGTGTTAGCCAGGATGGTCTCGATCTTCTGACCTCGTGATCCGCCCGTCTCGGCCTCCCAAAGTGCTGTGACTACAGGCTTGAGCCACTGTGCCCGGTCGCTACTATAGTTTTATTATTATTTTTGTACATAATGACATATCCCTTTATTTTTATTTTATAGTCTGCCCCTCCCCTTCCCTCTCAACTACTAACAGATGTAACTTCCAAGGTTAGTGATACTTACATTTACATTCTGTTCTGTAACTGTGACTAGGTCTTCTGTACTTTATTCATAGGTTGATGTTACAAATGAAAAAAAAAATCAATAAATGGTGTTTTCATTTTGAGCCTGCTTTTGAAGTACAGAAGCAGGACATGGGCAAAGGGGCGGGAACAAGGGCTTTCTCATGGTAGCCAATGGCATGAGCCAAACTACAAGGACCATAAATCATGCAAGTCACTTGCAGCATAAAGGAGATGTGATGGCTCAGGCAGAAGGCCCCTTGGAGAGCAATGGGGAATTGAATTGGTTAAAGGGAAGGAAGGGCACTTGGAGGGCCTGGATGGCCCACTGCCCTGCTCCCCACTGCCCTATACTAGCCCAAGAATGCTGGATCAACATGATTCCCCCACCATGGCTCACAGACTTCCCCACCAGCCATCCTGACTTTCTCCCAGCCTTCCTCCCCATCCACAGAACCAGTGCCTACCAGGGCTTTGCAGAAATAAGACAATTCCCCCTCCTAAAAAAGGTTTGCAATTCCTAACACAGAGGAAGGTCTTAGAGTGAAGACACGAGAGGAAGGAGAGGATGGAGGAAGAAACAATCACTGAAAACTGGCCAACTACCAGTTCTGTGCCACCTAATCAATTCTTATCCAGCCCTCTGAGTGAAGTTGGTATTGGATCCCCATTTGATAGATAGTGAGGCTGGAGAGGTCCCGTGACTTGCCCAAAGCCACAAAGAGACTACGGGCAGAGCTTTGGCCTATGTTTAAGAGGCTGAACCTCTTTAGGATTCAGTTTCTTTATCCATAAAAACAAAGACACATTCCAAGGCATGCCTGTTCCTTGCAGGGTGTTTGTGAGGGTCAGAGAAAATGTCCTTGAAGAGCCTGGCATGTACAAGATACCCTGAAACTGGTGGCTACGATGCCACGGCCTATGCACCTAGGAAGAGTCAGGAAAGCCCAGTGTCTTGAAAAGCCGAGGCTGGAGCAAAGTTCAAGGAGGACCTCACTTCTCACCTGCTCTAGGACTGACCCTCAAACTAGCCAGGAGAGTGGAAGGACCTACAAGATGAGTACCTACCCCTCACATCATAGGCCAAGAGAGGCACAATGGTTTACCCAGGGTCACCAAGCAAGCTAGAGGTTGAGCCTGCCAGTCAGGGCTGGGACCCCAGACTTGTGAATGCCCCAGCCCTCCACATTCCCTGGTCCGCTATCAAAGAATTAGTCTAATTAGGAAGGCACATCCTTGCAGGCCCAGCCTCCTGTGATCTCTTTGTTTCTCTGTCTTTTCCTGCCCCAACCCCACAGAAACTGAAGTGTGTGGACCCTCCCTAGGAACCGGGGTTCCAGGAAGGATTTGAGGTCACGCTCAAGATCATAAAGAGGCTCAGCGTGGACTCCTTCTCATGACCGAAATGGAGCCAGAGTTCCCAGCTAAGGGCAAAGGTCACCTCAGGCCAGGCTCCACTCTCAGCCACCCCTTCTGCTTGGCAGAGTTTACTTCATCTCCTCCTGTCAGGAGAGGGGAGGGCACACTGCCAGGGCCTTTGCCTCGTTCTTCTCCAGCTCCTTCTCTAGAGGAAGAATCATGGCTAGCCCGAGGCAGTGTGGACCCGGAACAGGCATAAACTGTGCTACTCTTTGGTGCTCAGTGCCACCTTTCCTAGCCAGGAGCAAAGCAGGATTATCACCTTCTCTGTCCCGCAGCTGGCGCATGTCTTAGTACCCCACCCATCCCTGGAACTCAGGAACCCTATGGAGGGGCATAGGGTTGCTTTCCATTCACACCTAGGGCAGCACAGGGAACTGTGCCACAGGCCCCAAGACAGGCAGATGGAGGATGAAATACACAGGTCCCAGTCCCCGAGGCCACCTTACGGTGCCCGGCCCCCAACCCTGTGCAGGTCAAGGCAGAGGCGGCCGAGGAGGGATGGGAGGATGCCTCGTGTGAGATGGTGTACAACTGGTGTCCCTTCTGAAGCTGACATCTGGCCTCAGCTGGGACTCTGGCGCCAGCGGGCTCGCAGGGGGCTCACCCGTGACACCCTTTGTCCCGGCTGCCTCCCCACCCCCGCGGGCCCTCTGCTCCAGCTGGCATGCCTCAAGTGCGCTTCGCGCCTGCTCCTTTGGCCCCTGGCTTGCAAGCAGCGGGGCCAGCACGTGACCCGAGCGCTAAAGGGGGCAGGGGATGGACGGATCTTGACCTTGCCATCCGGCCCCGCACGGATGTGCGGCTGGCTCTCCCTCTGGGAAATCAACAAACGTTTGCGCCTCTAACATCCAGGCCCCTGAGAATGGTCGCGAGGAAGATCTGTCTCGGACTGCAGCTGGGGCCTTCAGATCCAGAGGAAACCAGGGCTATTCTTAGAGGGTGGGAGGGGGAGGGTCGCGGGGTCCGAGGGGAAGGTGGCCCCGCGCGAAGTCGCCACCGCCGCGCCTCGCCCCGCCCCGCCGGCCGAGACCGAGTCCGCCGCACCCCATAGGCAGAGGCCACCCTCCCCGCCTCCCCGCCTGCTCCGCGCCCGCCCCGCCCCGGCTCACTTTAAAAGTTTACTCGGGCCGGGACGCTGGGCGATGCGAGCCACTGCAGCCTACGTCGGGATGCTGCGCCTGGGGAGAATGTGCGCCGGGAGCCCGGGGGTGCTGGGGGCCCGGGCCGCCCTCTCTCGGAGTTGGCAGGAAGCGAGGTTGCAGGCTGTCCGCTTCCTCAGGTACTGGCCCCTCCGCGGGAAGAGAGGGGGCGGGGCAGTTCCCTGGGAGAGGAACTTGGAGGTCCCGCCGAGCTTCGGAAGCCCCACCTCTGGACGAGTGCACCGGGGGGAAGGTACCCGCCCCTCACCCGCCCCCTACCAGCACCTAGGCAATAGGAAAAGCTGGCTTGGCCTGGTGGACTTGGCAGGGGGCCTTGGTTGGTGGCTGCAGGGACTTCGAGTTCTGGTCCAAGACTCTCGATTCTTTCTCCTTTATGGGCACAGAGGGCAAGGAGTGTGGGCTTTAAGGAGAATATTCCGATGGGGAGGGGCAAGGGCCAAGGCCTATGCTGTACGCCCAGGCCACTGCCTCTGAGTTGGAACCCCTTCATGGGCAAACTTGGGGATCAGCCCCATTCTCCCCGACCCAGGCCACTAAACTTAGAAGTCTCCTCTCTCCTCATCAGCTGCTCACTAACATGGCTTTCATTCTTTGCTGCCTGCTCCTGGGCCTATTTTCTTCTGTCCTCAGTGCAAGGGGTGGGATGGAAACTGGCAGAGGATTTCAGTTCCCAGTAGTTTCACTGCCTCTGCAGCAGCACAGTAAGTAAAGCTGCCTTCCGGTGTGACCAGTCCCTGGGAGGACCCCGTGAGATGGCAAATGTGAAAGTGCTTGAGTCACAGAGAGCAGGCTGCCACCAATGCTATCAGTGCTGTTAGCTTCAGCAGCACCACTGGGGAGCCCTGTGCACCACTGAGCCTGTCCTACCACTCAATGAGGACAGATACTAAGTCTGTGGTCAGGACACCACTTTCAACAACATCAGATGGGGTGTGGGCCTGGACGTGGAAAAAGGAGAAGTCAGAACAAAGCTGTGTCTCAGAGAACTAGATTTGTTTTTGTTTTTAAAAAGGCTAAGCAGGAAGAGCTGGAGGGACATGCAGACTCCTTTTTCGCTGAAACTCCAAGATCACAATTTTTGAACTTACTGATTCCTGAATGCTAGAAAGCATGCAACGCCTTAACATCACTCTGCCTAATTTGCTGAGAAAACTAAGTGGATCAAGGCTGGTCAGTAGATGGGATTGAGATGAGGACAGTGGGGTCCTCTTCCCAGTGACCCTGGGAAGTCACTCACTGCTTCCCAGGGTCTCCCTAGACAAGTTCAGCCCTCCCCTGACCCCCTAGTCTCTTAAGCTTCTCCTCTGGACTCATGGGTGCCCCCTCAGGCTGGGAGGACTCTAAGGAAAGTTACTCCCCAGCGTGTGCATATTTTATCATACTAAATCAGACCAAAGGGGAGTCTCTCAGCCTACTGTGGCTCAGGAGGCTGCCTAATGCAAAACAAACAAAGTAATAAATAAACAAATAATAAATCAGGCCACATGGCAACATTCCTGACCTTGGACTTTTTTGTCTATAAGCAAAATAGGTCACTTACCTGCTACAGCCCTGGGGCCTCTGAGAGCACCAAGCTTCAGAGAAATTCTTATTGCTGTGTCAGGAGGAGACTCGTTTATCCAGAGAGCTGATTTTCTGAGTATTTGGCCTACCTCCTTTCTGCCCCTTCCACTCCCTTGTGCTTGTACCCGTATTGGCTAACTGTGGTGGTTTTACCTGATTTCTCTCCTACTTTCCATTTCAGAAGCCTCAGGGCTCAGGCCGGGCATGGTGGTTTATGCCTGTAATCTCAGCACTTTGAAAAGCAGAGGTGGTAGGATCACTTGAGCCCAGGAGTTCAAGGCTGCATTGAGCCATGATCATGCCACTGCACTCTAGCCTGGGCGGCAGAGCAAAACCTAGACTCAAAAAATAAAAATAAAGGCTGCGTGAGTGGCTCATTCCTGTAATCCCAGCACTTTGGGAGGCCCAGGTGGGCAGGTCACTTGAAGTCAGGAGATCGGTTTGGCCAACATGGTAAAACCCCACTTCTACTGAAAATACAAAAATCAGCCAGGCGTGGCCTGTAATACCAGCTACTAGGGTGTCTGAGGCAAGAGAATTGCTCCAACCTGGGAGGCGGCGATTGCAGTGAGCCAAGACTGCAACACTGCACTCCAGCCTGGGTGACAGAGCGAGAATCCGTGTCAAAAAAATAAAAAAAAATAAAGGCCAATCATGGTGGCTTATGCCTGTAATCTCAGCACTTTGGGAGGCTAAGGTTGGCGGATCATTTGAGGTCAGGAGTTAGACCAGCCTGGCCAACATGGAGAAACTCCGTCTCTACTAAAAATACAAAATTGGCTGGGCACGGTGGCACTTGCCTGTAATCCCAGCTACTAGGGAGGCTGAGGCAGGAGAATCGCTTGAACCTGGGAGATGGAGGTTGCAGTGAGCTGAGATCATGCCATTGCACTCCAGCCTGAGCAACAAGAGCGAAACTCCGTCTCAAAAAAAAAAAAAAAAGCCAGACGTGGTGGTGCATGCCTGTAATCCCAGCTACTTGGGAGGCTGAGGCAAGAGAATCACTTGAACCTGGGAAGTGGAGGTTGCACCACTGCACTCCAGTCTGGGTGACAGAGAAAGACTTCATCTCAAAAAAATAAAAATAAAAAAAGAAGCCTCAGGGCTGAAACCATCAGCAAACATTCCTGAGAACAGATTCTGTGTCAAGTGCCTAGCACGTGCTATGGGTATAGAGGCCACAAAACTCAGTCCTCACCCTGCCAGGAACTTGCAGCCTCGTGGGAGGAGAAATAAATCAAGTTGAGCACAATTTAGTGTTGCAAGTGCCATGGTGAGGAATGCACTTGGACTTTTGTCCTCTGTTTTCTCCGATCTGCTCACACACAGCCTGCTTTCCTGATGCCCAGCACCCAGCCTACTAATCAGATCCTGATTTTGCCTGATAGAAAAAAGCAAGGACTTTGAAGTTATATTGTCCTGGATGACAGCCCTGGCTCCTCTCCCTGTTGGCTGTATGACGTCGGGCATGTTACCTACCCTCTGAGCTGGTTAGCTCATCACTCTTACTACCTACTTGCTGTGTTGTTGGGCCGATGAACAGAAAAAGCTTGCTCTTCTTCTCAGCCTTTCCTTTGAGGCAGGGCTGGTCCCTGGAAACCCTTGCTGGTGCCTGGGTGGGAATTCTGACTGCTTTGAAAGTAGGGGAGGATCCCCTCCTTGGTGGCCTCTTTCTGGAACCCAATTATTTCTCCTAGCTGATTACCAAGGTGGTGACTTCTGCCCAGCTACATGTCCAGTCCTTGGGTCTGCTGGACGTCCTCCTCTCCATTTGAGGCAGAGCTGTCCAGAGTCTTTTTCTTTTTCTTTTCTTTTCTTTTCTTTTTTTTTTTTTTTTGAGGTGGAATTTCACTCTTATTGCCTCAGGCTGGAGTGCAATGGCATGATCTCGGGTCACTGTAACCTCCGCCTCCTGGGTTCAAGCAATTATCCTGCCTCATCCTCCCAGGTAGCTGGGATTACAAGTGTACACCACCTGCCCAACTACTTTTGTATTTTTAGTGGAGATGGGGTTTCACCATGTTGGTCAGACTGGTCTCAAACTCCTGACCTCAAATAATCCACCTGCCTCAGCCTCCCAAAGTGTTGGGATTACAGGCGTGAGCCCCCACAGCCAGTCCAGAGTCTTTCTCCCCAGAAGGAAAGAAAAAGCTGTCCTTTGCTTTCCAGAACTCCTCACGACCAACTCCTTCCCCCTGTCCACATGCCTCCTTTCCCAAGGAAGGTGGATGGGTTAGTCTGGGGCTTCAGCAAACCTCCAAGGAAGGAATTCAAGGAGAAACCTGGACTGAGCAGCCTTCCTCCAGACCTCCCCTAAAGCTGGCCTGGGGCTGTCTATGAGGCAGCTGCATCCAGGGTGTTGGGAACACTCAGAGCTGGGAAGACAGAGGGATCAGTGGCTAAAGCCTCTCAGAATTGGGTGTGGTGCTCAGAGCTGGGGATCCAGTGACTTGGTGCTGATGGTAGGGACAGAGGGGTAAGTGGGCTTTGTGGACCACTCTCCATGGGGATGGCTATGATCATATAAGACTGTAGACCTAAGGGAAAAAACCGAGGCAAAAGTAATATAAGTAGAGAGTTTATTTGGGGCAAGTTTTCAGACTGCAACCCAGGAGCATAGACTCAAGTTGCCCTGAATATATGCTCCGATGAGCAGCAGTTACAAGTGGGTTTTTAAAAGAAAAGAAGGCAGGGCGCAGTGCCTCACACCTGTAATCCTGGCACTTTGGGAGGCCGAGGCGGGCGGATCACAAGGTCGGGAGTTCGAGACCAGCCTGGCCAATATGGTGAAACCCTGTCTCTACTAAAAATACAAAAATTAGCTGGGTGTGGTGGCGGGTGCCTGTAGTTTCAGCTACTCAGGAGGCTGAGGCAGGAGAATCACTTGATCCCGGGAGGAGAAGGTTGCAGTGAGCCGAGATCGCACCACTGCACTCCAGCCTGGGCGACAGAGCGAGACTCTGTCTCTAAATAAATAAATAAATAAATGAAAAGAAGAGACAGTTCCTAAGTGATTTACCAAGAATGTACATTAAAATGATTTAAGCTATTGATTCGTTATACCTTGTTCTTTGTATCACAAATTTTGTAAACCTGAAAGTAATGGGTGAAGCAGCTAGTTAGGAGCAAAATGCCTTTAAACAATTGTTCCTGGGAAGGGGGCAGCATGACTGAAGTCCCACACTTATGTCTCTCTGGGCTTGATACATTTTTGCCTACATCACATAGCTCAGAGAGCTGCTGAGCTATTTTTCTGTTCTTGTGACCAACGATTTACACACACATGGAAAACTACAAAATGCTATTTCTATATGAGTGCCTTGTATTAAGCCTGGAAGTGTTTTGGGTGGTAACCATAAATAGGTACAAGAAATAGACTCTTCCCATAATTTCCAAAACATGATTTACTAATGATTTGGTGACGATATCCCTATGCATTCCACTGGGGATCCTCCAGTCTAAATGTAACAGTAGAAAATAACTCTGAACTTGGCTGTTGGAATCAGTGAATGGTACACATCTGTTTTAGTTACCCTCCTCTACCTTGAATGCTGTACATTGCTGCGGTCTACTGTGAAGCATGTAAAGGTAATAAAAAGATGAATGAGTTTGTTTTCACGCACAGAGCTATTTTTCTAGAAGGAGTCTACAGGGGAAGACCATAGACACACTGATTCAAGGCAGAAAGTTTGCAGTACCATTAAAGATGTCAATCAAAGCAGGAGGAATCTGGTTTGTGGAAATAGGAGTGGGGAGACTTCCCAAAGAGCCTGGGGTTACAGCCTGATTCCTGAAAGGATAGGTCTGCAGCTTGAAGCCTTTGCACTTCCGTGAAATCTCACTTGTGCTTCAATCGTTATGAACGATCATAGCTCACTATAATCTCAAACTTCTGCGCTCAAGCGATCCTCCCATCCCAGCCTCCCAAGTAGCTAGGACTGCAGGCGAGTGCCACCATACCCAGATCATTTTAAAACTTTTTGTAGAGATGGGGTTATGAAGTGTTGCCCAGGTTGATCTCAAACCCCTGCCTCAAGCCATCCTCCTGCCTTGGCCTCAAGTGCTGGGATTATAGAGGTGAGCGGCTGATCCTGGCCTCCATTTTACTTCAATCTACAGATGAAACTTTGGATCCAGGCAGTATCTTGATTCAAATGAACCACTTTCTAGCTGAGTAGTTTTTTTCACTTAAGCTGAACTTGACTTTTTTTTTTCTTTCTCTTTTTAGTGGAGACAAGGTCTCGCTCTGTCACCTAGGCTGAGTGCAGTGGCACGATTATAGCTCACTACAGCCTCAAACTCTTGAGTGATCCTCCTATCTCAACCTCCCCAGTAGCTGGGACTTCAGGCCTGCATCACTATACCCAGCTAATTTTTGAATTTTTTTGTAGAGATGTTGTTTTGCCATGTTGTCCAGGCTGGTCTTGAACTCCTGAGCTCAAGTTACCTGCCTGCCTCAGCCTCCCAAAGTGCTGAGATAACAGGCATGAGCCACCATGCCTGGCCTTGACTTTTCTTATGTATAAATAGTGTGTTGTAAGGGTTAAATGAGGTCCCATAAGAAAATGCTTAACACACAGTTTGATGCCAAGGACATGTTCAACCCATCGCATGGGTCAGTGAGCAACCTGTCCTAGGGGTGAGCTATTTTACAGGAATGCTTATGTAATGATGGCTTGGTCCATTCTTACAGTGACCCCGAGGCCCACAGTATAGTAACTGTGTCTGGGGAGTAGGAGGGAGAAGGTTCCCATCGGGGAAACTGCCTAAGCAAAGGTGGGGCTGCTGGAGATGGGTGGACAGGCCTGAACTTATGCTGAGGATGGAAATAAAACTGGTCATACATTCAACAGGCCAACATGCAGGCTGTAATTTCATCTTCTGGGTTGGCCTTGCCATGGGAGTGTCCTAATAATGAAGGGTAGGAACAATTCTGCCAGTGCCTCTCTCTTTAGAACTAAACATGTTGTATTTCTAGCTTACAAATCATGCTTTCTAAACCTCAGTGGCATGCATGTATTCCTCCATTTGGGAGTTAGTTGACAGGAAAGCAAATCCCAACCCTTCCTCTCCTAACTTAGTGTGGCTTTAGGCAAGTTACTCAATCTCTGCAGACCTTAGTTTGTTTGTAAAATAGGCTGTTTGGACAAGATGTGCTCTACCTTTTGGAGAACATTCTGTGATTCCTAAATGGTCTGGAGTTTGAGCCTAATCCCTAAAACCAGTAAGGCTGTGATTTGAAGTATACAGCCTTCATACGTGTGTGAAATTTCACTTGGTCTCTTATGAACTCTGAGTATGCAGCCTTCTTAACCTTCTGACATTCTATAATTCTGTAGTCCCTGTTCAAAGAGAAGCATCAAGTTTTGTTTTATATACACATACACACACACAGAGACACACACACATTTAAATATGTTTTTCTTTTTATTTTTCTTTTTGAGAAGGAGTCTCCCACTATCACCAGGCTGGAGTACAGTGGCGCTATCTGGGCTCACTGCAACCTCCGCCTCCCGGGTTCAGCAATTCTGCCTCAGCCTCCCAAGTAGTTGGGATTACAGGCACCCGCCACCATGCCCTGCTAATTTTTTGCATTTTTAGTAGAGACAGGGTTTCACTATGTTGGCCAGGCTGGCCTCAAACTCCTGACCTCATGATCTGCCTGCCTTGGCCTCCCAAAATCCTGGGATTGCTGGACTCAAACAATCCTCCTTCCTCAGCCTCCTGAGTAGCTGGGATTACACACAAACCACCATGTGCACCCGGCTACCTCAAAGGTTTTCTTCCTAGAAAACTAAGATCTAGCCTTGTATGTATTTTAGTAATCCTATCAAGGGAAAAATGTCTTGACTCAGCCCCTATCCCTGACTCCTGGGCACTCTTCTCCTGGGGTCTTTGTCCACCCATTCCAAAAAAAACCCTGCAGTGTGGATGCCTCCTGACTCCAAGTATTTCAGGCTACTCTGTTGCCTGAGCTGGAGTGCGGTGGCGTGATCATGGCTTACTGCAGCCTTGACCTCCCAGTCTCAGGTGATGTGCCCACCTCTGCCTCCCAAATAGCTAGGATTACAGGTGTGCACCACCATGCCTGGCTAAATTTTTTGTATTTTGTTTTGGTAGAGACGGATTTCCACTTTGTTGCCCCAGTTGGTCTCAAACTGCTGGGCTCAAGCGATCCTCCCGCCTCAGCCTCCCAAAGTGCTGGGATTACAGGTGTGACCTACCGCACTGGCCCTTCTATGTCTTCTTGAGAGAGTTTTCTGAACCCAAATTATCACTTCTTATGTATTTTCTGTACGTACTTACAGACACCAGTGGTTCCATTCAAGATGCTGAAAATGGGCCAGGCACAGTGGTTCACACCTATAACTCAGCACTTTGGGAGGCTGAGGTGAGAGGATCACTTGAGCCCAGAAGTTTGAGACCAGCCTGGGCAACATAGGGAGACCACATCTCTACAGCTAATACTTTTTACAAATTAGTTGGGTGTGGTGGCATGCGCCTGTGGTTCCAGCTTCCTGGGAGGCTGAGGCAGGAGGATTGCTTGAGCCCAGGAGGTCAAGGCTGCAGTGAGCCGTGATCATGCCACCACACTCTAGCCTGGGTGACAGAGTGAGAACATGTCTCAAATAATAGTAATAATAACAACAACAACAACAAAACAAGATGCTGAGAATGGAAGCTTCCACCAATACAGAGTATCTTGTTCAAAATCATTACTGGGCTGGGCGTGGTAGCTCATGCCCATAATCCCAGCACTTTGGGAGGCCGAGGCGGGTGGATCACCTCAGGTCAGGAGTTCAAGACCAGCCTGACCAATATGACAAAAACCCATCTCTACTAAAAATACAAAATTAGCTGGGTGTGGTGGTGTGCACCTGTAGTCCTCGCTACTCGGGAGGCTGAGGCAGGAGAATCTCTTGAACCTAGCGGGTGGAGGTTGCAGTGAGCCAAGATAGCACCACTTCATGCCAGACTTGGCGAAAGAGCCAAACTCCATCTCAAAAAAAAAAAAATTTTTTTTTTACTGTAGTCCTTACTACTCTTTGTAGTCGTTTGTAGTTTGGTCTTTGTAGTCGGTGTTTTTCACAGGTCACATACTCCTCAGGGAGGTTATGTTGAGTGGTAGAAAGGTCATGGGGCTTTATGGTATAATTACATAGAGTAAACTGCACAGATCTTTTTTTTTTTTTTTTTTGAGATGGAGTTTCACTCTTGTTGCCCAGGCTGGAGTGCAATGGAGCTGCATAGATCTTAAGCGTATAGTTTGATGAATTTGAACAAATATATCTACCTATTACTCAATATCCCAAGATACAGAATTTGTTCATTACTCCCAAACAGGGCTGTTCAGTAGAAATATCATGTGAGCCACATATGTAATTTTACAGTTTTTCTTCTTTAAAAAGTGAAGAAAAATAGGAAATATTAATTTTACTTATTTATTTTTAAATTTTTTTATAGATATGGGGTCTTACTATGTTGCCCAGGCTGGTCTTGAGCTCCTAGATTCAAGCAATCTTCCCATCTCAGTCTCCTAAAGTGCTAGGATTACAGGTGTGAGCCACCATGCCTGGCTGGATACATTAATTTTAATGATATACACTTTTTAGCCTAGTGCAGCCAAAAATTATTTCAACATGTAATCAACCTTTGAAAATTACTAATGAGATATTTTACATTTTTTTCATAAAGTCTTCCAAGTCGAATGTGTATTTAATGCATACAACACAGCTTAATTCAGACTAACCACATTTAAAGTGCCCCATAGCCACATGTGACTACGGCTACCATATAGACCATGCTGTTCTAGAAATTTCTCTTGTGCCCCTTTCCAGTCAATTCCCTTCCCCAGCCAGAGACAACTGCTGCTCTGATTTCTGTCTCCATGGATTAATTTTGTCTGTTCTTGAATTCTAGAGTATGTATTCTACATACTTTTGTGTCTGGCTTTTTTTTTTTTTTTCAAGACGGAGTTTCGCTCTTGTTGCCCAGGCTGGAGTGCAATGGCTCAATCTTGGCTCACCACAACCTCCGCCTCCCGGGTTCAAGCGATTCTCCTGCCTCAGCCTCCTGATTAGCTGGGATTACAGGCATGTGCCACCACGCCTGGCTTATTCTGGATTTTTGTAGAGATGCGGTTTCTCCATGTTGGTCAGGCTGGTCTCGAACTCCCAACTTCAGGTGATTTGCCCGCCTCAGCCTCCCAAAGTGCTAGGATTATAGGCGTGAGCCACCGCACCCGGCCTGTGGCTGGCTTTTTTTGCTCAGAAGCCAAGAAGTGCTTTTGGGAGGAACAGCTCATTAACCTTGACAAAAACTCACAAAAGTGAGTTTTATATACTAAATAGCTCAATGTTTCAGAGTTCTGTATGTATTCTAGCTAGTACTATTCCTTTGTCAGACATATGGCTTACAAATATTTTTTTCCCACTTTGTAGCTTTTTTTCATCCTCAAAAGGGTCCTTTGCAGAGCAATTTTTTTTTTTTTTAATTTTTTCAGAAAGGCCTCACTCTATCACCCCAGCTGGAGCACAGTGGTACAACCATGGCTCAGTGCAGCCTCAACCTCCCAGGCTCAAGTGATCCTCCTGCCTCAGCCTTCCAAGTAGCTGGGAATATGGGTACATGCCACAAAGGCCAGCTAATTTTAAAATTTTTTTCATGGAGATGGAATTGCACTGTGGAGACTAGACTGGTCTCCAACTTCTGTGCTCAAGTGATTTTCCCATCTCAGTCTCCCAAAGTGCTGAGATTACTTTGCAGATGTGAGCCACTATGCCCAGAACACAGAGCAACTTTAAAAATTTTTTTATAAAGTCTAGTTTAGTGAGGTTTTTTTTTTTAGGTGGGGTCCCAATAAGGTGCCCAAGCCGGGCCCCAACCTCGTGGGTTCATGCAATTCTCCTGCCTCAGCCTCCCAAGTAGCTGGGACTACAGGTGCATGCCACTGCACCCAGCTCTCAGTGAGTTTTTTTTTTTTTTTTAATGGATCATGCTTTTGGTGTTAAGTCTAATAACTTTTTGCCTAGCTCTAGGTCCGGAAGATTTTACAAATGTTTTAAGTTTTACATTTTACACTTAAATCTGTGATTCATTTTAATATTACTTATATAGAATGTGAGACTTAGTCAAAGTTAGTTTTTGTTGCTGCTGTTGTTGTTTTCCTGCGACAGAGTTTCACTCTTGTTGCCCAGGCTGGAGTACATGGTGCAATCTCGGATCACTGCAACCTCTGCCTCCCGCTTTCAAGTAAATTCTCCTGCCTCAGCCTCCTGAGTAGCTGGGATTACAGGCATGTGCCATGCCACCCAGCTATGTTTTGTATTTTTAGTAGAAATGGGGTTTTGCCGTGTTGGCGAGGCTGGTCTCGAACTCCTGACCTGAGGTGATCCACCCGCCTTGGCCTCCCAAAGTGCTGGGATTACAGGTGTGAGCCACCATGCCCAGCCAGTTCTTTTTTCTTTTTCCCTGAGGCTCTTGTGTTTTTAATGGGCAGCATGCATTAAAATGGCCATCAATTAAGAAAATGACCATTTACTAGTGCTCTTTTGGGGATTTTGTTTGTCACAACAGCACCTTCGTCTTGAACAATAGTTGCACATTGTAACTAGTATAAATATATCACCTATTTATTCAGGTACATAAAAATTATAATTTTATTTCAGGATAAAACAACTATTACAGGTTCAGACTCAGCAGTTCAGGGTTGTCCCTCCTGCACAAGCATTGGCTATCTCTACTCCCATATCAACGACCACTGGAAGGTCAACCACTAGCCTAGTGTCTGTGCAAATCAGGGAAAGGAGCCCCCCAGGAGGATGCAGCCCCATGGCATGTGGCTTGGCGAGTGGCACATGGACTAGAAGAGTGAGATCATAAAACTTTGGGTGGTGTGCAAGGGAGATGGGAAGGGAGAGCCTGCCTTTCAACTGCCATGAGCTAGGAGATACACTGGACAAATGAGCTAGAACACAAGAGTGAACGTGTTGAATGAGGACTGAGGCTTTGCTATGAGTACAGCATGTGAATGTCATGGACAGATCAGGGCTCTTGCTTATTGCATAAATGTTGGTCTTGGCTGGGCACAGTGGCTTATGCCTGTGATCGCTGCACTTGAGGAGGCTGGAGTGGGAGGGTTGCTTGAGGCCATGAGTTTGAGACCAGCCTAGGCAACACAGCAAGACCTTGTCTCTACAAAATAAATAAATAAATAAAAAAAAAACCCAGCTAAGCATGTGACTCTTGCCTGTAGTCCTAGCTACAGGAGGCTGAGACAGGATGATCACTTGAGCCTAGAAGTTCCAGGCTGCAAGGGGTCATAATCATGCCATTGCACTCCAGCCTGGGCAACAGAGCGAGACCCTATCTTAAAAAAAAAAAGGGCCAGGCACGGTGGCTCAAGCCTGTAATCCCAGCACTTTGGGAGGCCGAGGTGGGCGGATCACT
>NC_045449.1:44042447-44056183 GCF_002776525.5 Piliocolobus tephrosceles | reverse complement strand
CAGCTTGGGCGACAGAGCGAGACTCCGTCTCAAAAAAAAAAAAAAAGTGGGTCTTGACCTTGACCCTTTACATGACAGGTGCCGTGGGTCTCCTGCCCATGCCAGGAAGTTGCTTCATCTTTTGGATGTTGTAGACAGCCTTCTTAGGAGATCATCAAGCCCCTTGTATTTTCCCTCTTAAAACTTTCCTGTGAAAAAAAATTGAAACACAATTACATGGAAAAATAACAAACACTTGTGTGGCTGACACAGAATAAAAATTTAACCTTTCTTGTTTTCAGAAAATTATAAATGAAATAAAACACTACAGATCAAGTTGAAGTCCCTTTTCTGTCCCTCCTCTAGCCAACCCCCACCAGAGAGCCACCATCATAAATTTAATATATGTTGTGCTGAAGCACATTTTATACTTTTAGCATGTCTCTGAGTCCATAAGTAGTACAGTTGCCCCCCAGTATCTATGGGGGGTTGGTTCCAGGACCTCCCTTGTATACCAAAATCCTTGGATGCTCAAGCCTGTGGTATAAAATGGTGTCGTATTTTCATATAACCTATGTGCATCCTCCCATGTACTTTAGATAATCTCTAGACTCCTTACAATACCTAATATAGTATCTACACATCACTTCATTTGTGTGGATTCATTATAGTACTTAGTGAGTAGCAAGTTCAAGATCTGAGTTATTCCTTTTACCTGCTGTATAGCAGTCCATCCTATGACTATATCTCTAGCAGTGAAATTGCTGTGCTGAAGAGTTGACATTTTCAGCTTTTTTAGGTATTGCCCTGGCGAGATTGTGCTACTGTGACCACCAACAGCAACCAAGTTTTGCTATTTTCCCACATCCTTGCAAATATTTAGTATTGCTGGACTGTAAAGTATCTGCTGCTGGGCTCAGTGGCACGACCCTGTAGTCCTAACTACTTTGGAAGTTGAGGTGGAAGGATCACTTGAGGCCAGGAGTTTGAGGCCAGCCTGGGCAGCATAGACACTGTTGCTAAGAAAAAGAGTTTGCCACTCTGGTGGGGGTGAAAGAGTATCTCATTGTGGTTTTAATTTATACTTCCCTAATTACCAGTGAGATTGGGCATCTTTTAAAATATTTATTGGTAATGTCTTCTGTGTCTATTCTGTTCCTATTCATTGCCCATTTATTGTGTGAGATTATTTGTTCTTATTGATTTGTGTTTTTTAAAACACAGGCTAAATATTAATCCTTTGTCTCTTATATGTAAAATGAAATTTATAAATCCAGGCCATTGCTTGTCTTTTAGCCTTGTTGATGATGTATGTTTCTCTGTGGTCCTAGGGACCAGCCTCCTGTTGGGGGTAAGGAGCAGAGGCCAGTCCATGGCTTGGAACAAAACAGGATATTGCTTTAAATTTCATTTTGAAAGCTTCACTGGTGGCTAGCTAGTATGGCACCCTCTCCAGGAAGCAGGAGGTGGCCTCAGCATGGGGACTATTCCTGCAGTTCTCTGGGCCCCTCACAAATCAAGTTTCCGAGTCCTTCATCCTCCCTCCCCAGTGGCTTCTGAAGAGGCCTTTCCTAGGGCCTGAGGCAATTCCATCCCCCAGCAGGGGCAGGGTCCACCTGTAAACCTCTGGCCCAGGTTCCAAGAACCTCTACCCAGAAGGTAATATGTAACAGGAGGCAAAACAAACAGCTTCTCCTCTTATATTCTCCATGGCAGACCTGTTTGCCCAGGCGTTTGCAATCCTCCCTATCAACTGTGGCTCCCTCAGAGCCCAGCTCTGCCCAGCTCTACATGACCGTGTCAGAACTGTGCAATCCTTTGTGCCCACAGTGACCTCTAGCCCCCGACTTTAGTTGCCGGCCCTGAGTGTCACAGAATGCCACAGCTATTTCACCTGCATTGCCCTGAACCAGCTGACTCATGTTTTCTGTCCAGTTCCTGCTGGTAGGCAAGGCTGGGCTGGGCTGGGCAGGGCTGACGCTGGGGCAGAAGGTTTGCCAGGTGGGTCCGACCAGGTGGCTGCACAGGTAGGGTGCGGAGCCACTATGGGTTGCTGCCAGGAGAGGTGAGCTGGCTCACAAGAGCAGAACAATGAGAGAAGAGGCAGCAAAGAAAAAGAATCAGACACCACAAGGAGATCATGGAAAAGTGTGTGCTCAAGGACTGCTAAGTGAGAGGCCTAGTGGGAGAAGCTGCTGAAGGGGCCATCCTGGGAGGGGCTCCCCATGGGCCAGAGGCACTC
Organism: Piliocolobus tephrosceles; assembly: GCF_002776525.5. Classification (NCBI taxonomy): domain Eukaryota; kingdom Metazoa; phylum Chordata; class Mammalia; order Primates; family Cercopithecidae; genus Piliocolobus; species Piliocolobus tephrosceles. The sequence goes on along the minus strand of NC_045449.1, from coordinate 44,053,962 downwards.
AGAGGGCTCCCCATCAGCCTGCAGGGCCCCCAGGGCAGGACGTGGATGGGCTGAGGAGTAAAGAGCAATACTCTTGGAAAGGGGTCCAGATTTGCCACCCATCAGGGTCAGAACCTTAAGAAAATGAACTCCTTGCTAGGCGCGGTGGCTCAAGCCTGTAATCCCAGCACTTTGGGAGGCCGAGACGGGCGGATCACGAGGTCAGGAGATCGAGACCATCCTGGCTAACCCGGTGAAACCCCGTCTCTACTAAAAAATACAAAAAACTAGCCGGGCGAGGTGGCGGGCGCCTGTAGTCCCAGCTGCTCGGGAGGCTGAGGCAGGAGAATGGCGTAAACCCGGAAGGCGGAGTTTGCAGTGAGCTGAGATCCGGCCACTACACTCCAGCCTGGGTGACAGAGCGAGACCCCCGTCTCAAAAAGAAAAAAACAAAGAAAATGAACTCCTTGCTTCTTCATTCTTAAAAGAAATGGTCTGAGAGTAATGTGAGAATCATATGAGACACCCAGGCTGTGTGGTGGCAAGATGTCAGCCCACTGCAGCCTCAATCTCCCTAGGCTCAGGTGATCCTCCCACCTCAGCTTTCGCAGTAGCTGGGACCACAGGTGTGCACGACCACACCCAGCTAAATTTTTCTGGTGTTTTTTGTAGGAATGGGGTTTCACCATGTTGCCCAGGCGGGTCTCAAACTCCTGGGCTCAAGGGGTCTGCCCACCTTGGCATCCCAAAGTGGTGAGATTACAGGCGTGAGCCACCACGCCTGGCCTGGTGGTCCTTTTTAAGTCACAGGGCTCTAAAAAGATTCATTTTGTACTGCATTGGGGTCTGGGAAGCCAGACAGTCCTGGGTTTGAATCTCAGGTTGACTGTTTACATGCTCTGTGACTTTGGGTGAGGCGCTGCATTTCTCAGAGCCTCATTTCCTCATCTGTAAAATGGGTATGGTATCCTGGTCAGGGAGTGGTTAGGAAGATCACAGGAGATCAGGCATGCAGGGTCTTTAGAAGAGAGCTGGCATGAGGACACAGCAATAAACATTAGCTCACATTTTTCCAAAATCTGCTTTATCACCTACAGTATATTAGACATTTTCCATGTCATTAAATATAGTGTCTTCATTTTTTAAAAATATTTATTATTTATTTATTTATTTATTTATTTATTTTGAGACAGGATCTTACTCTGTCTCCCAGGCTGGAATGCATGGCACAATCATGGCTTACTGCAGCCTCGACCTTGTGGGCTCAAGCAATTGTCCCGCCTTAGCCTCCCAAGTAGCTGGGACACAGGCACACACCACCATGCCCGGCTAATTAAAAACACTTTTTTTGGCCGGGCACAGTGGCTCACACATGTAATCCCAGCACTTTGGGAAGCCCAGACGGGTGGATCACCTGAGGTCAGGAGTTCAAGACCAGCCTGGCCAACATGGTGAAAGCCCATTTCTATTAAAAATACAAAAATTAGCCAGGCATGGTGGTGCACACCTGAAGTCCCAGCTGTTTGGGAGGCTGAGGCAGGAGAATTGCTTGAACCCTGGAGGTGGAGGTTGCAGTGAGCCGAGATTGTACCACTGCACTCCAGCCTGGGTAATAAGAGTGAAACTCCATCCCAAAAAACAAAACAAAACCAACCTTTTTTTTTTTTTTTTTGGTAGAGACAGGGTCTGCCATATTGCCCAGGCTGACCTCAAACTCCTGGAATCAAGTGATCCTCCCACCTTGGCGTCCCAAAGTGCTGGGATTACAGCCATGAGCCACTACACCTGGCCTTTTAGTTTAGTTTTGTTTTAGAGACAGGGTCTTTCTCTGTCACCCAGGCTGGCATGCAGTGACACATTCATGGCTCACTGCAGCCTAGACCTACTAGGCTCAAGCGAACCTCCTGCCTCAGCCTCCTGAGTAGCTGGGACCACAGGTGCACACCACCACACCTGGCTAATTTTTAATTTTTTTGTAGAGACAGGGTCTCAATATGTTGCTCAGGCTGGCCTGAGCTCCTGAATTCAAGTGATTTTCCTGGCTTGGCATCCCAAAGTGCTGGGATTATAGGTGGTGAGCCATTTTGCCTGACCACGTATTCATTTTTCAATGGCATAGTGTTGCATTGTATATGCTCTCTGACTTAGTTATCTAATCTCTTACTCATAGGAATAGTTTTTTTTCCCCCAGTTCTTTGCTAAGCAGCAATTAATGTCTCTATTCATACCTTTAGGCATTTTTTAGTTAGTTTTTTTTTTTTTTTTTTTTTTTGAGATAGAGTCTTGCTCTGTTCCCAGACTGGAGTGCAGTGGCGCGATCTTGGCTCACTGCAACCTCCGCCTCCTGGGTTCAAGCAATTCTCGTGCCTCAGCCTCCCACATAGCTGGGACTACAGGTGCATGCCACCGTGCCCGGCTAATTTTTGTATTTTTAGTACAGACAGGGTTTCACCATGTTGGCCAGGATGGTCTCGATCTTATGACCTCGTGACCCGTCCGCCTCGGCCTTCCAAAGTGCTGGGATTACAGGCGTGAGTCAGCGCGTCTGGCCAGGTTTTTTTTGTTTTGTTTGTCATTGTTGTTTTTTAGAATAGAGCCCTAAAATTAGAATTGCCAGGAGGCCAAATAGCCTCTCCCCTTAGATTCTCCATGGCAGACCTGTTTGAAAAGGTATGCATTTTCCAAATGTTAATAGATATTACCAAATCAGAAGGAATCCAGATTTACAGGTTTTGAAGCTAATACAGTTTGGGATGCCCTGTTTCTCAACAAGAAGAAAAACTTTTTTTTGAGACGGAGTCTCACTCTGTTGCCCGGGCTGGAGTGCAGTGGCCGGATCTCAGCTCACTGCAAGCTCCGCCTCCCAGGTTCCCGCCATTCTCCTGCCTCAGCCTCCCGAGTAGCTGGGACTACAGACGCCCGCCACCTCGCCCGGCTAGTTTTTTGTATTTTTTAGTAGAGACGGGGTTTCACCGTGTTAGCCAGGATGGTCTCCATCTCCTGACCTCGTGATCCGCCCGTCTCGGCCTCCCAAAGTGCTGGGATTACAGGCTTGAGCCACCGCGCCCGGCCAGAAAAACTCTTAAGTATCAGATTTTGTGCAAACTGAAGATTGATTTAGAATAAGAAAAGAATTTGCTACCAGTTGCTGCGAGCTTGAAGATTCTCTTTTGAGTTCTGTTTAAGCAATTTGTCAGAAATGCTGACAGATAAATGCTTCTTGATTTGCAGCCAGCCTTCCCTCTCCAATTTCCAGGCACGCCCAGTACTAGGGTGGTAGGTAGGGGCCAGGCGGGCGGAGGGGGGCGGGCATGCTGAAGTGTAAGTTTCTTAGGCTTCCTGCCTTTGTACTTACCATCTTCTAAAAGTCTTATACCAGTTTACATTCTGGTATATTTCTCCACATCCTTGCCAACATTCCATATAATCAATAACTTGTTTTTATGTTGAAATTCATAGCCATTTTATTAATCTTCTCTACTTGGGGAGTTTTATTTAGGCCCTATTGAATGCAGCATGATAATTTAGGGCTCTAGCTTATCCAAAATAACCTCTCCCACTGATTGCATAAAGCCAGCAAGAACATGAACCTACTTGGGTTACAAGGATGAACTCTTATTTAGCTGCAACTGCTTTCTAGTACTGCCTGTGAATACTCTTTGACAAAAGTGCCTATCGTGGAAATTTGAAATTAAACATAGACTCCTCTAGAAAGACAGCAATCTTTGGTTTGGGTAGAGGATTACTGATTTGTTCTATTTTCTCTTCTTGTAATGTTTCATTTATTACAGTATCAGACAGGTTGAATTATTTTATATCTATCTATAATTTTTGGAATAGCAGCTTTTTGGCCCCAGTGGTATAATAATTTAGATAAATGATCAAAAGGAATTAAGTTTGAAATATCAGCCACTGGCTGGGCACGCTGGCTCACACCTGTAATCCTAGCACTTTTGGAGGCCGAGATGGGCGGATCACTTGAGGTCAGGAGTTTGAGACTAGCCTGGCCAACATGGCAAAACTCCATCTCTACTAAAAATACAAAAAAATTAGCCGGGCATGGTGGTGCGTACTTGTAGTCCCAGCTACTCTGGAGGCTGAGGCAGAAGAACCATTTGAACCAGGGAGGTGGAAGTTGCAGTGAGCTGAGATCCCACCATTGCACTCCAGCCTGGTGATAGTGTGAGACTCCAGCTCAAAAAAAAAAAAAGAATAAGAAATATCAGCTGCTAAATGATCAGTGACTAGATATCTTCCCCAGCCCCTGACTTTTTCTCTCTCTACACACACACACACACACTTTTGCCACCATTTGAAAATAAGTTGTAGGTACCATAAAATCCTATTTTTCGTCTTTGCTTATCTCCTGGGGAACAAATGCCTCATGGTTGTTTTTCCTTGGTCTGTGATGTGGGCACCTCTTCCTATGCTTACTGGCCATTTGTCTTCCATCTTCTGTGACTTTGTGGCAGATTTGGTCATTATTATCTTCTGTGTGTGTCACTTGGTCTGTTTTACTGGAAAAATGTTAGCAATTAGATAATGTGGCTTTTTTTTAAAGAGACTGGGGCTCACTCTGTTGCCTAGGCTGGAGTGCTGTGGCATGATCATAGCTCACTGCAATCTTTAAGTCCTGGGCTCAAGTTATCCTCCTGCCTCAGCCACCTGAATAGTTGAGACCACAGGTGCACGCCACTACCCCTGGCTAATTTTTAAATTTTTTTTATAGAGACAGGATCTTACTGCATTGCCCAGGCTGGTCTTGAACTCCTAGACTCAGCGAATCCTCCTGCCTGGCCCTCCCAAAGTGTTGAGATTATAGGCATGAGCTACCATGCCTGACTTACATGAGGTTGTCAATTAACCTTTTTAGCAGCATCTTGGACCAGTTGCTTAACTTTTTCATCTCAGTGTTCTCCATCTTTAAAACAGGAATAAAAGCCCTTATCTCCCACAAATTGCTGGGACAATTTGCCTCGAAAACCTGTATGATTGCATTACAGAGGAGATACTCAGTGTTCTTTTTCTGTTCTGTTCAGATACCCTGCAGATTTACCCATCTCTGCCTTCCCCTCTGAGAGTGCTTATCTTTTTCATAAAGCAGAATCATTACATTCCCGACTTGTCATCAAAGGTGTCTACAGGATGGGCATGGTGGCTCGCATCTGTAATCCCAACACTTTGGGAGGCCAAGGCAGGAAGATTGCTTGAGCTCAGGAGGTCAAGATGAGCCTGGGCAACATAGGGAGACATTCTGACTCTACAAAAAAAATATTTTTTTTGATCATCTAGGTCTGCTGGTCCATGTCTGTTGTCCCAGCTACTCAGGAGACTGGGATAGGAAATTAGGAGGTCAAGGCTGCAGTGAGCTGTGATCATGCCACTGCACTCCAGGCTATGCTTCAGAGCAAGACTTCATCTCTTAAAAAAAAAAAAAAAAGGCTGGGCGCGGTGGCTCAAGCCTGTAATCCCAGCACTTTGGGAGGCCGAGACGGGCGGATCACGAGGTCAGGAGATCGAGACTATCTTGGCTAAGATGGTGAAACCCCGTCTCTACTAAAAAATACAAAAAAAAAAAAAAAAACTAGCCGGGCGAGGTGGCGGGCACCTGTAGTCCCAGCTACACGGGAGGCTGAGGCAGGAGAATGGCGTGAACCCGGGAGGCGGAGCTTGCAGTGAGCTGAGATCCGGCCACTGCACTCCAGCCTGGGCGACAGAGCGAGACTCCGTCTCAAAAAAAAAAAAAAAAATTGTAAACCTGCCCTCTGGATCTTGCTGGAGCCTTGCATTCAGTAAGCCATATTCTAAATGAGCAACTCTGTGTCATCAGCTGCTCTGTGCTCCTGAACCTGTAGAACATGCATCCACATCTGAAACAGGTTGGCAGGGCTAACAGTCACATTGTACCACGACTGTCCAGAAAACACATCCTCAGGAAGGAAAAGCCCACAACATTCAACATTAGGACTGTTTATTTTCTTGAGTAATTTCTAAGACAGAGATCATGAACAGATGTGTTTTCTTGCTTGCCCAGCTTTATTTATTAATGTATATATTTTGCACAGACGTGCTATGTGCTGCTTTTATTTTCTGACAGAATGTTAAATGGGTACTGCAATGTTGCTAAATTTAGTTTATTAATTATGACTATATTGGCAGTAGTTTAAGCCCTAGAAAATTTTTTTTTTAAACTTCATGTTGAAATATATGACAGATTCAGAAAAGTACATTTTTTTTTTTTTTTTTTGAGACAATCTTGGCTCACTGCAATCTCCACCTCCCGGGTTCAAGCGATTCTCCTGCCTCAGCCTCCCTAGTAGCTGGGATTACAGGCACATGCCACCATGCCTGGTTACTTTTTGTATTTTTAGTAGAGAGGGGTTTCACCATGTTGGTCAGGCTGATCTCGAACTCCTGACCTCAAGTGACCCACCCACCTCGGCCTCCCAAAGCCACCACACCCAGCCAGAAAAGTACATATATTTTAAGGCCCACTTGATGCACTTTTGATAAACTGAACACACCCATGTAACCAGCACTCAAATCAAGACACAGAACATGACCAGAAATCAGGAGTTCCCCCGTGACCTCTTTAAGTCACTGACCCTCACCAACTGACCATTCTCCTGACTTCTAACAGCATAGATTAGTTTTGCCTATTTTGTACATATAAATGGAATTAGACAGTACACCTTTTAAAATCTGGCTTCTTTCATTGAACATTATTTTTATGAGATTCATTCAGATCGCTGGGCATAATCATAGTTCCTTTGCTCTCATTACTGTATAATTACAAATAAGTCACCACTTATTTATCTATTCCATTGTTGATGGACATTTGAGTATTTTGAATATTGGAAATGATACAAATAACCTAGTACCTGTCTTTTGGTGAGCACATGTTTGATTTCTATTGGATATATACCTAGGAGTAGATTATGCACATTATTTTTTAAGTGTACATTCAATGGCTTATGGCATATTCATAGATATGTGTAACCATCACTATGGTCAATTTTAGAACATTTTCATCACCTCACAGAGTTACCCTATGCCCTTGTAGCTATTATGTCTCTGTCTTCCCATCCCTCCCAGCCCTAAGCAACCACTTAATCTTCTTTCTGTCTCTATAGAATTACCTATTCTGGACATTTCATATATATGGAGTCATACTGTCTTATATGATCAAAATAAGGATGGCCAGGCATGGTGGCTCACTCTTGCAATCTCAGCACTTCGGGAGGTTGACACAGGTAGATCACTTGAGCTCAGGAGTTCAAGAACAGCCTGGGCAACATGGCGAAACCCAATCTCTACCAAAAGTACAAAAATTAGCCAGATGTGATGGTGCATGCTTAGAGTCCCAGCTACTCGGCAGAGTTGGGACAGGAGGATCTCTTGGGCCCCAGAGGCAGAAGTTGTAGTGAGCCGAGATCACGCCACTGCACTCCAGCCTGGGCCACAGAGTGAGATTCTGTCTCAAAATAATAATAATAATAATAATAATGAAATGATCAAAGTATGATTTCACAAGTCACACAGTTTATTGCCATACAAAGAGATTTTTTTTCTTTTTTGTTCTCAGTGCTTAAAGCGGGGAGAATAAGAAAACAAATCTCATAGGGAATACACTCAATAGAGGAGCTCCCTTAGCCATATAGTGAGTGAGTTCCAGTCTGTTAGAGTCCAGTTATTAAAGTCTAACTGCCCACTTAGGATGAAAGCAAGCCTCTGTGGAAAGTAGTCTAATTGAAGCTTGAGGCGTACGTTTATAGGAGAGATTCTTAGCTAGATGGCTTGACCATGCTAGAGGGTATACCGGAGTTGGGTGAAGCTTTGGAAATTAGCTCAAAGGCTAATAGAGTATGGCCTTAGCTCAGCCTGAGCTTTCACTCTTCAGAGAAGCTCTCAGACAGAGTGTAGCCATGCCACAGCCCAAGGTCTCAAAGTGTCTGTCAAACTCTTGGGTTTATACGTACAGTCCGGCGTTGCTTAACAACGGGAACACATTCTGAGAAATACATCAGACGATTTTGTCGTTGTGCAAACATCATCAAGTGCACTTACACAAACCTAGATGGTAGAGCCTATTACACACCTAGATGTGGTAGAGCCTGTTGCTCCAAGGCTGCAAACCTGCACAAATTGTCACTGTCCTAAAGACTGTAGGCAGTTGTAACACAGGGGTAAGTATTCATGTATCTGAACATATCTAAACATAGAAAAGGTATAGTCAAAATACGGTATTACAGTATAATCTTATGGGACTGCTGTCGTATATGCCATCCATCATAAGCCAAAATGTCATTTTGCAGTGCATGACTGTATTTTAGAGTCCAGTAGTTGAGGTCAGTAGCTCACACATGGGGTCTGGTAAATTGTGATGCTGTCACATTCTCAAGGGGAAAGGAGTCCACTCTGTGTTCTTGTCACAGCAAAACATGTCACTCCCATAGCAAATGTCAACATAAATAACAAACAGAAAAAAATTCTTTAAGTATAATGAGTTTAATTGGGAATAAGCATTGCCACGAGGAATATGCACACCACAGTAAACTATGGGCATATTCATGGGGGTAAAGGAAGACAAGGATTTTTAAAGGTAAAATGAGGGTTACATATGTTGTCTTGAAACAATTATCCTTGGCTACAAGGATCAAAAACAAGGGTGGCATCCATCCAGGGCTGGACGGGCAGTCGCTGGGCAAATGTCTTCACAGAAGTATTTTGTGTGTGTGTGTGTAAGATTGAGGTGGCCTTTGTGCAAGGTTGTGGTTTTGGCAAAGTCTCTTGTGATTTCTTTTGTTATCAGGTAGTCATGTACCAGAACCCTCCCTGCATGTTCTTACCTGGCTCCATTTTGTCAGGGTTTGACACAAGTGACTCCATTTTGATTCTAACAACTTTTTCACAAACTATGTATGTATTTGGAATTATTTCAAAGTTGCATAACATATGCAATATGTAGTTTTGTTGTTGTTGTTGTTTTGAAGACGGAATCTCGCTCTGTCACCCAGGCTGGAGTGCAGCAGTGAGATCTGGGCTCACTGCAACTTCCGCCTCCTGGGTTCAAGCAATTCTCCTGCCTCAGCCTCCCGAGTAGTTGGGACTACAGGCGCCCACCACAAAGGCTGGCTAATTTTTGTATTTTTAGTAGAGACAGGGTTTCATCATGTTGCCCAGGGTGTTCTCGAACCCCTGAGCTTAGGCAATCTGCCTGCCTCAGCCTCCCAAAGTGCTAAGATAACAGGCATGAGCCACCACGCCCAGCCCAATATGTAGTCTTTTGTTACTGGCTTCTTTCACTTATAAATGTTTTCAAGGTTCCACCATGTTGTGGCATGTATCAGTACTTCATTTCCTTTTTTAAAATTGCTTTATTGTAGTAAAATACACATAACATACAATTTACCATCTTAACCATTGAAGTTTGCAGTTTAGTGGTATTAAGTACAATACACTCACACTTTTGTGCAAGCATCAGCACCACCCAACTCCAGAACTTGTTCATCTTTCCCAACTGAAATTCTGTACCTGTTAAACGGTAAGTTCCCATTGCCGCCTCCCCAGCCCCCAGCAAGCACCATTCTACTCCTAGACAGCTTTTACCTTCAGTTTCTTTCCTCTTTCACTTAATAAATGAGAGGGTCCATTGCTGACAAATGGGATTGCTTCTCTAAGTGGAGGCCTTCTTGCATATATGCGATTGAGTTTATCCTAAAAAAGGGTAACAGAAAATGTGGTTGTAGAAAGAGGTGGAGACACGAACTGGCCGAGGGTTTTCATATTGGGTGTCCTATCCATAGGCCACAGCAGCCCCACCGCAGATCTGCCTAATTCTTTGGCATCAAGACGTTGACCCAGCTCACGCCTGTAATCCCAGCACACTGGGAGGCTGAGGCAGGTGGATCACTTGAGGTCAAGAGTTTGAGACCAGCCTGGCCAACGTGGTGAAACCCCATCTCTACCAAAAAATACAAAAATTGGCCAGGTGTGGCGGCACATACTTCTAATCCCAGCTACTTAGGAGGCTGAGGTGGGAGAATTGCTTGAACCCAGGAGGCAGAAGCTGCAGTGAGCCAAGATCATGCCACTGTACTCTAGCCTGGGAGATAGGGTGACACCCTGTCTCAAAAAAAAAAAAAAAAAAAAGTGATCCTGCAAGCCATTTCCATGTTGTGGATTTGCTGGCAGGTTTCAGGGCTCTCCTGCTGTCACTGTCAGCATAGCTTCTCATAATACTACCGACGCTTAATGTCCTTAATGAGTTCATCCACGGTGAGGACTCTGTTTAGGGTCCTGTATGTGCCTTCCACATTCCCTTCCTGTGCCATCATAGTCCTGGCAATGAACTTCAGGTTTTAAATCCATGAGCTTGGATCTAAGTCTCCATTCTGCCAAACCTAACATTCCATACCCGGATGACCCTTGGAATCCAAGTAACGGATTCCATTGTATGGACAGATATGCCACATTCTGTTTATCCATCCATCTGTTGCTGGACATTTGGTTTGTTTCCACCTTTTGGGTATTATGAATAGTGCTGCTGTAAACATTCATGTACGGGTTTTTGTTTGTTTTGTTTGAGACAGAGTTTCACTCTGTCACCCAGGCCGGTGTGTAGTGGTGTGATGGTAGCTCGCTGTAGCCTCGACCTCTCAGGCCCAAGTGATCCTTCCACCTAGGCCTCCAGAGTAGCTGGGACTACAGGTGTGTACCACCACGCCCAGCTAATTTTAAAATTTTTTTTTTGTAGAGATGGAATCTCACTATGTTGCCCAGGCTAGTCTCAAACTCCTGGGCTCAAGCGATCCTCCCACCTTGGCTGCAGAGAGTACTGGGCTTACAGGCATGAGCCACTGTGCCTGGCCCAAGTTTTTGTTTGAACACATGTTTTCAGTTCTTTTGGGCATATATTATAACTAGGAATGGAATTGCTGGGTTATATGCTAATTCTGTATTTAACTTTTTGAAGAGCCACCACACTGTTTTCCAGGCAGCTGAATCATTTTACATTCCCACCAGCAATATACAAGGATTACAATGTCTTCACATGCTTGCCAACACTTATTTTGTTTTCTGATTTTTTTTTTTTTTTTTTTTTGAGACAGAGTTTTGCTCTTGTCAACCAGGCTGGAGTGCAAATGGCACAATCTTGGCTCATTGCAGCCTCCGCCTTTCGGGTTCACGCGATTCTCCTGCCTCAGCCTCCCAAGTAGCTGGGATTATAGGCACCCATGACCACACCCGGCTAATTTTTGTATTTTTAGTAGAGACAAGGTTTCATCATATTTGTCAGGCTGACCTCGAACTCCTGAGCTCCGGTGATCTGCTTGCTTTGGCCTCCCAAAGTGCTGGGATTATAGGCGTGAGCCACCGTGCCCAGCCCTTGATTTTATTTTATTTTATTTTTTGCCTTCCAGGTGAGCATGATGTGGTACCTCATTGTGGTTTTAATTTGCGTTTCATCTGCTTGTTAGCCATTCATGGATTACCTTCAGCAAGATGTCTACTATTTTTTTTTTTTTTTTTTTTT
>NC_045449.1:44018231-44042347 GCF_002776525.5 Piliocolobus tephrosceles | reverse complement strand
TTTTTTTTTTTGAGATGGAGTCTCGCTCTGTCGCCTGGAGTGCAGTGGCCGGATCTCAGCTCACTGCAAGCTCCACCTCCCGGGTTTACGCCATTCTCCTGCCTCAGCCTCCCGAGCAGCTGGGACTACAGGCGCCCACCACCTCGCCCGGCTAGTTTGTTTTTTGTATTTTTCAGTAGAGACGGGGTTTCACCGTGTTAGCCAGGATGGTCTCGATCTCCTGACCTCGTGATCTGCCCATCTCGGCCTCCCAAAGTGCTGGGATTACAGGCTTGAGCCACCGCACCCGGCCATATGTGCATTATTTTTAATTCATTCATTTGGTCATTCATTTGAGCACCTCTGATGTTCCTGGCACTCAGGCACTTGGGATAAAGCAGTGAACATGCTAGTTGCCAACACTGAAAAGTCAGGAGAATTCTTAAAAAATAAAAAATAAAATTTCTCGTTCCTGACTTCTCTACTCAGATCCGGGCCTGAGTTCTCAGGAGCCAGCCTACTGCCGGCACCTTTAAGGTGGGGCTGTGCTTTGTTTCTTCAAGGCTGTTATCTGGCCTCAGTCCCACCTGGGCCCTGAGAGCCTTGGGTTTTACAATACCCATGCTAAGTAGCTGATGCCTCTCCAAGTAGTTACTTTAGTTCTGAGTTGAGAACAAGTGGCACCGCTGTTTTTCCTCTAACTCCTTAAGCTTCCCATGTCGCATTGAAAAAAAAATCCTAAGACCATATCCCTTTAAGAATAGAAGTTGGGATACCGTGGCTCATACCTGTAGTCCCAGCTACTTGGGATGCTAAGATGGGAAGGTCTCTTAAGCCTGAGAGCTTGAGGCTTCAGTGAGCAGTAATTGTGCCACTGCACTACAGCCTGGGTGACACAGTGAGTCTCAAAACAAAACGAAAGAATAGAAAAAGAAGTGTCGCGTCGAGGGGTGGGATTGGGGGAGGGAGAGCATCAGGGTAAATAGCTAATGCATGCAGGGCTTAATACCTAGGTGACAGGTTGATAGGTGCAGCAAACCACCATGGCAAACGTTTACCTATGTAACAAACCTGCATGTTCTACACAGGTATCCCGAAACTTAAAATAAAATTAAAAAAAAAAGAAAGAGAAAGAAGTGGCCACCCTTTATGCCCCAGGCATTTGGGGTGTGGGCAAGGAAGGAGAATTGGTTTGTTTATGCTCCCTCTTTCTAAATGATGGGTGGTTCCTGTGTTTATGAGCACATTGCATTGATATGAGTTTGTAGAACTCTTAATTCCTTGGAAGAGCCGCCTGTTTCCAACTCAACCCTGCCCTACCCTGGCCCGTTTCTTGGGATCAGTTAGTAGAAATTGCGGAAGAATAAAATTGAGGTTATATTTATCTCTGATGATCAGATAGGATATAAATTCCAAACCAGAAGGAACAGGAATCGCCTATGCCCACTCCTTTCACCCAGATCTGAGGGTGGGGCACAGGAAGGCATGGCTGTAACGTTGAGGCGGTTGCACCGCGTCCTCTGCTCCTGGCTCGGGTGTTCATCAGCCACACGGGCCACTTGATCTCTTTGCAGTTCAGCTTCTTTACCTGTAGAATGGGAGTTCATGATTCTCACCTGCATTTAAAAAAATTTTTTTTTTTTAAATTTTGAGACGGAGTTTCTCTCTGTGGCCCAGACTGGAGTGCAGTGGCACAATCTTGGCTCACTGCAACCTCCACCTCCTGGGTTAAAGTGATTTTCCTACCTCAGCCTCCTGAGTAGCTGGGATTACAGGCACACACTACCACGCCCGGCTAATTTTTTGTATTTTTAGTAGAGACGAGGTTTCACCATGTTGGCCAGGATGGTCTCAAACTCCTGACCTCAGGTGATCCACCCACCTCGGCCTCCCAAAGTGCTGGGATTACAGGCGTGAGCCACCACACCTACAGGATCATATTAGTGTGTCTTGAAGAAACCCAAACTGAGAGTGACTGAAAGAAGATGGGGGCAAGGGAATGATTGTGTGTCCTGATTATTATCAATATCAATATCCTGGCTACAATATTGTACCATGGTTTTGTAAGATGTTAACATTGGGAAAATTTGAATATTGATGGTGAAGAGTGCATGAGATAATTCTGTATTGTTTCTTTTTTGTAGTTTTTTGTAGTTGTTATTATTATTATTATTATTATTTATTTATTTTTTTTGAGACAGGCTCTTGCTCTGTTGCCCAGGCTGGAGTGCAGTGGGCGTGAACAACCTTGAACTCCTACGCTCAAGAGATCCTCCTGCCTCAGCGTCCCAAGTAGCTAGGAGTACAGGTGCATGCTACTATGCCCAGCTAATTAAAAAAAAAAAAAAATTGCCAGTGTGGGCAACATGGCAAAACCCCATCTCTATAAAACATACAAAAAAATAGCCAGCCATGGGTTCATACACTTGTAGTCCCAGCTACACAGGAGGCTGAAGTGAGAGAATCACGTGAGCCTAGGAGGTCCAGGCTGCAGTCAGTGAGCCATGACTACACCACTGCCCGTGAGCCTGGGCCTGTCTCAAATTTATTGTTTTTGTTTTTGTTTTTGTTTTTGTGTTTTTAGAGACATGGTCTTGCTCTGTTGCCCAAGCTGGTCTCAAACTCCTGGGCTTGAGCAATTCCTCTGCTTTGACCTTCCAAAGTGCTAGGATTACAGGCATGAGCCACCGTACCTGGCCTCGATATTATTTCTTACATCTGCATATGAATCTACAAATATCTCAAAATAAATAATTTAATTTTCAAAAGCGAAAAAAGAAAAAAGAAAGGAGATGGGAATTTCTTTATCTGGGAGACAGCCAGTCTGTGACTGGTGTGGTAACTCCTGCTGTCCAGGCGCCAGGCTCCTCTCTTATTGCTCTGTGGTGCCCAAAATCACTATGTGGTCTAAAATGCTACCATTATTTTCCTGTCACAAGCAGCATTCCAGCCTGAGGAAGAAAAAAAAGAGAAGATGTCCCTTCCTTTGAAAGTTTCTTCTCTGAAGTTACACACGCTACCCCTCTTAACCCCACTGGCCAGAACCTCACCATCTGGCCAGACCGGCTGCCGGGGAAGCTTGGAAACTTGGTCTTTATTTCACACAGTGTGGCCAGCTAGATGTCTGAGGGTGTGTCGTGAGAGAAGAAGGACCTGTTGGGGTTTCTGTCACACCACCTGTCAGAGCTGCTGTGAAGACACAGGAGAAAACACATATGCCAATTGAACGGGACTTTTTCTTTTTTCTTTTTTTCCCCCCATAAATCAGCCTGTTGATTTCCCAAATAGAATTTCCAGGAGACCACTGTTTGGTCTGAAAACCATGGTGAATAATGGAAAACCAAGTTCCAAACCAAATGGGACTCCTGGTCATTGTGAGAATAGGAGGATGCTTATTATGAGGCTGAACACCTTCCGTCCAGGCTGGAGTACAGTGGCACCATCTTGGCTCACTGCAACCCCTGCCTCCTGGATTCAAAAGATTTTCCTGCCTCAGCCTCCTGGGTAGCTGGGACTACAGGTGTGCACCACCACGCCTGGTTTATTTTTGTATTTTTAGTAGAGATGGGGTTTCACCCTGTTGGCCTGGCTGGTCTCAAACTCCTGACCTCAGGTGATCCATCCGCCTCGGCCTCCCGAAATGCTGGGATTACAGATGTGAGCCACCATGCCTGGCCAGTTCCCAAACTTTATAGGTGGGGAAGGTGAGCTCTAGAAAGGAGAAATCCTGTGTCTTAATTTGAATTCCCCTGAGAACAAGGACTTGGGTGCAGGTAGTTTATTTTGGAGAGTGATCCTAGGAAGTGGAGATAGGAGGTAGAGAGAGCAAACAGGGAGTGGGGAAGCGGATGAGGGGATGTTATTAACATCATCACCCTAGGCAACAAGAGCTTCATTCACCTGGACCTCTGATAAGGTACAGATACCTCCCAGAAAAGGTGAGACTTGGAGCCCCAGCCCCATGGGGTTGACTGCTGTCCCTGGAGGCATGAGCTCCTCTTCCAGGCTGGGCTGGCCTGCAGAACCAGGGACTCCCACATTGAGGAAGTTCCTGTAGCTAAAATCAAGGGTGAGCGGAGGAGCTGTGACATGAGACACCCGTCACCCACCCAGCCAGCGGCACACCTGCAATGAGACCTCGGATCCCTGACTCCCTGGCCTGGTGCATTCTCCTCCCGTCCCCTGAGCTTCAGAGCATCAGCTGTGTTCCTCCTTCACTGTGATGCTTGTCCTCACCTCCCAGGTGAGGAGTCTAAGAAAACAGCCTTTCCATCAGCCCTTGTCGTGACAGACCCTCCAGTGGGATGGCAACGGCTGCCTCGCCCATTTACAGGGCAACCCAGTTTTGCTCCCTGCTGCCCTGAAATTTGTTCCTCCCAGAAATTGTCCCTCACAAGGCATGAGCAGTCATCAGTAGAAGATATACATGGTCTTCCTAGCACAACAGCTGTAGAATGAGCTGTGGAGTGCCCTGTCAGGAGTCCTGAACAGCTTCAATCTTTTCCCCTCTAGAAACTGCCTGACGTGCCCCAACCCCAATAATCATTGTGCATTTAACTTAGGGGTTGCCTCATCCTTGGGAGATCCAGATCCCTAGGCTGATTTCCTGTCCTTCATGGAGGAGAAGGCTCTTGTCCGCAGTGTACTACTCAGTTTCTACTCAGGGCCAGTGACCTGGAGCCTTGGCACAGAAAGCCTGGAGAGAGAAGCTGAGGTAAATCACACTGCTTTGGCCAAGCAGACAGGTGACCTGTGAGAGGTGGGAACAGCCTCATCCTGAACACTGCACCCTCTGATATAAAGGTACCTGGTGGCCAAGCGCAGTGGCTCACGCCAGTAATCCCAGCACTTTGGGAGGCCGAGGCAGGCGGATCATCTGAGGTCGGGAGTTCAAGACCAGCCTGACCAACATGGAGAAACCCTGTCTCTATAGAAAATACAAAATTAGCCAGGCATGGTGGCGCATGCCTGTAATCCCAGGTACTCAGGAGGCTGAGGCAGGAGAATCATTTGAACCCAGGAGGCGGAGGTTGCGGTGAGCCGAGATCATGCCATTGCACTCCAGCCTGGCAACGTGAGTGAAACTCTGTCTCAAAAAAAAAAAAAAAAAAAAAAAAAAAGTGCCTGGTGGCCGGGTGCAGTGGCTCACACCTGTAATTCTAGGACTTTGGGATGCCAAGGTGGGAGACTCACTTGAGCCCAGGAGTTTGAGACCAATCCTGGCAACATAATAAGACTCCATCTCTACCAAAAAATAAAAATAAAAATTAGCTGGGTGTGGTGGCACACATCTGTAGTCCCAGCTACTTGGGAGGCTGAGGTGGGAGGACTGCTTGAGTTTGGGAGGTCGAGGCTTCAGTGAGCCATGGTTGCACCACTGCACTCTAGCCAGGATGACAAAGTGAGATCCTTTCTCAAAAATGAACAGACAAACAAACAATGGAAAAAAAAAAGGCCCCTGGGAAGTCCAGGTGTCACACCCTATTCCCAGGACTGCGTGTCCTCACTGGCCTGCTCTAGGTAACAGTTTCTGTGCTCTTACTCAGACCTAGGTGGGAATGTGAACAGAGCAAATTCTATTCCCATAGAAGGTGTGCTCTGGTTTCCAGACCTTCCAGGCCATCATTGGATATGTGCTTGGCCTGGTGGACTCCAGGTAGAAGCTCCAGGGGCCCCCTATGCTGAGGACCACATTCTTGCAGGAGGATGTGGAGGTTTGGAGGGACATGCAGCATCTTCCTTCATCAGTAGGGGGATGGGAAGAGGACCAGTTTTCCACTCTAGACCTCTGCAGATCTCAGTAGACCCTGAAGACCCACAGATTTCATAGACATGTGGAATTGAGTGAAATTACAAGGGTGAGAAGCAGGAGGAGCTGAGGTTGGTAGTTGAGATGTGGGGAGTGTGGGGAAAGAAACCCCACTCTGTCCCATGTATCCCTGGAGAGAGAGTAGGTTATCTTCCTTTTGTTCTCTTCCTTACTGAATAGTCTTAATCCGAGAGTTGAAATGATTTGTTTACATACCTTTCTCTTCCTACCACACTGTGACTACTTAGAGGGTTGGAAGCAGTGTCTTATCCATCCCTGTATCCCTAGCACCTGGCACAGGGCGGGCACACAGTAGGTGCTCACTAAAGCTTGCTTGAATAGATGAGTCAAAGATGGTTGGGGTGGCTTAGATTGCCAAGAGAGTGTTGTCAAAGTGTGGTTCATAGAATCCTTCTCATCCAGGCCCACTTCAGAATCACATGGGATTCTGTTAAAAATTCAGATTCCCCCGGTCCACTCCCCAGAAGCTCTGCAATGAGTAGGCATTGCAGGGACCCAGGAATTTGCATTCTTTGTGAGATCCTGAGATGATTCCGAAGCAGATCTCCATGGACCACATCCTGAAAAACTGTCCCTTGGAGGAGGGAGTGACACTGGTTGAGAAGGTTCCTTCTGATGTCCCTAGAGGGACAAGGGAGGGATCAGCCCATAAACACAGATCCTGGTTCCAACATCCATCCATCCGTCTTCACTTCATAAATGATGTGGGTCCATTTGGGCCCATGGGTGGAGAAAACCCCAACCCCAGCACCTGGAGTATGGGGGCTCTCCTCATTCTTCCAGGCCTAATGTCCTCTGCTCTGGGCCCTTTGGTTTCATCTGGGTTCAAGTTCCAGTCACTCCTCCCATTCTCACAGCACTCCCTCTCATTTTCTGTGCTCCAGCCACAGAGACAAGCTCTCCTCTGCTGGAAATGCCCTCCTCTCCCTTCTCTGATGATGAACACTTCCTCACCCTTCAGCTCTCAGCTTAGGCATAACTTTCTTAAGAGAGTTTTCCTTGGAGCCCCAGGTGATCCCAGATTCCCTCTTACAGGTGCTCCTAGGACCATGGTCCCTTCCTTATCTCAGCTTTCTAAACATACATTCATCATTGCTAAGGTTGACTGCACTCCTCTCTTTCTGACCAGACCCTTAGCTCTGCAAGGACAGGGACTGTTTCTGGTTATGTTCATTTTTTAGCATTGGGCCTTCTCTGTGGTGGGTGTTTACTAAATATTTGTTGGAGGAATAAATGTTGGCTAATTACTCTGTAGGGCTGAGAAGGCCATAGTGTGCGTGGCCCCAGGACCCAGGTCTAAGAGAGGCTACCTTAACCCAGCTTTGAGGGGACAGAGAATGGGCCTCAGATGGGCTGGGGATCCCCCCCACAGTCTGCCTCATGGCTCCCATTTCCTGATTTTCTAGGCTGTTCCCACCCATGAAGAGCTAATATGTCTAATTTTCCCAGAGACAGGGAGCTTCTTAGAGGAAGGACTGTGGCTTGTTCTATCTCTAGTCCTAGCATAGTACTTGGCACATACGGGTGCTCACTGAATGTGTGTTGAATGCGTGGTGGATAAATGCCATAAATGGACGGTAAAATGCCTGTCGATTACAGAGCACTTCAGCATTCCTAGAGCACCTTTGCAGGCCTGTTGACACTTGAACCTCATGGCCCCCCTATGGAATAGGCAAGGCAGTCTGTTCATCCCCTTCTAGCCAAAGAGTAAACAGATAACTTGCCAGGTCTCACTGGGTTTTGTTGGTTTGTTGTTTGAGACAGGGACTCTGTCACCCAGGCTCAAGTGCAGTGGTGCAACCATGACTCACTGCAACCTCTGCCTCCCAGGCTCGAGTGATCCTCCCCCCTCAACCTCCAAAGTAGCTGGGACTAAGGCATGCGCCACCATACCTGGTTAATTGTTAAAAATGTTTCATAGAGACAGGGTTTCCCTATATTGCCCAGGCTGGTCTTGAACTCCTGGGCTCAAGTGATCCTCCTGCTGCAGCCTCCTAAAGTACTGGCATTACTTTACAGGTGTGAGCAGCCGTGCGCGGCTCAGGTGCCACAGTTAATAAAAGGTGAGGAAAGTTCAGTGGAGCAGTAATGGAAGTGCAGGTTCTCCTCCAGCTTGACGTGCCCTTACTTGGGGGTCGTTTCTTACCTGGCAGGGCTGGGAGGAGATGGGTAGTTCCTGAAAGGCTGATGGAGAGAAGTGGGGAGTAGGTTACTACTCCCGTGACTGCCCAGACCTCTACCCAGACCTGTGTCCACCTGTGCCCTGAGATGGATAGGCAGCCACATGTGAGAGGTGAAGAGTCCCAGTCCCAGACTAGAACCCGAGCCAGGTCCCGAGCTGGCTGCTTCCTCCACTTAACATCCTCAGCTCAGTACTCTCAGGCTCTTGGTGCCCTTTGCTTGTCTGACATCTGGCCCCTTTTCCTTAACTGGCTGCTTTCAGCCAGCTTCTTAATTCCCTGGAGACCGAAACTGCCTGCCTTGTGACATCATCTGAGAGTGGGAGCTGGAGCCCAGGTGCCATTTGGCGTATAGGGGCTTTCTGCTTCATCTGCAGGTGCTCAGGATCTTGTAGCACCTGGCACTGGACACCTACAGGCCTGTGGAATAACAGGGGCCTCCCAGCTGCCTCTCTTAGGGCCTCCATCTGCCCTCTCCTTTACTCCTTTCCTATTCTGTCTTTGGCTTTCAGGCCCTCAGGAGAAAAACTGGCCCACTAAGGAGCCTAAAATCCTAAGGCCTTGGATTCCAGCCCTGGGTCCAGGCACAGCTTCCCTGGTTCCTTAGGAAGGACCCCAGTGACCTGTTTATTCTCCAGGAGGCAGGGCCTGGGGGCGAAGGCATGGTCCTGCTTTGTAAGATCTGTCTGCACAGGCAGGCTCTCCCTGGCTTCGCTAGGGCATCTCACCTTTCCCCGGAAGGTGAAGAAGGGCCCTTTGCTCCAGCTTGGTGTAACCTTGTCCCTGTCCTGCTGCCTTGGGATTAGGCTTGAGGCTGGGAAAAGGGTCTGGGGGATTTTAGGCTTACAGGAAGATCTGGAGAAAACCTAATGGTTTCTAACATGTTGTCAGCAGCCTACCCCCTGACTTGACTGGGTGTGCCATGCCCTTGGTTCTAGGGAGGCTGGTCTGGGACAGTCAAACTCATAGCTCCTCTCCCTACAGTTCCAGAGAGGTGGATCACATGGCTCCCCTGCCCGCTGGAGGCCTCAGCTACGTTCAAGGGTGCACCAAAAACCATCTTATCAGCAAGACTGTGGGCCGGTGCCTGGAGGCCACAGCACAGAGGGTCCCAGAACGAGAGGCCTTGGTCGTCGTCCATGAAAACGTCAGGTTGACCTTCGCCCAACTCAAGGAGGAGGTGGGTCCTGACCTGGAAACCTCAAAGTGGGCAGGTGCTAGTTCCCAAGCTGCCCTGGCTGGGCAGAACCAGGAGCGTGGGCACCTGGCTATGGGGCAGTGTGCTAGGGCTGCCAGAGAACCCCAAGGGATGGCAGGAGAAGGAAACAGGACTGAGGCACAGGGGGTCCAACACCTCCTGTATCAGCAGCTCCTGGAGCACTTGTTAAATATGCAGGCTCCAGGGCAGACCCACTGAGGCTGGGAATCTGCCTGTCCCTTTGTCCCCAGTGATTCTGATGAGAACTCCCGGGCTAAGGGCTGAGGGTGGGCGTCTTGGGCCCCTTCCTGCTTGCCCCATCTCACCCCTTGTGCCCCATCTTTTACACCAGGTGGACAAAGCTGCTTCTGGCCTCCTGAGCATTGGTCTCTGCAAGGGTGACCGGCTGGGCATGTGGGGACCTAACTCCTATGCATGGGTGCTCATACAGTTGGCCACTGCCCAGGCGGGCATCATTCTGGTGAGGAGGGGCTTGCTTGGCACAGCTGGGTGTGTGTGGGGGAACATCATTCAAGGGGAGCCCCTCAGGCCCTCAGCCCCCAGGACCAAACCAGTGCCTGGTTGGTTTCAAACCAGGTAGTGCTTTCTCCTGAGGCCCACCAAGGAGGCCTCCGGGAGTTAGAGGGGTGTAGAGCGCTGCCTCTATGCCTCCTGGGGGTAGAGGGGCAGCAGGAGGGACAGGGTCTGCCCAGAATACTGATATGCCCTCACCGCTTCCACCAGGTATCTGTGAACCCAGCCTACCAGCATACAGAACTGGAGTATGTCCTCAAGAAGGTACAGCTCATTCGTCAGGGAGGGGCCTGGCTGGGGCCTGGCACAGAGGGCTGCACAGACTCCGCTTGTCACAGAGTCTGACGGTGTGAGCTAGGGCATGCATGGGTGGGTGACATGCAGAGTGTCCTTCCTTAGGTCATAGATGGTTGGAAGGTGGCCCCAACTCCATGGAGAGGGTGGTTGGTCAAACACAAACCTGGCGTGAGTGTGCAGGGACGGGGGCATGTGTGTGTCAGGGCAGAGGTGTATGTATGCATGTGTGTCCATCCTCATATGTGATGCATATGTGTCTCAGGGTGTGGTGTGTGTGTCTTGGGGTTGGTTCATGTGTGCATTTGTCTTGCAGTGTGGTGCCTGGGAGTGTGCTGGAGGTGTGTGTGTCAGAGGCGGGTGCCTCTGTATGAGAGCAACTGATTAGTGAGGACTCCCCCAGAGCTCTAGTCTGAGGCTCCCTGCTGACTGCAGGTGGGGGACTCCCCTTCCACAGGTGGGCTGCAAGGCCCTTGTGTTCCCCAAGCAATTCAAGACCCAGCAATACTACAACATCCTGAAGCAGATCTGTCCAGAGGTGGAGAATGCCCAGCCAGGGGCCTTGAAAAGTCAGAGGTGGGTGTGTCCCCGGTTAGTGGGTGGTGCGTCATTCAGCATCCCTGATTCCTTCACTTACTACCCACCCTGCCCCCTCCCTCAGCCCCTGTCTCTCACCATCCTCCCCACCCCCAGGCTCCCAGATCTGACCACAGTCATCTCAGTGGATGCCCCTTTGCCGGGAACCCTGCTCCTGGATGACGTGGTGGCGGCTGGCAGCACAAAGCAGCATCTGGAACAGCTCCAGCACATCCAGCAGTTCCTGTCCTGCCATGACCCCATCAACATCCAGTTCACCTCGGTAGGGCAGAGGTCTCCAGGCCCCAAGCCCAGGTGGACACATGCCCCCTGCCTCTGTGACACTTCCGCGGGGATGGGGAGACAGCAGAGAGTAGGCATTCTTTACCGAGACTGGCCTTCAGCTGTCCTCTCTGCCCTGGAAAATATCAGCACCTGGTATCCTTGTCATTTCCTCCCCCAGCCCCCTGTCCTCTCCACTCCAGCCCTCTTGTTCCCGGTGCAGTGGCAGATTCACTGAACCAACACAGGTTAGAACTGCTAGAGGCTGCCCCTCATTTAGCTGATGGGGAATCAGAGACCCAGAGAGAGAATTTGCCCAAGCCAGCTTGTGGGTGGCAGAGTTCTCTGGGCCATATAGGTGGCATGAGAACGGAGACCTTATCTTCTGCATTGCTGGACCCTGACACCTGGCATTGTGGTAGATCTTTTGCAAATATACTGAACAGATGGATCTGGGGCAACAATCCCTGTCTCCTGATTCCCGGTCCAGTGCTCTTCAAGGCAGTGGCCCAGGGTGGGAAGGAGATGAGAAGGAGGCCAAGCCATGCCCTGCTTGCCTTGTCAGGGGACAACAGGCAGCCCCAAGGGGGCCACCCTCTCCCACTACAACATTGTCAACAACTCCAGCATATTAGGAGAGCGCCTGAAACTGCATAAGAAGGTGAGGCGGCTCTAGGCCCAGGGCAAGGCTGCAGGAGGGGTGGCTCAGGCAGGGGTGGGGGGCTGGCTGGGCTCCCCTTGCCAGCTAGAGGAACTGGCTTCTGGTTCCAAGACAGACCCAGCCTCCTGTCTCCATCACCAGACACCAGAGCAGTTGCGGATGATCCTGCCCAGCCCCCTGTACCATTGCCTGGGTTCTGTGGGAGGCACAATGATGTGTCTGATGTACGGTGCCACCCTCATCCTGGCCTCTCCCATCTTCAATGGCAAAAAGGCACTGGAGGCCATCAGCAGAGAGAGGTGGGCACTGGTGAACAGGCTACTTGTAGGCTGATAAAACCCTCTTGTTCCTCACTCCTGGGCCCTGACATCTTTCTGAGCTGCCTCCTCCCTCCAGCCAGGAGACTGGGGATGGGGACAGTGGAGGACCCCCAGGAGAGGACCAGTTCCTGCCTCAGGAGCTTCTCCTGCCTGTTCCCTTTGCTGCAGTTTCATGGTGGGGTGGGTGAGAAGAGGGAGTTCCCTTCCACTTCTAAGCCTAATTTCGAGACCTCCTCCTATACAGAGGCTCCTTCCTGTATGGTACCCCCACGATGTTCGTGGACATTCTGAACCAGCCAGACTTCTCCAGTTATGACATCTCGACCATGCGTGGAGGTGGGGTGGGGCCAAGGGTAGCCAGACTTGGGGAGGGGGCTGCTTCCCCTACAGGAATGGCCTGGGTCAGTTAGCTCCCAGTCTTTTATTTAGGGGGCAGGAAGGACACTGTAAAAATGTGGGTGGGAGGGAGGGAGATCCCCAGTGTCCCGGGACACCAGCCCAGGGCCAGCTGCCAGGTGTAGGAAAGGCTCGGGGTCAGGGGAGAAAAGGGAAGGTTCCTCCCTGGAACGAGCTGTAGGTAAAAGGACTCCACTGGGCCTGGAGAAGTGGGGAGCTGTGTCAGCCCCTCTCTCTGTGATTCAGGTGTCATTGCTGGGTCCCCTGCACCTCCAGAGTTGATCCGAGCCATCATCAACAAGATAAATATGAAGGACCTGGTGGTGAGTGGTGACCAGGGCCCGGGCTGTGGGCAGGCCAGGCCTTGGATGACAACAGATTGACAGACATGGGGATGAGCCCAGGCCAGATGTTCAAAGGCGACCCTTGCAGCCCGCCCTCCCTCTAGAAAGCAGATGTGATAAAAGATAGTCTGACCTCATCAGCACCTGGTGGGTGAAGGAAATAGGTGGCAGGGGACTAAATATCATACATACATACATTTATATTTATAGAAATCTCAGGAAAAAATTGCAGCATGGGAAGATGGGCAGCAAAGCACCGATGTCCTGCTAGAATGTCCTGGCAGGTGGGGGCTGGCAGAGTTGGGGCATGGGCTTTAAAACCCTTTCTGGAAGCAAGGGGTAGGTCAACGATCTGATGATTGTTGCCACGTGGCAGGGAAAGAGGAACAGAGGAAGGATGATCCTGAAAGGGTGGCCATCCTGATGACCAACCCATTGTGGTTCTGATTGACTTGGGGGGGTCTCAGCAACAGCTTCTCTGAGAGGAGCTGGAGGGTGGGGAAGGCATGATGGCTGGGGAGGGGCTCAGCCTTCCTTCTCCCCAGGACACTGCTGAGTGGAGCTGGGTTGGTAGTGGAGTGCCCGAGGCCCCCTGCCAGGACGTGTCTAGGTGTGGGCAGCTCTGTGCATCAGCAGAGGCTGTGGGGAGAAGGTAGGGGTGGAAGTGGGAAGGTCAGTAGTCTCTCCGGTGGAAGGCAGTGGCCAGTCACCAGGACTGGCTGAGTCAGAACCTGCAAGGAGGCAAGGATCGATGTCAGTACTCCAGCAACCCAGATAATGCTTGGAGAAAATGATGGAAGTCCTGGGCAGGAGCTTTTCCTCCCTTTGAAAGGGGCTCCAGTCCTCCCCTCCTCTCTCTGTAAAAATGGAGGGTCTGCCTGCCCCTCCAGTGGGAGGGGGTACCCTGGAAGATACCAGCTCACTTGCTGGAATCACCAAAGAGGGATATAGGGGACCTGTTTACCCAGCCCCCACCTGTTTAATGGCGGCCAGCTTTCTTGGACCTCTTGGTAGGGAACTTGCAGCTGCGGAAGGCGTCCGTGTCACGGATGTGTTGGCCCTTGAACTTGGCAGGTGAGGCACAGGTGGCATCTGGGCGGGAGGCCTTGGCTTCCAGCCACCTGGAGAGACAGAAACTTGCTGGGTCTGGGGAAGAAGGTGGGAGTGCTGAGGGGAAGGGCAGAGAACTATGGGACCAAGATTGACTTGGCCACAGGATAGTCTGAAGCTGTCATCTTCATTTTACAGATGGGGAAACTGAGGCTCCCAGGGTCCCATGCCTATTAGGTAGCAGATCTAGGATGCATGGCCAACATGTCTTAGTGCGGGGCTAATGTGTCTCTTATCACATGAGGGTGGGCTCTGGGAGTGACATGGGGGTGTTCTTACCGCCGAAGACCCCGGAGCTGGCAGGTACACTTCCAGGGGTTGTTGGTAAGGGTGAGGGTCTCCAGGCTGTCGAAAGGGAAGTTGGAGGGCAGCTGGTTCAGGCGGTTGTTCTCCAAATGGGCGTGTTTCAGCGTGGTTACACCCAGGAAGGCACCATCTGAGAACTGGGGAGCAAGGTGGTCATGAGTGAATGAGTGAGCACCCGAGTGCCAGAGGGGCAGGGTCCTTGCCTGAACCTGAGCCACAGCGCTTGGAGGAGTTTCCCGGTTTTCAAAGCAGTGTGACCAAGTGGTCTCAGATGATCCAATCTATACAACCCTCTTTGAGACAGGTGGTGTTCTTTTCTTTTCTTTTTTTTTTTTTTTTTTGAGACAGAGTCTTGCTCTGTTGCCCAGGCTGGGGTGCACTGGCACGATCTCGGCTTATTACAACCTCCACCTCCCGGGTTCACACCATTCTCCTGCCCCAGCCTCCTGAGTAGCTGGGACTACAGGCTCCCACCACCATGCCGGGCTAATTTTTTGTATTTTCAATAGAGACGTGGTTTCACCCTGTTAGCCAGGATGGTCTCGATCTCCTGACCTCGTGATCTGCCTGCCTCGGCCTCCCAAAGTGCTGGGATTACAGGCTCAAGCCACCGCACCCGGCCAGGTTGTGTTATTTTCAATATGCAAATGGGGAAACGGAAAAAGCGTTGTCCTTTGCCCTGGGTCACAGCAGTGGGTAAACAGTAGCCACAGGACCACACCCAGCTCCTCTTCCCCTGGCACCACAATCCCTGCACAAACACTGGGACTGTGGAGCTGCCAGAGTTTGGCCCCAGCAACCCAAACTGGTACATGGTGAACTTGGTCTGTGCTTAGTGGAGTGGGCAGTGGGCCCAGGCTCCCCACAGTCCCAGGGTCCTAGGACTTCCCCCAGCTCTGTCCTCACTGCTCCCCCACTGCCAACCAGACATTATTTGTGAAGCCACCTTGGTGGAGCCTTTGGCCAGGTTGGACGGCTCCAGAGGAAATGTTCTATTGGTGCCCACACCTTTGCCCAGGCGCCACAATTCCTGTCTGGCCTCCCCTGCCCCAAACCAACCCCTGATTCGCCGCTCTGCTGCCCACTGAAAGACCACTCTGGCACTGGTGGGCCACAGGGGACTTCAACTTCAGCTGGGGAGAGGCAGGGCTGAAGGGCAGGCTTGAGCAGGCTCCATCTACCCAAACAAAGGTTGGCTGCTGCCCAAGTGAGATTTTGCCCACATCTCCCCACCCGCACCCTCTCCTGTGGCCCACATTGAGGTATGAAGGTCTCCAGTAACCAGACTCTCCTCTACCTTGTTGGTCCCCACCCACACCTCCTGGCTGAAGGCCCTGTACCAGGGTGATTTTTCCAGTCCCAGAGAAGGGATTCTGCTGGGATCCAATGTAGCCCCAGCTGGCCAGACACTGGGCACCCCAGGGGAGAAAGGAATGAGTGAGGAAGCAGACAGGAAATGGGTCTAGTGATGGGGGAGGGCAAAGGGCAGTCAGCAGTCTGGAGACAGTGAGGCATGCCAGTCTTCCCTATGGAGAGACACCTGGGGTATTGTGCCAAGGATTGACAATAGTGGTCTTGCCTTTGCCCCTTCACGGAGCCCATGGGCATGATGTTTGCAGCCTGGGGGAGCCCTTGGTCCCATGCCTACTGAGCTGCAATGGACTTGAGAATGCAATGAATTGTGTCTGTGTGGATTGGGCAGGGCCATCCACCGGGGCCTCTGTGGGGCATGGAGAATGTCTTCCTCAGGCATTTGCTTCCCCTCACTCCCCAGTCCCCCACTCCCCCTAAGCACATATGCACAGCCCCCACCAGAAACAGGGTCTCTTTGTGGGCCTGATCTGCCCAGCTCCTCTAGAAGGCTCCTCAATAAACAAACCTTCCTTTATGGGGTGGTAGGTTTACTGGAGACGGGAAAACAGCAGAGGAGGGGTGGAAGGCCCAACAGGAAGAGGTGGCTGCTGCCCACAGTGGGGGGTTTGGGAGCACTGGAGATGGCCCTAGGGGGCCATTTGTGGGGCCAGGGCAGCCCCACTCCTTTTATATGTAAGAATCCTAGGAGGGCAGTGGCCGAGACTGGCAGCCGACAGGCATTAGGGTAGGGATGTGGCAAGGTGAGGAAGGGAGGTGGCAGAGCTGTTCACCTTGGAGATAGCCAGAGGGATAGGGAACCTGGGGACAGGGGTTGGTGCCAGCTGTGGCTCTGGCTCCTGGGGCCTCCAGGAAGGGAAGAAGGAACCAGGGGAGAGCGCGCAGACAGGAGCTCACCTTCTCCAGGTTGGTGTTGTCCAGCCAGAGGGTCTCCAGGTATCTGCCAAAGGACTGGAAGGCATTGTCCGGAATGCTTTTCAGGGGGTTGTGGGACAGCTTCAGCTCCTCCACCACCCGTAGCTTGCTCAGGGCAGCCGAGGGGTAGCTGGACAGCTGGTTCCTGTCCACGTGGAATTTGGCGAGGTTCTCCACGTCGTCCAGGGCCCCCGGCTGCAGGGAGCTCAGCGCGTTTTCCGACAGGTAGAGCCAGCGCAGGTCCTTGGCTCCCTGGAAGGCGCCTGCGCGCAGCTCACGGATTTTGTTGTTGTTGAGCTGCAAGATGAAGAGGTTGACCAGCGGGGAGAGCAACCCCCGGGGCAGCTCGGTGACCTTGTTGTGGTCCAGGTAGAGGTAGGTCAGCTCGGTCAGGTCGTCGAAGGCACCTGCGCGCAGCACGCGGATGTCGTTATGGGACAGGTACAAGTAGATAAGCTGCTTGAGGCCGCGGAAGGCACCCGCGGCCACCTCGCGAATCTGGCAGTGCTGCAGGTGCAGTGACACGAGGTTCGGCATGGCCCGAAACGAGTTGGCAGCCAGCACCGGGAAGTTGTTGCGCTGTAGGTTGAGCAGCTTGGTCTTCTCTGATACCTTGGGGATCTTCTGCAGCCCCACCTTGTCGCAAATGACGTGCTGCAGGTCGCCGTGGCAGTGGCAGTTCTGGGGGCAGGCGGCCAGCGCCGGCAGCAGACCAGCCAGGAGGCCGAGGCTGAGCAAGAGCACTGGGCTGGCCATGGCCAGGACTCCTGGGGCCGGGGCTGGGGGCAGCAGCGGCGGCGGGGCGCGGGCAGCGGCGAGTCCTGGGCGCTCGGGTCTGCCGCCCTCTTTATACGGTGGCCCTGACCGCAGCCGGCAGCCGAGCCAGCTCCTACGTGGAGCATCGAGGCCACTGGGCTTAACTCGCTCGCGCCCAGAGATGCGCCCCCGCCCTCCAACGGGGAAGGGGGCGGGGCCCTTCCCCCAGCCGGCGACCATGCATGGGGGAGTGGCACCGTGGCCCCCGAGCCCCGGCTCTAGCCCCCTGCTCTCCTGTGCTGCTCCTCTGCCTACCGCCTTTCCCGGGGCTTTTCTGGGAAGGGGGAATGGTTATGTCTGGAGCCCCGAGTTTACATCATAGAGAGGGGAGGCGTTCCCTGAATTTATTTGTTTGCTCAAGTTTGAGCCTCCACGCCGCACCATCCACACACGCTCGGCCGGGTGCCCTGGATGCGAGGCGGGAGGAAGCGGGACCGGACAGCCGGACGCGTCTCCCCGCGGTGGGCCAGCTGGCGGCGCTTTAATGGGGTGCTTGTGCGGCTCCGGCCGAGCGTGAGAGCCGCCCCGGCGTCGGGCTCCCACTTCGGACGCGCGGAAGTTGGCCCTGGGGAGACCCGAGCTCTTTCCCCACCCTGGGGCGCGCCCCCACCCCTCTCTCCCAACCCTGCTTGCGCCCCCATCCCCTTTTTCCACAGCTGAAGGCTAAGCAAAAAAGTGGGAACTCGGGGAGGGTGGCCAACGGGAATGGCAAACACACCTGGAAACCACAGGCCACAAGCACAGTCTCACCATCCTCCCTCCTTCATTGCCCCGAAATATCCCCATCCCTCATCCCCAACCCTAGTGGTCAGGACCCGCCCCTGAGGGGTCTCAGGGTGGCGGCTGAGTGGCGCCGAGGTGTACTTGGCAGAGGCCACATTCGGTCAGTGGCCCCAGGACTGTGAGGACGGGTGCGGGAGGGGGTGGGGCAGGTCGAAGGACCAGCCCTGGACGGCTCTGGCTGCCAGACCCTAAGTTCTGTGGGCAGTCCCGCCCCAGCCCGCCAGATTTCTGTGTACCCACTTGCCAGCCACGATGTCCGGATTCCTGTGGAAAGGGGAGGGTGAACAGGCAGGGTCACAGCCCTGGCCTCAGGATGAGCTCCAAGCTGCCTGGCACAGGATATTGTCTGTGAATGGTGGAGGGAGAAACCAGACCCCGCATTGAACCAAACCCCAGTCGTGCCAGAGCCAGAGCAGCTGATATGGGGGAAGCTTGGTGCAGGGAGGAGGATGGATGAGATCTGGTGTCTGTTGATTAAAAGGGACCTAGGACATGGGGTAGCTAGCCTCACTCCCCTTACCCAGTACCCTCGTGTTGGGCCCTGATTTCCAGTGCCTGCCCTTTTCCCAAACCTCTCTGCCCCTTGCCTCTAGGATAGGGGGGTCATACTTGGCCTAGACCATTCCTTGATGGTATTTAGGCTTCTCCAAGGCTGGCTTCTGGTTTTTCTGTTGCTCAGGCTTTCCAACCACTGGAAATGGGGGTGCAGGGGGGAGGGGGGATGCCACTGGTTTTTAAAATCACTGCTTAGGTTGTTTTTTATTTTGATGAAAATAAATTCACAGGAAACTCTCCAGAGCTTGGGGGATGCCTGCCCCAAGGCCAGGCACTTGTTCAGGGTTTGCGGAATGGGGAGGGGGGTGGGGTGTGTTTGTGCCACTCCTAGCTGGGCCAAGGCAGGCTGGCTTTCTCATCAAGTATATGGGGCCTTTGGCTTGGAAGCGAGGGGCAGGGGGTGTGGCCTGAAATCAGGAAGGTGGGGTTAAGGCAGCCAGGGGAGGGGGGAGAGAAGGGTGGGGTGACGGGTAATACCGGAGCCACAGGCACAGACAGGTGGCTGCTCCAAGGAAACGGGGCACTGAGAGAGCTCCAGCTGGAAGAGAATGGTGTCCCTGCTCTCAAGTTTCCTTCAGATCTGGGGCCCTGCAGAGATCTAGCTTGCTCACTCCCAGCATCTCTGCCTCCTGACCCCAGGCCCCTACCAATGATGTCTCTGTTTCCACCATTCAGCTGTCCTCCACTTTCCCTTTTTTTTTTTTTTATGAATTCCTTCCCATTTCCCCAGATAGCTCACCCGATCCCTCTGCATGCGCTGAGCCCTCTTCAGGCGCCCTTTCTCGACCCTCTAGGTTGCTTATGGAACCACAGAGAACAGTCCCGTCACATTCTCGAACTTCCCTGAGGACACTGTGGAGCAGAAGGCAGAAAGTGTGGGCAGAATTATGCCTCACACGGAGGTGAGCCCCTGACTAAGACTCTGAAGCCCCACCTCCCATCACCCAACTGGGGTGCACCCAGCTGGGACATCTGTTGCTTTTAGTGAGAGAGCCAAATGGCTCACTCAGGATGCCTAGAGCTCCCCAGCAGCAGCAGTGTGCTAGGCCTGGCCTGGAGCGTTCTCTGTGGGCTAAGCATGAAAGGGGGAAAGCTGGAACAGTGGCTGTGAGTGGCTGCCAGCTGAACTTCTCCGCAGCCTCCCTTCCTGTCTGAGGTGTGTTTTTGCCAAGCCCACTGTCTGTTTCAGGGCAGCCAGGGTAGCCTCAAAGAGGAGCCAGAGCACAGAGAGTTTTCCTACATAGCTTCTTTTCCTCCAGGGGTCCCCGCCTCTCGCTTTAGCAGAGTTTCTCTTCTTGCTTGGCATAAACACTTCATTTCCCAAGCAGCCTATCCCTTTGGGGGGGTCCCTTTGCCCCTCAAAGGTTGCCCCAGAGTGCATCTCAATCTTAAACGCCCAGCCATGCCTCCTTTCCTGCTCCAACACTGGGGCTGTGCCAGCTGGCTCCTGATTTCCCCTGCACCCTTCTGCTCCCGCCCCTGGGGGATTGCTGCCCCTGTGCACAAGTGGCCGCTTCCGCTGGTGCTGACCGCTGTCCTGGTGTGCATATGCCCTGCCCTCTCGCCAGAGCAGCCCTGTACCCAGGGTTTGAGTAGGGATGTGAGCCCCCTCCCATGTGTCCTACAGCTGCACTGCCATTCTCACTAGGATGCTCACCTGGAAGGGAAACAGGGGCAGACATCACTCACCCCGTTTCACAGATGCAGACAGGCACATGGAGGCCCGGCTTTCCTTGGCACGGTGGCCATGGCTCTTTGCTCTACCAGACTTTCAGACTCTGCCTCTCCTGTTCACATGGTGTTGCCATGCCACCCTCTTTGGCTTATTAACTGCTTAATGGGAAGTAAGAGGAGACTCCCTTCTCCTCTGCAGTTTATAATTCTTCAGCTGGCTCTGCAGTCCACAGACCTCTTTCTTTGCAGCAGCTGCCTGCCTGCTCTGTTCATCAGCACTCCCAGCTTGGGCCTCAGCTCTTCTTTCATGCCCAGCTCAGGTCTCTGACTGGCTTTGGGTCGACTCTAGCCTTTGTCTCCCTTCTCTGGATGGGGATAGGCAGAGCCAGGGGGCCTCATTCCAGGTGGTTGAGTTGGGGGGCTGAGAGCAGGCAAAGCTCTCTCCATTTCTGAGGACCACCTATGCTGAAGCAAGAGGATAGGAAGCCCCAACCTGAGGCTGTCCTGTCCCAGGCCCGGATCATGAACATGGAGGCGGGGATGCTGGCAAAGCTGAACACGCCGGGGGAGCTGTGCATCCGAGGGTACTGCGTCATGCTGGGCTACTGGGGCGAGCCTCAGAAGACGGAGGAAGCAGTGGATCAGGACAAGTGGTATCGGACAGGGTGAGAAGGCAGGGCGGGTTGGAGGCTCTGGCTGCTGAGGGGAGGCTGGAGGTCTTGAGGCTGAGCCGGGAACATTAACCTGGCACCGTGAGGATGTGGGTATCAAGATGACCCCTCACATGCTGGAGACTTAATTTCCAAAATGTATATGGTGGGGATGATCATACATAGCACAGAAGAAATCAACTGGGTCATCATCCTACACCAGCAGCTGCAAAAGCTGAGTCCAGATTCAGTCACTCATTTGTTAGCTCAGCAAATTCTTATTAGAATTCCTTATGTGCTAGCACTGTTCTCGCTGCTGGAGGTCCAGAGGAAAGTAAGATGAGAAGTATCCTCTTTTTGGAGGAAGACAGATGATGCCTGACATCGATAAATAGCACCAAGAAAATAGGCCAGGCACGGTGGCTCACACCTGTAATCCCAGCACTTTGGGAGGCCGAGGCAGGTGGATCACATGAGGTCAGAAATTCGAGACTAGCCTGGCCAACACAGCGAAACCCCACCTATACTAAAAATACAAACATTAGCCAGGCATGGTGGCGCGTGCCTGTAGTCCCAGCTACTCGGGAGGCTGATGCAGGAGAATCACTTTAACCTGGGAGGTGGAGCTTGCAGTGAACTGAGAACGTGCCATTACACTCCAGCCTGCGCGACAGAGCAAGACTCTATCTCAAAAACAAACAAACAAACAAAAAACACCAAGAAAATAAAATAGGGTTATAGGAGAGAGAGTGGCTGTGGTGGGGAGGGGAGCTTCCCTTAGATTGAGAGGACAGAGAAGATGTCAGGAGACATTTGAGTTAAGACCCGGAAAGAAGCCAGTCGTGAAAAGCATATGTATAGATATGTTGAGAGCGAGAGAGAGAAAGAGAGAGAGAGAATATGTTATAGGTATTGGTTTGTATTTGTCTGCCTCCCCTCCCCTTACTAGACTATTAATTCCAGAGACTGTGTCTTGTTCCTGCTATGTCTCCCAGAGTCTAGAGCAGTGGAAGACACACAGTAGGTGGTCAATAAATGTTTCATGAGTGAGCAAGCAAGTGAGTGAACAAGGCAGAGGTGACAGGTCGCCCCTGGGCTTTCCTTACAGAGATATCGCCACAATGAACGAACAGGGCTTCTGCAAGATCGTGGGCCGCTCTAAGGATATGATTATCCGGGGTGGTGAGAACATCTACCCCGCAGAGCTCGAGGACTTCTTTCACACGCACCCGAAGGTGCAGGAAGTGCAGGTGAGGCACCCGGCTCAGGTGAGCCCCCAGAAACAGGAAACACACACGAACAAGGTGATGTCTGATACTTTTCCCTGGCCCTGGAAGGTCGTGGGAGTGAAGGACAATCGGATGGGGGAAGAGATTTGTGCCTGCATTCGGCTGAAGGACGGGGAGGAGACCACGGTGGAGGAGATCAAAGCTTTCTGCAAAGGGAAGGTGGGAGCCTCCACCCAACCAAGCTGATGCTGCTCGGTTCTTTGTTCGCCCACTCCTCTGCCAACCAGCCTGGGGTGGGGGTTGCTCTGCCCTCGACGAAGCTGATTCCCAGCCAAGCCAGCCCCTGGTCCCCTTCCCATACCTCTGTGAGCTTGCCCAGCCTCACGCCTTACCTCCCTCCCTCTGGTCTGCAGATCTCTCACTTCAAGATTCCGAGGTACATCGTGTTCGTCACAAACTACCCCCTCACAGTTTCAGGAAAGGTGTGTAAGGTGAAGGAGACTGGGGAGGGCAGCCTGGGCTCTGGGGTCCCATGGGGCCCCACCTCTGTTTGCTTCAGCAATGGGTGTGGAGAGGCTGGCAGTAGGCTGACCAAGTCACCTAATCCTGGTTTGCCTGGGGCTTTCCCTGTTTTGGCACTAAAAGGCTGAGAAACCCCTTATTCTTGGGCATACCAAGACAGTTGGTCACCCTAACTCCTTTTTCTTTCCTCTAGATCCAGAAATTCAAACTTCGAGAGCAGATGGAACGACATCTAAATCTGTGAATAAAGAGGGAGGAAGGGTCCCAGGCCCTCCTCCTGTCCATCCTCTGTACTCCCCTTGTCTGTCCTTCTGATTTGGCATAAAGAGCTTCTGTTTTCTTTGGCCTCTTGCTGGTGGGCTCTCTTGGCAGCTCCTATGGGATGGAGAAGGGAAGACACTGAGGGAAACTAGCACTTTCAGACCTCCTATTCCTTGTCATTGAGAGTGCAGAGCACCTTGATGTGGATTATCTACTTAATTTAACCCTCACCCTTGGTATCCCTTTGAGATCCCAACCCATTTTTGTTGTTGTTTTTTGAGACGGAGTCACCCAGGCAGGAGTGTAGTGGTGCAATCTCAGCTCACGCAACCTCTGCCTCCCAGATTCAAGTGATTCTCCTGCCTCACCCTCCCAGGTAGCTGGGATTACAGGTACCCACCACTACCCCCAACTAATTTTTGTATTTTTAGTAGAGGCGAGGTTTCACCATGTTGGCCAGGCTGGTCCTCAAACTCCTGACCTCAAGCAATCTGCCTGCCTCAGCCTCCCAAAGTGCTGGGATTACAGGCATGAGCCACTGTGCCTGGCCCCAATTTTTTATTTTTAATATACTCTAATTTAATTCTTTTTCACATTGTTGCCAGATTAGTCTAGCAAGAAGTATTCTTTTATATATATATAATGGCTTGATTGAGATATAATTCACATACTATCCAGTTCACTCACCCCTCCCCCGTTTTTTAGAGACAGGATCTCATTCTGTCACCCATGCTGGAGTGCAGTGACATGATCATAGCTCACTGCAGCCTCAAACTCCTTGGCTCAAGCAGTCCTCCCACCTCAGCCTCCTCAGTAGCTGGGACTGTAGGAATGTGCCACCATGTCTTAACTAATTTTTAAACATCTTTTTGTAGAGACAGGATCTTGCTATTTTGCCCAGGCTGGTCTAGAACTCCTGGGCTCAAGCAATCCTCCTACCTCAGTCTCTCAAAGTGCTGGGACAACCCACCATTTAAAGTATAGAATTCAGTGGTCTTTAGTATATTCACAAATATGTATAACTATCACCACAATCAATTTTAAACATTGTCATCACCTAAGAAAGAAACCCCATACTCTTTAACTATTATCTCCCATCCCCAGCCCCCTTCCTCACCAACCAGCCTCATTTTTATTTTTTATTTGTTTTGATTGGTGAACCTGGGGCATCCCTAGCAGGCAGGGCCAGATAAAGCAGGTTGTACCTTGACCCAAGAAATAAAAACAGCTGGGTTCCAAAAGGCACATAGGTTCCCAGCTCACAGGAATGGAAACTTGCCTCCTGCCTGCCCCCTTACCTCCCAGCATGCCTGCCCCCTTACTTCCCAGC
>NC_045449.1:43999195-44018221 GCF_002776525.5 Piliocolobus tephrosceles | reverse complement strand
TGCCTGCCCCCTTACCTCCCAGCATGCCTGCCCCCTTACTTCCCAGCGTGCCTGCCCAAAGCAGCAGCAGCCTCCTCTTAACTTTTTCAGCAATGAACATAGGTTTAAGGTACTTTCAGTACCAGTCTCTAGGCTAGGTATTTTCACATTATTTTCTCTCCAAATCTTCCCAACAATCCTATCAAGTAGCCATTGGTCCCACTTCACGAATGACCCAACAGAAACTCAGGGAGGTTCAGTATCTTGCTCAAGGTCGCACAGCTGGATCAGAACCCAGCTGTCTGTTAAGCAGGTTCACTGCACACTGGTTATGAACTTGTCAAAGTCCAGTGAGGTGAACACCCACAAGTTACATAACGCTGAGTCCAGTGAGGTAAACGCAAGGGACATGCAGTGTGTTTATTACCTATAGGTAGACAGTAAGGGACAGCAGAAGGCTGGGATTCATTTGGAGCTGGACCCCTAAGGCTCAGAAAAACTGCTGAGGCAGATGGGGGATGGACTGTCGTCTGCGCATGCCCGACTTTTTTTTGTTGGTTTGTTTGTTTGTTTTGAGATGGAGTCTCGCTCTTTTACCGAGGCTGTGAACCCCGGGATTCAGGCAATTTTCCTGCCTCAGCCTCCCTAGTAGCTGGGATTACAGGCATGCACTACCATGTCCAGCTATTTTTTTATTTTATTTTTTTTTTTAGTAGAGACAGAGTTTCGCCATGTTGGCCAGGCTGGTCTTGAACTTCTGACCTCATGTGATCCACCCGCCTCGGCCTCCCAAAGTGTTGTGATAACAGGTGTGTGCCAATACGCCCAGCCAGCCAGACTTGTACTGAAGCTGAGGGACGCCAGAAACCAGCCTGCCCTGTTTTTTGTTTGTTTGTTTGATACAGAGTCTCACTCTGTCTCCCAGGCTGGAGTGCAGTGGCACGATCTGGGCTCACTGCAACTTCGGCCTCCCAGGTTCAAGCAATTCTCCAGCCTCAGCCTCCCGGGTAGCTGGGACTACAGGTGCGCAAGGTGCGCACCACCACGCCTGGCTAGTTTTTTGTATTTTTAGTAGACACGGGGTTTCACTGTGTTAGCCAGGATGGTCTCAATCTCCTGACATTGTGATCTGCCCTCATTGGACTCCCAACGTGCTGGTATTACAGGAGTGAGCCACCTCACCCGGCTTCCGCCCTGGGTTTTATACCCTGAGGCCATGTGACATGTTGGGCTGAAGTGCTGAAGGACATCCTTTTTCTAGGGGGACTGGAACAGAGCATGGCTGTGCTGGCCAGACCTTCCTTCCCTCAGGATGTTGCATTCTCTGCACACTCTACAGTTTTATTTATTTATTTATTGAGACAGAGTCTTGCTTCGTCACCCAGGCTGGAGTGCAGTGGCATTGTCTCAGCTCACTGCAACCTCTGCCTCCCAGGTTCGAGGGATTCTCCCTGCTCAGCCTCCTGTGTAGCTGGGATTACAGGTGCCCACCACCACGCCTGGATAATTTTTGTATTTTTGGTAGAAACGGGGTTTCAGCATGTTGGGTAGGCTGGTCTTGAACTTGTGATCTCAAGTGATCTGCCCGCCTCGGCCTCCCAAAGTGCTGGGATTACAGGCATTTACAGTTATTCTTGAGAACTACAAGCAAGAAAGGAGGGGAGACCCAGGTCAGTTCAAGGCCACTGGGAGAACTGTCCTGCACGGCCTGCCTCTGAAGCCCATGATGTTTCTGCTTTGTGGGACAGTTCTTCAGGTGCCTGCTTCCCCAGGCCTTCCCCTGTGCTGTCTCTCCTGCACACACCATCTGACTGTCCTCCCAGCACGTACACCTCCAGATGCTTGGGTTGCCCCGACCCAAAACGGTCTACTCTCCCGGCCAAGCCAATTGCCCCTGGGATTTTCTGCTCCTCCAAGATCCAGCGCATAGCCCTGGTGGTGGCTCATGCCAGTACCATCCTTGGTTACTCCGGATACTGAGGCAGCAGGATCGCTTGAGGCCAAGGAGTTCAAGACCTCCCCTCTCCCAAATATTTTTAAATGAAATTAAAAGGAAGATCTAGCCCAAGTGCCTCTTCTCCCCTACTGACTCCCACACTCTTACAACAGATGACCTCACAGCACTGGGCGCACGGCTCTGGTGTCCAGCAGGCAAGGAATTAATTAAGCCTTGCCTGTCCTGGCCGGTTGGCTTACCTCTCTCCTGTCAGAATGCAACCTGACTTTGTGCACCTAGATGTCCCCAGCGCCCAGTTCTGAGCCAGGCACGTCAAATGTCAAGTAATTGACTGAACTAAGAGCTCCTGGATAGGTCCGGGAACTCGCCCGGGCACATGGTGCCAAAAGGCAGGCAGCCCGCCCCGCGGGCTGGGGAAAGAACCGACAGGCGGCCGCGGTGAGCCCCCGGGCGCCCGACAGGTGGCGCCGCAGCCCCGGGCCCGGGCCCTCTCCGCGCGTGGTCACGCAGCCCCTCTTCCTTCCGCCGGCTCCGGACTCACAGTGAGCCCTGCGCGCGTCTCTTACTCGGGTCTGTGCCCCGCGCCGCGCTGGGCGCCATGGCGCTCCCCAGAGCCCGGGCCCGCGGCTGGGCGGCAGCCGCCAGAGCGGCCCAGAGGCGCCGCCGCGTGGAGGGCGCAGGAGGGTCCCTGAGTCCTGAGCCTGCGGGCCGGCGCGCGGCGCTTTACGTACACGTGAGTAAGGGCGGGGGCGGAGCCCGCGGTGTGTGGCCGCAGCGGTGGCCGTGACCGTGGCGGTCCAAAACCCAGGTGGCGGCTTGTCACCCTATGAACCCGCCTGCCGTGTTTCCGTGTCCCCGTACGAGGTCTGGGATGGGACCCCGTGCCTTGGCAGGGAAATGACTTGGTACAGAAACCTGAAGTCTGCTTCTCACCAGCTCGGTGACTGACCAAATGGTTCAAATTTCACAACAATTTTCCTCTTAGCAAGACAAATTTTTTTAAGAGCCGTGTTCTGATTCGGTAGCTGGGAAAATGGCCCGTAGGAAAATTGTATGAAAATTCTTTGATCCCAGAAAGAGCTTGGATTGCGTTCCTTCCTGACGTCTGCTGGTTGGAAGAGGCAGTGTAACAAAGGAGTGAGCCTCAGTTTTCTCACATTGAAGTGGATATAATAACCCCAGTGCGACTGCCTCGGGGAGTTGTGTGGCTTAGATGTCCTAGCTACTGTGGAAGGACCTCGGGATGGGGGTGGGGATGGGATTGGGGATGTGTGCGACTAAACCCTGGAAGTGGCCAGGGCAGCTCTCACCGTGCACCTGCACCCACTGCCCCCAGTGGCCTTACTGCGAGAAGCGCTGCAGTTACTGTAACTTCAACAAGTACATCCCTCGCGGCGTAGAGGAGGCTGCCATGCAGAAGTGTCTGGTGACCGAAGCGCAGACGCTGCTGAGGCTCAGCGGGGTGCAACGGTGGGTAGTGGGGGCTGTAGGCAGCGTTTTGGGAATTATTTGGAGGAGTGGTGGGGGATAGGTGCAGGCATCCCCGAGGGCTCCCCCAGGTCTCATTTCTCCATCTTTCCCCAGGGTGGAGTCTGTGTTCTTTGGTGGGGGGACTCCCAGTCTAGCCAGTCCCCACACGGTAGCTGCTGTCCTGGAGGCTGTGGCACAGACAGCCCACCTGCCTGCAGACTCGGAAGTCACGTTGGAGGCTAATCCCACTTCAACTCCAGGCTCCAGACTGGCAGAGTTTGGGGCAGCAGGGGTCAACAGGTTGTCCATAGGCCTCCAGGTAACCCATGGCACCCAGCCCATCCCAGTGCACCCTGCCCTTCAGTGCTATCTCCTCTTTGGTCACATTCATTCATTGGACAGACATTGATTGAGCACATTCTGGGTGCCAGGGACACAGTAGGGCCTAGTGTGACACTTTTGTAACTCCTTAATTGTCTGCTGCTGTCATAGACCACAAACTTCATGAGAAAGGATCAGGTGTGGCTTTTCTATTTCAAGCACCCACCATAGTGCCTGGCACATAGTAGGTGGTCAAAAAGGATTTGCTACATGACTGGAGACACGGGGGATGCAGACATGTAGCCAGATTATTGCAGCATGGTAAATGCCACCTGTAAAGGGGGTCTCTATAAAAGGCTTCCAGAGTACAGCCTGAAGGGAGGTCATGCTGATGAAATCACTGAAACTTTTCTGGAGGAGATGATGTTTGAATGAAGAGGAGTTCACCAGGTGAGGGGGTGTGGGGGAAGCAACACAGGACATGGAAGAGCCTGGCATGTTTTGGGGGAGCTGTGAGTCATTCCTTGTGACTGGAGAGGCTGGAGACAAGGCTGCAAGGTAAAGTCCAAAACCTTTGATGCCTACTAAGGAGTCTGGGTTTTGTCCTAGTAATGATAGGTAGCCATTGAAGGTTTTTAAGTAGGGAGAAACCTAGTCCTCTCAGGTTGAGCTCTGATATTTCCATAGGACTTCTGGGTTGTGGGCTTTGTTCTGATGGGTACTGAGAGAAACACATCACTTCTAAGATATGCTTACCCCAAAGTGCATATCTTGAATCTAATTGTGAGGAAACATCAGGAAACCCTGAATTAAGAGACTTTTACAAAATTATTGTGGTAAGAACAGACAGCATGAGATCTACCCTCTTAATAGATTTTTTAAATGTACAGCACTGTTAACTATAAGCAGTGTTATACAGCCAATCTCTAGAAATTATTCATTTTAAATAATTCATTTAAATAATTATAATAATCATACATAATTTATTTAAATTCATTAAATTATGCATTTTAAACAACTGGCCTGTATTCTTCAAAAATGTCAATGTCATGAGAGACAAAGGCTGAGAATCTAAAAGAGACAAAAGAGACAGCTGAATACAATGTGTGGCCCCTGACTGGGGAGGAAGGAGGAAATTACTACAGTAGATGTTATTGGGACCATTAGCCAAATTTGAATATGACTGTATTATGTAATGGTGTTGTGTCAATGTTGCATTCCCTGAACTCTGTAATTGGACTGCGGTTATGTAAGACAGTGTCCTTGTTCTTTAGGAAATACACACCTAAGTATTTAGAGATAAGGGAGTATAATATCTATAACTGCTATTCAATATAGTGGCCACTAGCCACAAACTAGTGAGCATTTGAAATGTGGTAAGTTAAGTTTAATTCGCTTAAATTTAAATAACCACATGTGGCTACTACCTTTCATATTGGACAATACAGATACCGAACATTTCCACCATTACAGAAAGTTCTTTTGGACAGTGCTAGTTTATAACTTACTATGATTCGTCATAATCACATGTATGTATGTTTAAAAAGAAATCTGGACAAATGGTGAATCTAGATGAAGGTTTTTTTTTTGTGATTTTCTTTCAACTTTTCTATAGGCTAGAATTATTTAAAAATGTAAAGTAAAGTAAATAAAGACTGTTGATTTTGGAGTCGAACAGTCCTAAATTCCAGGTCGAACTTTGCAACTGTATGGCCTTGGGCAAGTTGCTTAACACCTCTGAACCTCAGTTTTCTCATCTGTAAAATAGAACTAATACTGGAGGGTTACAAAGGAGGTTACAAAGATTAAATCAGACACTACGTAAAGGTGCTTGGCACATAACAACCCTTCTGTGAACGGCAGCTCTTGGTGCCAGCCTTCCAGCTCCTGCCTTCCAGCTGCCTGCCACATGCTGTGTTCTCCCTGTTTCCATGTCTACAATGGGGTGGAGCGTTCTTTTCGCTCTCTGAGCTGCTGATATGCTTACACCTACCCTCTTTTCCCAGTCCCTAGATAACACTGAGCTCCGGCTGCTGGGACGGACGCACTCGGCCCGCGATGCTCTGCGGACGCTGGCAGAGGCCCGGCGCCTCTTTCCCGGGCGAGTGTCTGTGGACTTCATGCTGGGGCTGCCGGCCCAGCAGGTGGGGCCGTGGCTTGGGCAGCTACAGGAACTGCTGCACCACTGTGACGACCACCTCTCCCTCTACCAGCTGTCCCTGGAACGGGGCACCGCACTCTTCGCCCAGGTGCAGCAGGGTACCCTTCCAGCCCCTGACTCGGAGCTTGCAGCCGAGATGTACCAGAGGGGCCGGGCTGTCCTTCGGGAGGCTGGCTTCCGCCAGTATGAGGTCTCCAACTTTGCCCGGAATGTAAGTTCTGGCAAACTTACATTCCTGTAGGTGGCTGGAGGTGGAGGATGAGCAGACTGCAGTGTGACTGGGGCATTGTGACCTTCTGAAGAGAAGGATCCTGACTGGGTGCTCTCAGGCCTGAGATGGTGGGACATTCTAACCTGGGGCCCCTTACCTGAGCAGAAACTAGACCCGCCCTCTTCACTCTGCACTATTTCCTCCCTCCCCGCAGGGGGCGCTCAGTACCCACAATTGGACTTACTGGCAGTGTGGTCAGTACCTTGGCATTGGGCCTGGTAAGTCCTGTGAACTACAGAAAGAATGACTCAGGAGAGGAGTGTCGTGGCTGTGTGATCTTGGGCCACATTAACCTCTCCAAGCCTGTATTTTCTCATATGTAAAATGTGGCAAAAAATAATACCTCCCTATAGAACTGTTGAGCATGAATTATAAGGGGCTTAATGTCGCACCTTGCACTGCGGTTCTCAGCCTTTAGTGTGTGTGAGAATCTCTTAGAGGGCTTGTTAAAACCCAGGCTGCTGGGCCCCACCTCCAGAATTTCCAACTGGACAGGGCTGGAGGAGAGCCCAAGAATTTATATGTCTTGGCATTTTGGGATAGATGATTTAAAAAGAAAAAAGAGAAAAGGGCCTGGTGTCGCGTGCCTCTAATCCGAGCTACTTGGGAAGCTGAGGTGGGAAGATCGTTTGACCCCAGGGGTCCAAGACCAGCCTGGGCAGCATAGTGAGATACTATCTCAAAAAAAAAAATAAAAAGAATTTACACTTCCAGTGTGTTAGAGGCAGTTGCTCTAGGGAGCACATGATTTAAATCTGGTAAGCACATAGTATTAACAGCCATTAATGTGGGGATGGTTGTTGATGTTGTCAGGGGCCCATGGGCGATTTATGCCCCAGGGGGCTGGAAGCCACACCCGGGAGGCTCGCATCCAG
This sequence comes from Piliocolobus tephrosceles, assembly GCF_002776525.5. Lineage (NCBI taxonomy): Eukaryota > Metazoa > Chordata > Mammalia > Primates > Cercopithecidae > Piliocolobus > Piliocolobus tephrosceles. The sequence goes on along the minus strand of NC_045449.1, from coordinate 44,011,187 downwards.
ACACTGGAGCCTGACAACTGGATGAAGGAGGTGATGATGTTCGGCCATGGCACCCGGAAGCGTGTCCCCCTGGGCAGGCTGGAGCTGTGAGCATCCAAGGGCACAGGGCTCTCCCCCAGGGTCCCCACACCCCAGGACCACCTCTATTTGTACATCTTTTATTTCCTGCCTTGCCCTGGCCCCTGCCCTGCCACATGCTGTATGGTCCCTGTTAACCTCTAAATGCATCCCAGTGAGGAATCTGGAGAATGGGAGGCGCACAGGCCTCCTATCTAAGACTCCTTGATGATTTTTCTTTGAGGCTGGAGGAAGTTTTGGCCCTGGGGCTACGCACCGATGTGGGGATCACTCACCAGGTAAGGAGTTGGGATTCTTGCACACAACTCCCTCCTAAGTCTTGCAGAATCAGTGCCCCCTCCCTTCCACCCCCCGACACACATACACCTCCAATTTCTGTGAGATTGGCAGCTAGAAGTGGGGCCTGGGTCCAGCCGAGGCCTGATGGGCGGAAGCAGTGAGCAGTGGCGCATAGCTAAGAACCCGAGACCAGGGCTGCAGTGACCCAAGTTCCAGCCCCCATTTTACTGCAACTTGGACACAAATCCTTTCACCTCTCTCAGCCTCAATTTTCTGAGCTCTGTGAAGCAATAGATAGATAAAAGGTTTCCACTTGTTTTTAAGGAGCACTGAAACCTCTCATAGGAAGCACAGTAGATAATGATCAAGCAAACCCAGAGCTTCTCTGGATAGAGTCAGAGCCATAAAGCCCTGGCTGGAGCTGGCTGAGAGGGGAGGGAAGAGAGGAGGAATAGAGGAAGGCCTGGCCTGGCTAGAAGCTGGGTTCCTGCCTCAGTGGAATAGGAGCGAAGGTGCCCTCCTCCCTGCTGGCCCATTGGCCTGGTTCTGGTTTCATGCATGTCAGCTGCTGAGATCTCCATGCTGGACTGGACCCTCCCCCACTTCTCTCCACACCCCAACTACGTGGCCCAGAGTAGCCAGGCCAGGTCCCCATCTCTGACCCTTTGGCTTCCCCAGCATTGGCAGCAGTTTGAGCCCCAGCTGACCCTGTGTGACGTGTTTGGAGCGAACAAGGAGGTGCAGGAGCTGCTGGAGCAGGGCCTACTGCAGCTGGATCACAGGTGTGTTGGGGGGTGCCAGGCAGAGGGGGCTGAGGCATCCCAGGGAGCCCTGACTACAGCTCTCCACAGACCCAGGAGAAGTGAGAAAGACTGACTGGTAAGGAGGGGCCTGCGGGTGCTGGGGGCTTGGCCCTGCTGGGGGATGGCTTGAAATTGGTAAGATGAAGTAGTCACCTTCAGGCCTCTTGGTTTTCCAGGGGTCTTCGGTGTTCCTGGGAGGGTCTGGCTGTGCTGGACTCTCTCTTGCTGACCCTCCTGCCTCAGCTCCAAGAGGCCTGGCAGCAGAGAACCCCCTCCCCTGTGCCAGGAGGATGACCAAATGTTCCTGTGTTCCAGGGTAACGCCAGGTGGGTTTTGAGGGCTGGGTCGGTTCTTCAGACATCTCTTCTCCATTGTCAGGTGCCATCTCTGTTCCATGTGGTCATTGCCCCCGGCATCCCCAGGGGAATGGCAGCAGTGAGGTAGATGGGAGGACATTTCTGGTCGGGGAACTGGCATCCCATTCAGCATCTCAGGACTCACAGGCCAGCATGTGTTCCATGGCTGGGAATTGCTTACCACCCACATCAGCTTCTGTTTACCTTTTTGGCATTAAATAATGAACAGTGTTTGGAAATCTTTCTACAGGAAATTACCTCCCCAAGAGAAGCCTTCCTTCCTTTGGAGTAAGGTCCTACGACAGCTGGATGAGTCAGGAAAACCATGTCCCCTCCAGGTATTATTCATATCAGCAGGAAGGGATCTACTATAGGAATGAAGTATTTATACAACCACTGAAAGGGATAGAGAAGTGAAAATTGGAGAAAGCCAGTAGCAACTGTCAGAAATCAGCAACGTGCAGGAGGCACAGAAAACTCCTGCTGATGGTCTTAGCTTCCAGCTGCACAAAAGCAGATGATGTACAGGAAAATGCTCAGAAGATGCTCCAAAACTCATGCCTACTGTCTGCTACTGCTGGAAAAGGAATCATGGTTTCTAGAAGTGCCTCTCATTAGTGGACTTTAAAGCAAATCCTGGCTGGCAGGAAATTCTGAGGAATATAGTTCTTAGGCTTCCAGCCTCTACCATGCAGGAGAGAACACAGAAGGACTGATGTATGTTGGTGGATCCATGTATGTGTCCAGCACAGTGGCCTGCTGGACTCTGAGAACTGGAAAAGATCAGAGCAAGCCTTGCCTCTTATCTTCGGGAAACCAGAATAAATTTGGGGTGGTAGGAGCCACACAGACTCTCCTGAGTCCCCTCACCCACTTCCTTCCCACTGTGCCTTGCCTTTGAGAGTGAAGGTGGGTGGAGTTGCCCAGAGAAAGGGGAGAGAATTCCTGAAAGACCCAAAGTGTTCGTAATTCTCCTTTGTCCTTTTACCTACAGAAATGGTCACATGGTTCTATTAAATAGCCTAATAAACACATCTGGAGCCTGCCTTGACTGTGGTCCTCTCCTTTGAGCTCTTTCCCAGAGTGTGGAATCCTGATTTTGGGACTAGAAGGTTAGCCTAGGGCTGAGATTCCTTTCCGCACTCACTATATTTTATTTTGAATGATTTCAGACCTACAGAAAAGATGAAAGAATAGTTCAATGGAGGCTATATATCCTTTGTCTATTATGTATCTGTAAAGTCTGGAAATAGGCAAATATTCATAATGCCATCAAGAACATCTTCAATCTATTGAAAAATATGGTAGGCCAGACGGGGTGGCTCATGCCTATAATTCCGGCACTTTGGGAGGCCAAGACGGGAGAATCACTTGAGCCCAAGAGTTTGAAACCAGCCTAGGCAACATAGCAAGACTGTCTCCAACAAATAAAATGTTTCCAGACTTCGTGGTCACCCTATAGATTAATCAATTGTTAATTTTTGGCCACACTTACTTCATCTTTAGATAAATATGTGTGTATAATTTTTTTTTCTGAATAATTTATAAGTTGTAGACATCAGGCCAGGCACAGTGACTCACGCCTGTAATCCCAGCACTTTGTGAGGCCGAGGCAGGTGGATCATTTGAGGTCAAGAGTTCAAGACCTGCCTGGCCAACATGGCAAAACCCCTTCTCTACCCCCCCACCCCCCAAAAGTACAAAAATTAGCCGGGCATGGTGGCACGCACCTGTAGTCCCAGCTACTTGAGAGGCTGAGGCAGGAGAATCGCTTGAACCTGGGAGGCGGAGGTTGCGGTGAGCTGAGATTGTGCCACTGCACTCCAGCCTGTGACAGTGAGACTCCGTCTTAAATAAATAAATAAATTCATTAACTACATACAATCATAGATAATTTCAGCCTTTCTCCATTAAAAAAGAGCTTTTCAGTTTTTAAAGGGCTGATACTTTTTTTTTTTTTTTGAGACAGGGCCTCACTGTCACTGAAGCTGGAATGCCATGGTATGACCACAGCTCACTGCAGTTGTGACCTTTCAGGTTCAAGCGATCCTCCCACCTCAGCCTCCCAAGTAGCTGAGACTACAGGTGTGCACCACCATGCCTGGCTAATTGTTTAAGTTTGTGTAGAGATAGGGTCTCCCTATGTTTCCCAGGCTGGCCTCAAACTCCTGGGCTCAAGCGATCCTCCCATCTTGGCCTCCCAAAGTGCTGGGATACAGATGTGAGTCATTGTGCCTCGTGAAGGGGTGATACTCTTAACCTAGAAGTTGTATGTTATATGTATGAGACAGACGGAGTGGGGAGGGGCATTTTCCTGGGAAGAGGCTCCATAAGTTTCATACCTTACGTCACAGGGTACCATGATGCCAGAAGTAATCCAGTACCACTGCCAAATGAGGCATGCTAAGCTCAGCCTTTAGCTGAGTGACTAAGAATGGGGCCTCCCCACCTTTCAGGTAAGCACGTGCGCTTCCCATGTGCCCAGTGGGTGTGAATATAAGTCCTTTCTTGACCCTGTGGTAACATGGTAAGTGTTACTAGCTCTCCTTTATTCATGAAATATTAAGCAAGCACAAATGGTGTGCCAGGGACTGCACTGGGCATGCAGGGAGGAACAAGACCTGTTCTGGCCCTCGAGGCACTCACTGCCATGTTGACAGATGTGTAAAGAGATTAATTCCAGGCTTGTCAGTCAAGGTGTGCAGGCGGGTCGTGGGAGCCAGGAGCATGTTTAGTTCAGAGAGACTAGGAGCAGGACAGGAGAATACCCTTTTCTTACCACCTCCATTGGCCCTGCTGTCCTGGAAAGCCTGGCCCTGGGGCAGCCTGTGGGGTGACCTGTGCTGCTCAGGGAGCTGCTTCCTGAGACTTCCCCTCATCTTGACATTCAAGAAGCCAGCACGGGGCTGAGGCAGGTGCACCATCAGATAACCTGGGACCACTCGAGTTTCTCCCAGCTGCCAGGGCTCGTGCCACCTGAGATGTCCAGGCCCTCCCTGCCAGGACACCTCATAAGGCCTGTGCAGAGGAGCTGGGTAGGAGCCAGGGCCAAGTGGGGGTGGCACAGATCACCTTCTGTGACTCAGACTAGGCTTCACCAGATGAATCAGAAGCTCCTGGAGTTGAAGCCCTAGAATCTAGTTTTTTTTTTTTTTTTTTTTGAGACGGAGTCTCGCTCTGTCACCCAGGCTGGAGTGCAGTGGCCCGATCTCAGCTCACTGCAAGCTCCGCCTCCCAGGTTTAAGCCATTCTCCTTCCTCAGCTTCCCAAGTAGCTGGGACTACAGGCGCCCGCCACCTCGCCCGGCTAGTTTTTTTTTTTTTTTTTTGTATTTTTTAGTAGAGACGGGGTTTCACCGTGTTAGCCAGGATGGTCTCGATCTCCTGACCTCGTGATCCGCCCGTCTCGGCCTCCCAAAGTGCTGGGATTACAGGCTTGAGCCACCGCGCCCGGCCGGAATCTAGTTTTTCAATGCTCATAGATGGCCCTAATGATCATTCCCTTTTGGGAATCCCTGATTACAATCATTTCTTGCCTTCCATCGCAGGAGACTGGGGGCAGGAGGAAAGGGGGACTCGGCTATTTCCAGTGTCCCATGACAAAGTGGGAAGGGGGGGCCTTCATTTCACATCCCAGCCCTTCCATAGCTCACCCATCAGGGGCTTGTCCTCCCCCATAGTGGGGCCTGGGTTGTCATCTTTTCACCAGCCCTACATGGACGCAAGTAAAAGGGGTGAACATCCCCCTCTGGTGATGAAGTTGGGGACGTGTAATACATGTGGGTATGTGGTTACAGCTTGAAGCACCAAACCTGCGTGCAGGTAGAGCACCGATCATTTGAAAGCCTTCCAACTGAGCCACCCCTCCCTGCTGCCGAGTAGTATGAGGTCGACAGGACAGCTCTTTTCATTTCCATCTTAGATAGAGACATTCATGGAGGCTCTCTAACTCGACTCAAGTCCTATAAGCAGTAAGTAGGAGGCCTGGCATAACACTTCTGAGCATCCAGAACTTTCTGTCCCATCATTGTTTTCTCCTTGCTGTAGGTCAAGGTCAGGTGGTCTGCCTCTTAAATTAGGCAAAGTCCAGACCTCTCAAATTTGGGGGTAGGGAGAGTGAGGGTCTCACTGTGTCCCCCAGGCTGGAGTGCAATGTTAGGATCGCAACTCACTGCAGCCTCAAACTCCTAGGCTAAGTGATCTTCCCACATCAGCTCTCCAGCCCCTTGTAGCTGGCATCATGCCCGTGAGACCACTCACCTCTCCTCTCACCCCCTTCTGCAAAGAAAAGAACTTTAAATAATAGAATGAAATCACTTGTGTGGTAGATTGTATTATGTCCAAAATATTTGCTACCCCACCTTGGCTTGAGCCTCACCTGAGGGCCTGGGGAGGGTTATATACCCCTACCTTGTTGAACCTGGAAGGGCCACGAAACGTGCCTGACACTCGTTGTAAGAGCCGGTGGGTGGTCCATCAGCTGTTGCAGTGACCTGCAATGTTCACATGGAGACTGTTTAGTCAGCCTAGGTCCCGGGGTGAAGAAGATGGTCAGAGCAGCCAGCCACAATAGACACGAACGGTAGAGAGAAATTAGCCCCTGCCATTGTAGACCAGTAGACTTTCCAGTTGTTGTCACACCATAATTGAGACTAAACTGCCTGATTCAGTTTGTAATCCCACCATTCAAAGATTAGCTATTGTTAAGATTCTGGTGTGTATCTTAGCAGAATTTCTGATACACAAATGAATGTATTTAGATACACAATCTTACAAAAATGGGACAATACACATCTTGCTTTGGAGCTTTCTTGTCTTATCTAATATGTACTCAGTGTCCTTCCATGGTAAATTTATATCTAGATCCAATTTTTCAGTGTTGGGATCACAGTGTGGCTCCATGGTGTTCTGATGCGTGGTTATGCCAAAAGATGTTTTCCCAGTTTCATTTTGTTTATTTTCTCCTTCCTTCCTTCCTTCCTTCCCTTTCTTTCTTTTTTTTTTTTTTTTTTTGAGATGGAGTTTCACTCTTGTTGCCCAGGCTGCAGTGCAATGGCACGATCTCTGCTCACTGCAACCTCTGCCTCCCGGGTTCAAGCGATTCTCCTGCCTCAGCTTCCTGAGTGGCTGGGATTACAGGTGCGCGCCACCACACCCAGCTAATTTTTTGTATTTTTAGTAGAGACGGGGTTTCGCCATGGCCAGGCTGGTCTTAAACTCCTGACCTCAGGTGATCCGCCTGCCTCGGCCTCCCACAGTGCTGGGATTACAGGCGTGAGCCACCGCGCCCGGCCCCTTCTTTCCCTTTCTTTCTCTTTTCTCTTTCTTTCTTTTTGACATCTCTGTCACCCAGGCTAGAGTGGAGTGCAGTGTCACAGTCATGGCTCACTGCAGCCTCAACCTCCTAGGCTCAAGCAATCTTCCCACCTTAGCCTTCTGAGTAGCTGGATCCACCACACCTGGCTAATTTTTAAATTTTTTGTAGAGACAGGGTTTTGCCATGTGACCCAGGTTGCTTTTGAACTCCTGAGCTCAAGCAATCCTCCCACCTTGGCCTCCCAAAGTGCTGGGATTACTGGGGTTACAGGTGTGAGCCACCGCACTCAGCCTCCAGTTCCTTTTTTTTTTTCTTTTTTTGAGACGGAGTCTTGCTGCTCCCTCACCCAGGCTGGAGTGCAATGGCGCAATCTTGGCTCACTGCAACCTCTGCCCCCCAGGTTCAAACAATTCAACATCAAACTCCCAGGCTCAAGTGATCCTCCTACCTCTCCACCCCTTTGTAGCTGGTACTACAGATGCACACCAGCGTGCCCAGCTAATTTTTAAATTTTTTATAGAGGTGCAGTCTCACTATGTTGTCCAGGCGAGTCTTTTTTTGGGTGGGGGGACGGAGTTGTACTCTTATCACCCAGGCTGGAGTGCAGTGGCGCAATCTCACCTCACTGCAACCTCTGCTGCCCAGGTTCAACTGATTCTCCTGCCTCAGCCTCCCGGAGTAGCTGGGATTACAGGTGCCTGCCACTGTGCCCGGATAATTTTTGTATATTTTTAGTAGAGATGGCTTTTCACTATCTTGGCCAGACTGGTCTTGAACTCCTGACCTTGTGATCCACCTGTGTCAACTTCCAAAAAGCGCTGGGATTACAGGCGTGAGCCACCACGCCCAGCCACCCAGGCTGGTCTTGAACTCCTGGCTTCAAGTGAGCCTCCCGCCTCGGTCTCCCAAAGTGTTGGGATCACAGGCGTGAGCCACTGCACCCTGCTTAATTTTTGATAAATATAAACTCTGTGATGAATATGTTATGTAAATATTTTTGTGCACTGGTTTGATCATTTTCTTTTTTTTTTTGGAGGTGGGGGAAAGAGAAAATAACTTTATTTCATTGTGAGGAGCGGGCCGATGTCCAGCCTCAGAACTTCTGGAACTGCTTCTTGGTGCCGGCAGCCTTGGTGACCTTGAGCACGTTGAAGTGCACTGTCTTGCTCAGCGGCCGGCACTTGTCCACTGTTACGATGTCACCAATCTGGACGTCCCTGAAGCAGGGGGACAGGTGCACAGACATGTTCTTGTGGCGCTTCTCGAAGTGGTTGTACTTGCAGATGTAGTGGAGGTAGTCTCGGCAGATGACAATGGTCCCCTGCATCTTCATCTTGGTCACCACACCAGAGAGTATCCGCCCTTCAATGGAGACATTACCAGTGAAGGGGCATTTCTTGTCAATGTAGGTGCCCTCAATAGCCTCTTTGGGTGTCTTGAAGCCCAGACCTATCTTCTTATAGTACCGCGGGAGCTTCTTGCCAGTTTCTCCCAGCAGGACCCTCTTCTTGTTTTGAAAGATGGTAGGCTGCTTTTGATAGGCACACTCAGTCTGAATGTCCGCCATCTTCCCGGCTGCCTGAAAAAGGCGGTTTGATCATTTTCTTAGGTTTAGGATAAATCCCAAGAAGTGGAATTGCTGACTCTAAGGATTTGCACATCCTTTGTTTGGATACACAATGCCAGGCTACCCCTCCAGGAAGCCTGCCCAGTTCACACTCTTGCCAGCCTGCTAGCGCTCTTTTCTGTACAGCCTCATCAATAGCAAGCATGATCAATTTTTCCAGATGATTCCAACTTGGAGAGCATTCCTTTTTTTTTTTGAGACGGAGTCTCGCTCTGTCCTCCAGGCTGGAATGCAGTAGCTTGATCTTGGCTCACTGCAACCTCCGTCTCCCAGGTTCAAGTGATTGTCTTGCCTCAGCCTCCTGAGTAGCTGGGACTACAAATGTATGCCACCATACCCGGCTATTTTTTTGTAGTTTTAGTAGAGATGGGATTTTGCCATGTTGACCAGGCTGGTCTCAATCTCTTGACCTTGTGATCCACCCATGTTGGCCTCCTAACGTGCTGGGATTACAGGCGTGAGCCACCGCACCCAGCCTGAAAAGCATTCTTGATCCTAGCTTTATCATCAATACTGCCTTGGCAACTGTTTGGTCCATCTGATTGATCACTGCCAAGTCAGAAAGCAAAGGGGATACAACCTCTGGGACCACCTAGGTAGAAGACTGAGTTGGAACTCAGTCTAATTTCCATGTCTTGTACATTACCTCTGAGTTTCTCTCACTCAGACGACCGCCTCCTGGGAGAATCCCAGGTCTCCCTTTTATCTTTCTCTCCCTGTTGCCCCTTCTCCCTGAGGGGATTTTTAAAGCCAATTTTAAAATTATTATTATGAAACAAATAACAAAATAGAAATATTGGACAGAATTCTAAATGAAAAAGAAAAAAGGATTACCCTTAATCAGTGGTCCCAACAAATTACATTGTTTTTATTTGCCTGTGTTCCCTTCCAGTCCCAGTCCAAATGCATGCCATATTTTTACCCAGATGTGACCCTGGCCCAGATCTAATTTTGCATTCTGTCCCTTTCAATTCTCTTGTCATAAGCAGTTTTCCGTATTGCTACATGGTCATCATCTTATTCTAATTGTTGCACAATGTTCCAATGAGTGAATAATTTAATCATCATTACCCTAATGTAAGTCACTTACATGGTTGCTCAATTTCCCTATAATAAATACTGCCGTAGTGCATGCTTTTGTGGATATGGCTTCTTCCTTCATTTGAATTATTTCCTCAGGTCAATTCTCAAGAGTGAGATAGGTCAAAAGGTACGAAGGCTTTAATGATTCTTGGCATGAGAACTGGAACATTGTTTTCCAAAGGGGTTTCCTTCTCTCTCTTTTTTTTTATTTTCCTGCTTAAAAGTTAATACATGCTATCTTTCAACCATATAGAATAAAGCAAAAATTCTACTACCCAGAAATTACCACTACTAACATTTGGCCAACCATCCCTCCAGGCATCTCTGGATATACATATCCATCTATATGTATAATCTGCATAGATATACATATAGATGTAGACATAAAAATAATTTTTCACAAAAGGGATCACATCCCCATGCCAGTTTTGCAACCTGCTTTTTTACTCAACAACATGTCCTGGGTTTTTCTAATTGGTTCTGCCACCACCAGTGCCTAGGTGGTAGCAAAATGTAGTACAGCAATAGCTATAAGCCACGCACCGTACCAAGAATTTTATGTACATTAGCTAATTTAAGCTCTGCAGTAACCAAATGAGATAAGTTCTATTATCATCATGCCCATTTTACAAATGAGGGAACAGGCTCGAAGAAATTGACTGCACAGGGTCACAGAGCTAGGGAGTGGTGGAGCTGGCACTCCAAAACAGATGTTTATACAAGTAATACACAAACACATGTCTATTGTAAAAGATTAAAATAATAAATGCAAGCAAGAGCATAGCATAGAAACTAAAGTGTGAAAGTCCCATTTACACTTCCAGAGAGGTTTGGTGTGTGTATCAGTTAAGTTTAGGTTCAATTGCATATAACAGAAAACCAAAATAGCATAGGCTTAAACAAGATAGGATTTGTTTTCTTCACATAAAAGAAGTCTGCACGTAGCATTTCAGGGCTAGCATGGTGAGCCCATGCTCATTAGTCATGAAGAACCCATTTTCAGTTTATGGCTTCATCCTTAAGGTCTCCACATGGACTAATATTGTCCCTGGAGCTCCAGCCATCATGCCTGCATTCTAGGCAACAAGGAGAAGGCTGGAGGGGCAGTACCATGGTTTTTCGCAGATGAATCAGCCTCTCTGTAAAGAGCTTTCCCTAAAGTCCCCCTACCGTATGATATTGCTTTATTTCTTTTCTAAAATTTTTTTTTTATTTTTTTGAGATGGAGTCTCACTCTGTTGCCCAGGCTGGAGTGCAGTGGCATGATCTTGGTTCACTGCAACCTCCACCTCCTGGTTCTAGTGATTCTCCTGCCTCAGCCTCCCGAGTAGCTGGGAATACAGATGTGCACCACCATGCCCAGCTAATTTCTGTATTTTTAGTAGAGACGGGGTTTCACCATGTTGGCCAGGCTGGTCTCAAACTCCCGACCTCAGGTGATCCGCCCACCTCGGCCTCCTAAAGTGCTGGGATTACAGGTGTGAGCCACTGCGCCCAGCCTGATATCAGTTTATTTCTAATTGACCACCCTTATCCACAGGGAGGCTGTGCAGTGTAATTTTTTTTTTTTTTTTTGAGACGGAGTCTTGCTGTGTCGCCCAGGCTGGAGTGCAGTGGCCAGATCTCAGCTCACTGCAAGCTCCACCTCCCGGGTTTACGCCATTCTCCTGCCTCAGCCTCCGTGTGGAGCAGCTGGGACTACAGGCGCCTGCCACCACGCTTGGCTAGTTTTTTGTATTTTTTTTAGTAGAGATGGGGTTTCACCATGTTAGCCAGGATGGTCTCGATCTCCTGACCTCGTGATCCACCTGTCTCGGTCTCCCAAAGTGCTGGGATTACAGGCATGAGCCACTGCGCCCAGCCCGGTGTAGTTTTTAAGCTGAGCATTTTGCAGCTTCTCCAACCCCAGCTCCCCCCATAATACAAGTGCTTGGTTGATTTTTTTTAAGGGGGAAAGAATTGATATTAAGAGAAAATTAGACAGTTCTGCCACCATGTATATCCTTCCCAATCCTTTCCTACAAATTTAAATATGTATATATTGTGAAAGTCGATTGTACAGATTGGGTCCTTCTTGCCATACTCAACTAAATCAGAGTCAATGGTTTGGGGGAAAAAGCACTTGGGACACATAACATCGCTCCAAGAAGTAAATTTTCCACAAGCTTGGCTGCTGAAACTGCCTGTTGTAACCTGAAACTAGTATCTAATGGCTACTGAAACAACTTGCTGCAACTCTAAGACTAGTTTTACCCACCACCTTCACTCACCAGTCAGCGCTTGCCATCCCCAAAACCTTACTAGGTCCAATGAAGTATGTTTCAAAACAATTCTCCTTTTCATAAAACCCCCAAACATCTCTTTGTTCTTTGGCTATACTAAAGACCACCCAGTCTGTGTGTGTGCCCCAAATTGCAATTGTTGCTTCTGAGATAAAATGTTAAATTTAG
>NC_045449.1:43976662-43994195 GCF_002776525.5 Piliocolobus tephrosceles | reverse complement strand
TTAGTCCCACCTCCAGAGATAATGGTTGGTGTTGAAGTTGGCCTTCTCCTCCCAAGAGGGGCAGTCTAATGTTGGTGGCTAGGCCCACCTGGGTTCGAATTTGAATCTTGACTGTCGCTTCCTACTATACAACTAGGAAGAACACGTCTGTCATCTGAGTTCTAGTTTTCTTGACTGTTGGTGAAGAGGTTGGACCAACCCCAGGTTCTTGCCTATGCATCAGAACCGTCAGAGGCTCCAAAATACACATTCCTGCCCTTCCACCTCGCACCTCAGCTCGGATCTACAGAACCCGAACCGCTGTATCCAGGAGTCTGTATTTTTTAAAACGCTCCCCTGAGCCTGACATTCAGACATGTTGCAGAATCACTGCACCAGCCAGTGTCTGAGAGTGCCTCCTATACCAGGCTCTCTGTGCAGTGGGTAAGTGAGAGGAGGGTAGTGGCCCTTGGCAACTGTGTCCCCCCCCAAAGCCAGTTGGCCCTGCCTTGTCCTCTTGGGTCAGAGCTCCCATTTCACATCCAACCTGAACCGCAGCCCATTCTCCCTGCTTTCTCAGGGCTGGAGCTGGGGGTAAAAGGGTGGTCAGGATCCTTCAGTGTGAGTGGGGTTGGGGGGCTGCCACGGCAATGCGGCTAGGAGGGGGCCAGTGTTCCTTACTGGCTGGCTAACCTTAGTTAAGCCTCTCACCCTATGAATCTCCACCTCTTCACCTCTGACAGCAGGACTGAGACCTTGCCTTCCTTGCAAGGCAGTCCTAAGGTCTGCGATGATGGGTGGATGGAAAAAGCCTCGAGCAGTTCCTGCCACAAAATGTGCATTTGACAAATGTGGTAGATGTTACTATTAGCGCTTTTTTTTTCTTTTTCTTTTTCTTTTTCTTTCTTTCTTTTTTTTTTTTTTTTGAGACAGAGTCGCTCTGTTGCCAAAGCTGGAGTGCAGTGACACAATCTTAGCTCCATCTCCCAGGTTCAAGCGATTCTCCTGCCTCTGTCTCCCAAGTAGCTGGGACTACAGGTGCTCACCACCACGCCTGGCTAATTTTTGTATTTTTGGTAGATATGAGGTTTCACCATGTTGGCCAGGCTGGTCTTGAACTCTTGACCTCAAGCGATCCACCCGTCTCGACTGCCTCAGCCTCCTAAAGTGCAGGGATTAAGCGTGAGTCATCGCACCCGGCCACTATTAGTGTTTTCATTGTAATTTACAGCTGTAGGGGAGGCGAAATTTTATCCCCTACCATCTTGGGGTTTTTTTGGCTGGGACTCAGAATTAAACTGACATAAGACATTAACAGGAGAAAAACATCCAAATTTATTTAATACAGTTTGTATGTGGCACAGGAGATTTCATAAGGAAATGAAGACCCAAAGATGCAGTTAGAATTGAACACTTGGCTGGGCACGGTGGCTCACACCTGTAATCCCAGCACTTTGGGAGGCCAAGGCAGGCAGATCACTTGAGGTCATGAGTTTAAGACCAGCCTGAACAAAATGGTGATGTGAAACTCCCGTCTCAACTAAAAAAAAAAAAAAAGAAAATACAAAAATTATCCAGGTATGGTGGTGTGCACCTGTAGTCCCCTGTAGTCCCAGCTACTCGGGAGGCTGAGACAGGAGAATTGCTTGAGCCTGGGAGGCAGAGGTTGCAGTGAGCAGAGATTGCAACACTGCACTCCAACTGGGCAACAGAGTGAGACTGTCTCAAAAAAAAAAAAAAAAGGTATAGAGTTGAACACTCAACGACTGACTTGGACAAAGGGTAGTAAATTAGGAAAATCTGAGCAGGCTGTTGTGCTTGGGATAGGGTAGTTAATTGGGTAGAGAAGTGTCTAGGAAGATAATGGTTAGTTTAAGGAGGTTGGTTTATGTAGATTTACCTCAGCCTCAAATTCCCATCCTTGATAGTAAGAATGATGCTTTCCTGTGGTATAGAGGGGATGTCTTTTACATGGGAATTTCATCTACTGCCTTTTTTTTTTTTTTTTTTTTGAGACGCAGTTTTGCTCTTGTCACCCAGGCTGGAGTGCAGTGGCACGACCTCGGCTCCCTGCAACCTTCGCCTCCCGGGTTCAAGCGATTCTCCTGCCTCAGCCTTCCAAGTAGCTGCGATCACAGGCATGCACCACCACACCCAGCTAATTTCTGTATTTTAGTAGAGACAGAGTTTCACCATGTTAGTCAGGCTGGTCTCGAACTCCTGACCTCAGGTGATCCACCCACCTTGGCCTCCCAAAGTGCTGGGATTACAGGCATGAGCCACGCCGCCTGGCCATCTACTGCTTTTAAGAAGCAGAAGGTTGAGAGGCCGAGGCAGGCAGATCACGAGGTCAGGAGATCAAGACCATCCTGACTAATACAGTGAAACCCTGTCTCTACTAAGAATACAAAAAATTAGCTGGTCATGATGTCATGTGCCTATAGTCCCAGCTACTCAGGAGGCTGAGACAGCAGAATCGCCTGAGCCTGGGAGGCAGAGGTTGCAGTGAGCCGAGATCGCGCCACTGCACTCCAGCCTGGTCTCAATTAAAAGAAGCAGAAGGGGCCAGGCATGGTGGCTTACACCTGTAATCCCATCACTTTGGGAGGCTGGGGCAGGAGGATTGCTTGAGTCAGAGGTTCGAGACCAGCCTGGGCAACATAGTGAGACATTCATCACTATAAAAAATTTTAAAAATAGCTGAGTGTGATGGTGCAGCTGTGGTCCCAGCTACTCGGAGGCTGAAGTGGGAGGATCAGTTGAGCCTGGGAAGGTCAAGATTGCAGTGAGCTATGATCGTGCCACTGCACTCTAGCCTGGGTAACAGAGTGAGACCCTGTCTTGAAAAAAAAAAGGAAGGTTGGCTGGGCGCCGTGGCTCATGCCTGTAATCCCAACACTTTGGGAGACCGAGGCGGGCGGATCACAAGATCAGGAGATTGAGATCATCCTGGCTAACACGTGAAACCCTGTCTCTACTAAAAATAGAAAAATTAGCCAGGCGTGGTGGCAGGTGCCTATTGGGGTGGCGGGTGCCTGTAGTACCAGCTACTGAGGCAGGAGAATGGCGTGAACCCGGGAGGCAGAGCTTGCAATGAGCCGAGATCGTGCCACTGTACTCCAGCCTGGGTGACAGAGCCAGACTCCGTCTCAAAAAAAAAAAAAAAAAAAAAAAAAAGGAAGGTTCATATGATCTTCCTGCACCTGCTATTTTTCAAATGCCTTCAACTTAAAATAGTCAATAAGCCCGAGCAGCGGATTTGGGGGTGGCATGTTCTTAACTCCACAGTGTGCTAGGCATGCTGGCTCTAGAGAACACAGGTATTGAACAGGAAGTCCTGGTGCCTGATGACACGACAGAGAGAGACCTGTCACTTCCCTGTGCTGCTCAAACTTCAGTAGACAGCCTTGACTCCTGGAAATTTTTCCCTCTGGCTCAGCATAGAATTTGTCGCCTCCTGGGTGGCTGGGAGGCTATGCACCATGAGGCCCACTGGCAGCCTCCAGGCAGTGGGCACCCACACTATGTGGCTCCTTATACCAGTGCTCCCTGCCTTCTCTCAGCAGGTCAGGCAGGAGCGGCCCCATTCCTCAAGTGGCTGACTAATCTGGGTAGGGACCGCCCCACCTGCCTCCCAGATCCCTGACACCCAGGACACCCCAGAGGTTGCCTTTCCTCTGCCCTCACGCTCGATTAGGTCTCTCCTGGAGCCCTCCCTGCAGGCAGGGGCTCAGCTCAGGGAGGCTGCTTTAGATCTTTGGGGAAGTTGCTGAAGAAATGTGCCCCTCCTCCCAGTCCCCGCCAAGCATGGGCCCTTCAGATTAACGTGCGAACAATAATAAAATGAGCTGTGAAAGCCATCAGGCTGGCAATCCTCAGCTTGAGTGAAGTTCAAAGATCACAGAACAATTTAAGGATCCTGCTCAAACACCCTAGTTTGAGCACAGGAGCCCTGAACGGCTCCCACCTGGGTCCCCGGAGTGTGCATGCTGTATTCAGATTCCAGCTCTGCTGCCCATTCACTGCTTAATCCTGGGTGGGATACTTAGCCCGTCTCTGCTTCAGTTTCCTCATCTGTAAAATGGGAATGCTAATGATATTCTCCACCTGACGTGGCTGTAAATGTTCAGGGAGTTAGCACCCATAACTAAAACACTAAAGAAAAATAGATACATTGGATTTCATCAAAACTTTTAAAATGTTGTACATCAAAGGGCACTATTAAGAAAGTAAAAAGAAAACCCACAGAATGGGGGAAAATATTTACAAATTATATATCTCGTAAGAGTTTAATATCCTCTCAATTTATAAAGAACTCCTACAACTCAACAATGAAAAGACAACCCAATTTAAAAATGGGCAAAGGGTCAGACCCAGTGGCACACACCTGTAATCCTAACACTTTGGAAGGTCGAGGTGGGCAGATCACTTGAGGGCAGGAGTTCGAGACCAGCCTGGCCAACATGGTGAAACCCCGTCTGTACTAAAAAGACAAAAATGGGCCAGGCGTGGTGGTGTACACCTGTAATCCTAGCTACTCGAGAGGCTAAGGCACAAGAATTGCTTGAATCTGGGAGGCGGAGGTTGCAGTGAGCCAAGATCACGCCACTGCACTCCAGCCTGGGCAACAGAGTGAGACTTTGTCTCAAAAAAATAAATAAATAAATAAAAATAGGCAAAGGATTTGAGTAGATGTTTCTCTAAATAAAATACACAAGTGACTAATAAGCACATGAAAAGATGCTCAACATCATTAGCCATTAAGAAAATGGACATCAAAACTGAGATTACCCCCCAACACCCACTAGGATGGTTAGAATAGAAATAATAATAATAACAAGTGTTGGTGAATATGTGGAAAAATCAAAACCCTTATACACTGCTGGTAGGGATGCAAAATGGTGCAGGTGCTGTGGAAAACAGTCTTGCAGTTTCTAAAAAAGTTAAACCTAGCGTCACCATATGACCCAGCAACTCCACTCCTAGGTATATGCCCAAGAGAATTAAAGACATGTAGTCATACAAAAACTTATGCAAAAATGTTCATAGCAGCAGTATTCATAATAGCCACAAAGTGGAAACAGCCCAATGCCCATCAATTGATGAATGGATAAATAAAATATGGCACCTTCATACGATGAAATATTATTCAGCAATGAAATGAATACATGAAAACATTATGCTAAGTTAAAAAAAAAAAACAGACACAAAGTAGGTCTGTACTGTATGATTTAATGTATATGAAATGTCCAGAATGGCAAATTCATAGAGATGGAAAGTAGATTAGTGGCTTCTAGGGATTAGTGGGTAGGGGAGAATGGGGAGTGACTAATGGCTACAGGGTTTCTTTTGGGGTGATGCAAATGTTCTGGAACTGAACAGTGGTAATGGTTGCACAACCTTGTGAATATACTGGGGAAAAAAAAACCCCGAATTGTATCCTTCAAATGGTGAATTTTATGTTATATAAAATTTTTTTATGTGAATTATCTCAATTTTATTAAAAAAGGAACTACTGGCCGGGCGCGGTGGCTCAAGCCTGTAATCCCAGCACTTTGGGAGGCCGAGACGGGCGGATCACGAGGTCAGGAGATCGAGACCATCCTGGCTAACACGGTGAAACCCCGTCTCTACTAAAAATACAAAAACTAGCCGGGCGAGGTGGCGGGCGCCTGTAGTCCCAGCTACTCCGGAGGAGGCTGAGGCAGGAGAATGGCGTAAACCCGGGAGGCGGAGCTTGCAGTGAGCTGAGATCCGGCCACTGCACTCCAGTCCGGGCGACAGAGCGAGACTCCGCCTCAAAAAAAAAAAAAAAAAAAGAAAAAAAAAAAAAAAGGAACTACTACACATAAAATGCTTAGAAGGCTATGCAGGCCATGATAAGCCTTCAGTTAGATGCCATTTAGTTTATAAACTCCACTGAATTTATGGGTTGGTCCAGATCACTAGAAGGAAAACATAAAAGGAACATCATCTTTAGAAATTGAATTCACGGCCTGGCGCGGTGGCTCATGCCTGTAGTCCCAGCACTTTGGGAGGCCAAGGGAGCGGATCATGAGGTCAGGAGATCGAGACCATCCAGGCTAACACGGTAAAATCCCATCTCTACAAAAAATACAAAAAATTAGCAGAGCATGGCAGCACGCGCCTGTAGTCCCAGCTACTAGGGAGGCTGAGGCAGGAGAATTGCTTGAACCCAGGAGGCGGAGGTTGCAATGAGCCAAGATCACCCCATTGTACTACAGCCTGGGTGACAGAACGAGACTCCATCTCAAAAAGAAAAGAAAAGAAATGGAATTCCCATACTTAATACACGTTAAAGCATTTATTTTCATGTAGTTTTTTCTCTCATTTATTTCATACTCAGTCTTCACTTTACATGCTTTATATATATACTTATATAATATATAAGCATTTATTTGCATATTGTTTTTAAATTTTATTTTCATGATCACTTTTGATATTTTTGAGGTGTGCCCAAGGCTTAAATCGCATTTGTTTTTGAAGTCTCAACTGGATTGAGTCTAGGACTGCCATGTAGCTCAGATAATCCACTTATGGTCAGGCCTGTGAAACAGCAGGATGCTCATTGACCTTGGGCTGAAAGCCTGAGATGGAGGCTTAGCTCCATTGCTTACAAGCTATGTGACCTGGGACAAGACTAAAGTTGTCAGATTTAGCAAATAAAAATACAGACACCCAGTTACATTTGAATTTCGGATAAACAATTATATATTGTTTAATGATATATTGTTTAATGAAAAACAATGATATTAAACAATGACCAGATAAACAATGAAATATATTTTTTGTGTAAACATATCCCAAATATTATATGGGACATACTTATACTAAAAAAACTTATTTTATCTGAAATTAAAATTTATCTGTGAGAGTTTTCAAGGGAATCATATTTAATTCTCACAATGCCCCCTGCTGCCCTTTCCCATTTTTGTCATGAAGTGACTTAGCCCAGGGTCATCTAGCTAGAAAATTATTAAGCTGGGATTTGAACTTGGGCGCATCAACTGTAGCATGCTCTGCTACTGGAACTCAAGACAGATATGCAGCGACCTACTTTTTTTTTTTTTTTTGAGACAGAGTCTCACTCTGAGGCCAGGCTAGAGTGAGTACAGTGGCGCGATCTCGGTTCACTGCAACCTCTGCTGTCCGGGTTCAAGTGATTCTCCTGCCTCACCTCCCGAGTAGTTGGGGTTACAAGCGCCTGCCACCGTGCCTGGCTAATTTTTGTAGTTTTAGTAGAGACGGGGTTTCACCATCTTGGCCAGGCTGGTCTTGAACTCCTGACCTCATGATCCACCCGCCTTAGCCTCCCAAAGTGCTGGGATTACAGGCGTGAGCCACTGTACCTGGCCTGGCAGTGACCTACTTAATGATAGCCTGGGAGCCATGAGCTAACTTGGTAAGAACAGAAGCTTTCATGGACTGAGACAGACTTTTGAATAGGAGCTAGAGAATTCGATTTGAAAGTGTTTCTATGACCCTGCCTGTGTTAGTTTCCTGTTTCTGCCCTAATAAATGGCCACATATTTAGTGGCTTAACACAAATTTATCTTGCTGCCTCTGGAGGTCAGAAGTCTGAAATGATCCAGGTGTCAGCAGAGCTGTGTTCCTTGCGGAGGCTCTAGGAGAGAATCTGCCTCTTGCCTTTTCCAGCTTCTTCAGGCTTGCGGCATGTCTTGGCTCAGAGCCACACACTCTGACCTCCGCTTCCATTAGCACATCTCCCTCTCTGACGCTGACCCTTCTGCCACCCTCTTGTAATGACCCTTGTGATTACATGGGGCCCACTGGATAATCCTGGATCATCTCTGAATCTCAAGCTCCTTAATCACATCTGCAAAATCCTTTTTGCCTTGTAAGGTAACATATTTACAGTTTCCGGCGATTAGGAGGTGGACATCTGTGGTGGAGCCGTTATTCTGCCTATCACACTAAGAGAAATGATCTAGTTGACTTGAGCGTCCCAGGCCTTAACTATAATCCCTTTCATCTGTATAGTTCTCACACATATTCTTTTTTCCACCTTGTGTCCATCCTGGAAAGTAGATGAAGGCTGTGCTGAGCCCATTCTGTGAGGAAGGAAGATGAAACTCAGAGCGGAGGCCTCGTGCTGTGCGACACAGTTAAAAAGAGACTCAGGCCCAGGGCTTTTGATTCGGCACCTGCCCCCGCAGTTCCCAGCCATGCATCACTATTCTCACCGGTGGAGCAGGACAATTCCTCAGCTACCCCCACAATTTAGGAAGGAGTCCCCAAGGTGAACCAGCTCCCTCAGCCCTGAATCTGCCCTCAGAAGGCAGCCTCTGCCCAGAACGAGGATGGAGGGGTGCAGGCAGAAAACTGTTTTTTTGGTGGAGGTCCATGGGACAGAGCCCAGAACTCACTGTCCATCCATCTTGGGCGTGTCCTCCCCAGCTGCCCAGGCTGACTAGACCAGCGCAGGAACTCTGCGTGCTCGGAGGAAGCCCTGATTCTTAGAACTGTCTTCCTATAGCAGCCCTCTTAGGAGCATGTCACTGTGGTTTGTGGTTCTGCCCGTGGGTGCTGCTGCATGGGAGGAGCCAGCTCTCTCCCTGCCCTACAGATCATGGAAGGCAGCGACCATGGGCCCACTGACGCTCCTGCAGGCTCCCCACACCCATCCATTAGGATAGCACACATGTGCCAGCCAGGAATGGAGGACACAGCCATGAATCCGAGACAGGCTCCTGCACCTCTGGAACTTGTGCTTTAGTGGGGCAGACAGATCCCACAGAAGTGTATGTGTAGGGGTTCTGAGGATGATGAATAGGATTAGGCACAAGAAGGTGACCGTGACCATGTGAGACAGGCACTGTCCCTACTCTATCACTCTATTTTTGTTTCTTTGGGTTTTTTTGAAACAGGGTCTCGTTCTGCCACTCAGGCTGGAGTGTAGTGGTGTGATCATAGCTTACTGCAGCCTTGATCTCCCGGGCTCCAAGCAATCCTCCTGCTTCAGCCTCCTGAGTAACTAGGACTCCAGACATGCACCACCACCACACCCGGCTAATTTAAAAAATTTTTATTTTCAGTAGAGGTGGGGTCTCACTATGTGGCCCAGGCTGGTCTCAAACTTCTGGGCTCAAGTGATCCTTTTGCTCTGACCTTCCAAAGTGCTAGGATTGCGTATGTGAGCCACCATGCCTAGTTGGCTGTCCCCACTCTAAAGCAGACAGCCCAAGTGGGGGCAAAGTTGAGAAGCAAACACACACTTTACTCCAAAGCCTCTGAAAATCCTCCCTTGTGTCCTTCCTAAGAAGCATCTCAGAGTCTCTGTCATCCCTGAAGCTGAAGTCAGTCCATTCTGGGAGCAGAGTCCAGCTGCGTCCTGTGTTTTGGGCTAAGAAGAATGCAAGATTCCTGCTGAGTGTGAGCTGAGCAAGGTTGTAGTAAGGAGGGCAGTGATGTGATGAATCGTTTAAGGGGTGCAGCTGCCAGATGTGAGTGGGTGAGGGCAGATGTGAGGGGCATGAGCCAGCTATGTGTGGGGGTGGCCAGACCTGATTGGGGGGGCACAATGGAAACAATAGGGGAGCAGGCCAGGTGGGTATGTGGAAGTGAGACACAGTGGTAGGATGAACCAGGAGGGGGTCCAGCTGTGAAGGGCTGGAGAATGGATGACCCCCAGCCTCAGTCTTTAGGAGGGTGGCTGTCCCTGGGAAATGGATGATGCAGTCTGTGGAGGAAATGCGCTTTCTATTTAGGGAGGCTGTTTAGGAGTAGCTGATGACATGCCCAGCACCTGGATGGGTGGAAATAAACAGAGACATGAAGCAATAATTTATGCTGTGTCCTCTGTCAACCTAGTCACCACCTCCTCCTCCCTGGGCTCCAGGAAGTTGCTCAGAGTTGTGGAGCTGGGAGGAGACTGTGGGAGCTATGCTGGTGAAGTGATGCTGTCATCTGAGCTTGTGCTTTACACACTGCGCTTTTTTTTTTTTTTTTTTTTTTTTTAGACAGAGTCTTGCTCTGTCACCCTAGGCTGGAGTGCAGTGGTGCAATCACAGCTCACTGCAGCCTCGACCTCCCAGGCTCAAGCAATCCATCCACCTCACTCTCTTGCATAGCTAGGACCACAAGTGCATGACATGACATCTGGCTAATTTTTAGAATTTTTTTTGTAGAGACAGGGTCTCACTATGTTGCCCAGGCTGGTCTCAAACTCCTGGGCTCAAGTGATCCTCCTGCCTCAGCCTCCAGAAGTGTTGGGTTATAGGCACAAGCCATCATGCCCAGCCCCCTCCAGGCCTTTGTACCTTCTGTGTCCTTACCTGGAGTACCTGCCCCTTGAACTACCCATTGACCTCTTTATTTAGTGGCCCACCTCCTCTAAGAAGGCCCCTCTCATATCCAATCTGTGGTTCCTAAATTGCAGCTAATTACTACCCCATGAGCTCACACATTAGAGTTGGAAATCTACTTTCAAATGACCCCACTTCGTGTCTAAAAGATTCCTAGGTTTGATTGGACTCTGAGCTCCTAGAGGGCAAAAGGAAATGTTTCTTATTTTCTTCCATATCTTACAGAGCTTCTGGGACAGCCACGGAGGTAAGCCATTCCTGTCTCCCTTCAAGAAAGAACTTGCTATTCACCCACAAGGAGGGCAGTTAGCTTACAGCTTCTAACAAACATACTTTGCCCAGAGGAGACGGTGGGTTGGCCAAGACTTTGTTAGATCTGCGGCACAATCTGAGGCTCTCCCAGCCCTTTCCTGCTTCCTCTCCTTCACTGGCCTTGCCACTACCCCCTCTCCCCACAATAAACCTCTTGCACTCCTATGTTCATCTCAGTGCTTGCTTCCTGGAGGACCCACATGGCACAGCACCCGGCCTGCTGGATCATAAGTGCTGAGTTGTGAAGTAAACGGAACTGGGGATTCTCTAGAGGGTAGAGGGAAGCCGGAGCCTGGACCTCGGAGATCAGGAGAAGAGGGGCTGTCCACGGAGGATGCCTCACTCATAACAAGAGCAAGGTCTAGAGCAGTGTGAAGAAGGGGCCATGCCCCTGGGGCAGGACCCAGCAATGGGGAACACACAGGGAGCTCAGGGATTCACCAGCCCTGCTGGCCTCTTCTCTAGCTCCTCCGCTGTCTGGGGCAGCTGTTGCAAACTCAGAAATGTCCCAGGAGACAGGGTCCAAAGAGCCCTGGCCTTGGACTTTTGAAAACCAGGTTCAATTTGTGCTTCCCGCTAGTCAGGTGACATTACACTCTTCTCTCTGGAGCTCAGTTTCTCCATCTGTAAAATGGGCTTATAATGTGTCCCCTCCCTTCAACCCCAGCATGATTTTGAGAATTGACTGAGAAGATACTACAGTTTATGGAGGGCACCCTGTTGCATAGTTTAAATGCACACTCAGGCCAGGTGAGGAGGCTCACACTTGTAATCCCAACACTTTGAGAAGCCAAGGTGGGAGGATCGCTTGAGCACAGCAGTTCAAGACCAGCCTGGACAACATTGCAAGACCATGTCTCTACAAAAAATTCAAAAATTAGCTGGGTGCAGTGGCACATGCCTGTAGTCCCAGCTACTTAGAAGGCTGAGGCAGCAGGATCATTTGAGCTCAGGAGTTTGAAGCTGCAGTGAGCTATGACTGTGCCACTGCATCCCAACTTGGGCAACAGAGTGAGATACTCTCTAAGAAAAATAAATACGTACATATTCATTTAACCCTTGCAGTAGCCTTGTGAGGGCAGCATTATGACCACCATTTTATGTATGTATATATGTATGTATGGATGGATGGATGAGATGGGTGTCTCACTTTGTTGCCCAGGCTGGAGTGCAGTGGTGCAATCAGAGCTCACTGCAGCCTGGACCTCCTGGGCTCAAGCAATCTTCCTGCCTCAGCCTCCAGAATAGCTAAGACTACAGGTGTGGGCCACCAAAGTTGGCTAATTTAAAAAATTTTTTAGGCAGGGCATGGTGGCTCACGCCTGTAATCCCAGCACTTTGGGAGGCTGAGGTGGGCGGATCACGAGGTCAGGAGTAAACCCCGCCTCTACTAAAAATACAAAAATTACCCAGGTGTGGTGGCACGGGCCTGTAATCCCACCTACTCAGGAGGCTGAAGCAGGAGAATCGCTTGAACCTGGGAGGCGGAGGTTTTTAGAATGGGGTCTTCCTACGTTGCTCAGGCCAATTTTGAATTCCTGGCCTCAACCAATCCTCCTGCCTCAGCCTTCTAAAGTACTAGGATTGTAGGCCTGAATCACTGCGCCTAGCAGAGAAAACTGGCTCTTCTAGGTCAAGGCATTGGCTCAAGAACACATAGCTAGCAAGCCGGCATAGGTGGCATTAGAACCTAACTCTGTCTGGCTCTAGAACCCCTTCACTATTTGAGGTACAATTTACTGCATGACTACTGGCACTGAACTTTGGGTTGGGGGCGGGGCCTGAGGTAGCTCCTGCTCTCATACATTCTGAGAGAGTTTGACAATAGGCAACTATATACAAAAAAAAAGAAATTCCAGAATGCGTCAGGGCTCTAGAAGGGGAAAAAAGCGGGTGCGTTTATAAACTTAAAATAATCAGAGGCAGCATCTTCAAGGACTGTGAGAATGCCCCAAGTCGGGGCAAAAGTTTTGGCTGTTCAGGGAAGTGATGAAAGGCCAAAGTGGCTGCAGCGAGCGTGGACCCGGGAGGTCATCAGGCACGTTGGGCGAGTGGGGGAGGGCAGCCACAGACACCTAAAACCCACGGTACGCCACGCAAGGGGTTTCAGCACGTCCTGAAAGGCCCGATACCCCCGGACCGCTGTGAGGGGGGCAGAGGGAGGTCCTTCGACAGGACGTGGCCTTAGTCGAGGAAGGTGGGAAGCAGGGGCTGGCACCGGCGACGCCCCATCCGCCCCCCCGTGGCCTAGCAGCAGGGCGGGGCGAGGCGGGTCACGCACCTCTACCAGCCAGCCGCTCCCACCCAGCCCTCGGCTCCCACAACTCGCGGTGGGGGGTCCTCGCCCAGGTCCCCCGCCCCGCCCGGCTGGTGACGTCACGGCGCTCGTTGGCGCCGCCTGTGACGTCACGGGTCGGGCCAGCGGGGCGTTCTAGGGGTCCTTCGCTCTTGGAGCCGCCGGCGGCGGGCGCGTGCGCGGCCCGATGAAGAAGGTGGTTTCCAAGCAGTCTCCGCCCAAGTTGATTGGTGGGTGCCCTCCCCTCGCGGGGCGCCGGTTGCTACGGACGCAGTGGCGGCCGCTGGCTGGCGGGCGTGCGCGGGGTCGCCGCGGGTGCGGCGCAGCCTCGGTGTCTCGGGGCCGGGCAGTGCAGGGTCACGCTTACCGCCGGGACGGCACCATGAAGTCTCTAAAGAGGGATTCCCGCCTCAAAATAACTCCAGCCAGATTATTAGAGGCCGCAGAGAGCTTCAAAGGTTGGCGCTGACTGCCTTGGGCGCTCAGAGAACCCGACGGCGGAAGCGGTCCCTGGAATGAGTTCAGGACACGGGGGCCTGGAGGATGGGGATGGCACCAGGGATGGAGGAAAGATCACGGGGAAGTGGGGTACTGGGGATAGGACCCTTAGCGATGGGGGGGGCCAAGGCAGGAAGAACCCACAGCGCACTGGGCCTTGGGGATGGGGACATAGGAAGTGGGAGACTGACAGAGGGGCCTCAGCGACCACTGGCTGGGGAGATGGCCTTGCGCAGGCAGGGATACCTTTACCTCTAACCACACCTTAGGGTGGCATGCAGGAGGCAGGATCCCCAGACTGGATGAGGTGCAGAAGAGCCAGGAAAGAGTTTAAGGGTAGAAGGGCCAGGAATTGGGGTCCTTGGGAAGAGGAAAGAATGGAGTGGTGAAACCAGCCACCTTAATGGGGTTCTTCGGTAGAGGAGGGTTGATGGGGGGCAGGCGTCACTCAGGATTCCTGCTGGAAAAACCCAGAAGAAAAGCCTTGCTTGGCTAGTTCTGTTTTTGACTGCCTTTTCCTACCACGTGCACTTTCCAGCTGGATGACACTTATCCAGCTCCTTTAGCCTGAAAAGAGTCGCTAGATATGACTGCTTCCTGGCCTCTACAGCTTCCTTCTAGTTGCACCTGCGAGAGCCACAGGGCGTCTGATAGCGGACTGACTTCCACGGACATGTTCTCATTTGCAACCCACCCCCTTTTCATCTTTTTTTGCTGTTTCTATTTATTTATTTTTAAATTTCATTTTTAGCTCTTTTGTGTGTGTGTGTGTGTGTGTGTGTGTGTGTGTGTGGAAACAGGGCTTTTGCTGTGTTGTCCCAGCTAGTGTCAAATTCTTGGCCTCAAGCGATCCTCCTGTCTCAGCCTCACAGACTGCTGGGATTCCAGGCATGGACCACTGCGCCCAGCCTAGTTTTGTTTACTGAGAGCTGGTTTTGTGTGGTACTGTTACTCACCAGAAGGGTATCGGTATTAACTGTGTGACCCTGGTCCTCAAGAAACTCAGTCTAATGAATACCTGGAGGAGTAACCAGACAAAGGTAGAAATACAAATGCTGCGATGTAGGTGCCCATTGGGCTTCAGGGGGCTCAGAGCACCTGAGCTAGAACAGGGATGGTTGTAGGGGGTCGTCTTCTGAAGAAGGTGATATCTATGGCAGACAGGAAAAAAAAAAAAGAGGTTTGCTTCTCTAGGTCTAGGAAGCAGCATGAGTTTATGGAACTGTAAATGTGGGAACCAGAAGAGGCTGCACAGGTGGGTAGGGCAGGGGCCAGACCATGAAAGGGCTTTATGTACTAGGTCAGAAAGCCTGATGTGCTCTTGCAGGCCCTGGGGAGACCCAGCCTCAGAGTTGTGAAAGCTCAGTGTGAAGAGAGGGGATGCTCAGAAAACTAACAGGAGCTTAGTCGCTTTTCAGTATGGCTCTATGTTTCTTCATTTATAAAAGTCCAACATTGAGCCGGGCATTGTGGAGCACATCTGCAGTCTCAGCTGCTCAGGAGGCTGTGGCAGGAGGATTGTTCCAGGCCAGGAGTTCATGATCACACCTGTGAATAGCTGACTGCATTCCAGACTGGGCAACACAGTGAGACCCCCATTATTAAAAAAAATAAAAGTCCAATGCTGTTTTATGACATTACATATATATATATATATATATGTATTTTGAGACAGGGCCTTGCTCTGTCACTCGGTATGGAGTGCAGTGGTACAATCATAGCTCACTATAGCCTTGAACTTCTGGACTCAAGCGATCCTCCTGCCTCAGCCTCCCGAGTAGCTGGTATTACAGGTGCACACCACCATGCCCGGCTAATTTTTTTTTTTTTTTTGTAGAGAGAAGTTGCCCAGGCTGGTCTTGAACTTCTGGGCTCAAGCGATCCTCCCACCTTCGCCTCCCAAAGTGCTGGGATTACAGGCATGAGCCACCATGCCTGGCCCATGACATACTTTTTACTAGTTGAGAGAGAGGGAATATCTGGTCCCCTTTCCCAAGGGCAGTCAAGGGCTTTCCTAGCTACTGCCTC
Organism: Piliocolobus tephrosceles; assembly: GCF_002776525.5. Lineage (NCBI taxonomy): Eukaryota > Metazoa > Chordata > Mammalia > Primates > Cercopithecidae > Piliocolobus > Piliocolobus tephrosceles. Next base: position 43,978,736 of record NC_045449.1, on the reverse strand, counting down.
CTGCTTACATAGTTTCTGGAAGATCTTATCAGATTTGAACTGCTGTAAACAAATCAAGGAAGGATTTTTTACTGCATATTTATTTTTAATAAGCAGAAAATTTAGTTTGTTAATTAACCCTTGAGTTAAGAACATGCACCAGAGTGAGGAGGGGAAAAAAAATGAAGTGGTTAGCATGCAAGATACCTTTTTAAAAATATCTCAGGGAAGCCTCTAATGTTGTAGTGCAGTACTCTCCCCCAGCCCCCATATAAGGCAGCTAATGACCAAATGTAATCTTGTAACCTTGTGCGATGTTTCTCCAAAGTCTCTGATTCTTAAGCAAAAACAGTGACTTCAACCTGTTTCTTGAGACCTGAGAGCCTTTTTGAGTCCCAGTACCCCGCCTTCCCGCCGTGTGCCCCCCTCCCCCTGCTGTCTTGTTTCTAAGAAGCCAAGAACCCTCCCAGCAGTATTAGATTCCCCTCCCCAACGAATTAAAGCTCCGCCCTAGTAGGGACAGCCCCTCCATGGTTCCCCCAGCCCAACCCTAAGGTCAGAATTTCCCAAAGACGGCCGGGCGCGGTGGCTCAAGCCTGTAATCCCAGCACTTTGGGAGGCCGAGACGGGCGGATCACGAGGTCAGGACATCGAGACCATCCTGGCTAACACGGTGAAACCCTGTCTCTACTAAAAATACAAAAACTAGCCGGGCGAGGTGGCAGGCGCCTGTAGTCCCAGCTACTCAGGAGGCTGAGGCAGGAGAATGGCGTAAACCCCGGAGGCGGAGATTGCAGTGAGCTGAGATCCGGCCACTGCACTCCAGTCAGGGCGACAGAGCAAGACTCCGCCTCAAAAAAAAAAAAAAAGAATTTCCCAAAGACTTTAATCAATGCTAAAACCGAATAATACTCAGATAAAACAAGAAGCAGAAAGAGTCCAGGTTTCGTCTCCCTCCACAGTTCCCCCCTGTGCATCTCCCTTCCTATCCCCACCTGAGCACCTTGCTTCCAGCCCTCTGGTCCAGCTCCAACAGAGACTGACTGATTATCCCATGCAAGCGGGGTGGTCTCTTTTACCCCTCACTGTCAGCATCAAGGGAAAAATGTCAGCTGGGTGGCTCACCAGGAGCCCTATAGCTTGGGATTCCAGACCAAAGAACCAGAGAGTGCTGGGCCTCTACAGGCTCAGTAGTCAGACATACCTCAACCCTGTGGAGTCTTCCTGCAGGTCCTAAAATGATCCCTGGGGCTCTTCCTTCCCTGGTCTTCCCAGCTTGCCTCTGCCTCTCCAGTCCATCTGGCTCTCCGCATCTGATGAATCATTCTGAAATGCGCCTGTCATCAACTCACTCCCCTGGACCAAAGATCAGATGCCTGAGCCATGCTTTACAAAGCTGTCATGCCCTGGTTTCCCTCTCATCCCCAACATCACCACCTTCCCAGCAAGTTTTCTGTGTTATCGTGCCACTCACATGCCATGCTCAGCCCTGCCCCCTGGTATGCTTGGACTTTGACCTCACCTGGAGCATCTCGGTTTGCTGCTGTACCTGTACCTGCCTCTCCTTCGAGGCCTGCCTCAGCCTGTGGAGCCACCTCTGCAGCTGTTCCTCTGAACCCTTCTTCAGAGCCCTGCACTGTGTAATCTACATGGATCTGTTCCTTTTTTGATGTCTAACCAAACCTATTGCCTGTACTGCAAATGTAGGAACTCCTCTACTATGTTATGATTGTTGTGTATTCGCGTCTGTTACATTTTTCAGTACCTTAAGAGAAGGAGCCATATCTTAACCTTTTATACTATCTTTGTAGTTTATAGCACATAGAAGAGGCTTGGTAAACAGTCCCTAGGAGCAATTTAAGATATATATATATCCCTGGGCACAGTGGCTCATGCCTGTGATCCCAGCACTTTGGGAGGCTGAGGCGAGCACATCACCTGAGGTCAGGAGTTTGAGACCAGCCTGGCCAACATGGTGAAACTCTGTCTCTACTAAACATACAGAAAATAGTTGGGTGGTCGGGTGCGGTGGCTCATGCCTGTAATCTCAGCACTCTGGGAGGTTGAGGCAGGTGGATCACCTGAGGTCAGGGGT
>NC_045449.1:43943997-43976652 GCF_002776525.5 Piliocolobus tephrosceles | reverse complement strand
TCCCAGCACTCTGGGAGGTTGAGGCAGGTGGATCACCTGAGGTCAGGAGTTTGAGACCAGGCTAGTCAACATGGTGAAACCCAGCCTCTACTAAAAATACAAAAAATTAGCCGGGCATGGTGGTGCATGCCTGTAATTCCAGCTACTTGGGAGGCTGAGGCAGGAGAATCACTTGAACCTGGGAGGTGGAAATTGCAGTGAGCTGAGATCACACCATTGTACTCTAGCCTGGGCAACAAGAGCGAAACTCTATCTCAAAAAAAAAAAGCTGGGCGTGGTGGCACATACCTGTATTCCCAGCTACTTGGGAGGCTGAGGCAGGAGAATCACTTGAGCCTGGGAGGTGGAGGTTGCAGTGAGCCGAGATCGCACCAGTGAGCTGAGATCACACCACTGCACTCCAGCCTGGGGGACAGAGTGAGACTCCATCTCAAGAAAAAAAATGTATATATCATTTTAGTGAATATTTTATTAACTAGAACATACCGCTCCCTGACCGTATGCAGTAACAGAGCGTTTATTGGACTACATTAAAGATAACTTTCTCAGAATAACCTTAGACCAGAGTTTTACTATTTCAATCTAAACCAAACATGAAAGATTGGCTTCTCTATCACTGAAGGGATGCGAGCTTTGGCCCCCAAAAATCTTCAGCAGTGTTGAAAGTTTCTGTTGACATGTGGTAATTGTGTACCCACCAGTAAAAAACACACATCTGGAGATGTTTAATCACTTGGAAAGATGTCAACCCAGTCAAGGTTATGGATAGAGGAAGCAAATGTCCTAGAAAATACAGATAATACCAAAATATTTACAAAAGCAGACCTTCAACTGATCTCAGTTCTCATAGGCTGCCACCCACTTTGGTGAGTTTGTGTAGAAGGGAGAGGGGAGGTAGAAATCAAAGCCCAAGGCTGCATCTCCACACTTGGCGGCAGATGACACTGGAACTCGGGGTTCAGCTGTCAGCCGCACAAGTGTGTTTGTGTGCACAGAGCCATGCATTTAACAGACAGATATTCCCGAACCTTTGCTGACCCCATTACAGAAACAGACTGTGGATGATAGGCCGAATTTATTATTTTTTTCTAACAGAAAAAAAAAATTTTAAGGATGGGTTCTCCTGTGTTGCCCAGGCTGGTTTTGAACTCCTGGCCTCAAGCAGTCCTCCCATCTCGGCCTCCCAAAGTGTTGGGATTACAAGCGTGAGCCACTGCACCTGGCCAACAGGCTGAATTTAGAACTATGTTTGGAATGATTTTGGTGTGAGTTTTTTTGGCCACCAACTCTATGGAAATTTCCTTTAAAAAAGTTTGATTTTATTAACCAAAACACCTGCCTTGATGTTTTAGTGATACTGCCTCTTAAAGATTACGGTGCCGTGAGAAGCAGTGGATAAAACCAAATTTTGTTTTAAACTCCCTAAAGGCAGAACTTAGGTTTTCTTTTGATTGTTTTATGTAGGGCCTTATATCAAACCGTTCTGAACCAGAGGGAAAATGACAGGGTTGACCAGCCAGAGAAATGAGATGTGTTTGAACCTGTTAAGCCACCTCTGTGAAAGGAAGGCAGGGAGTGTGTCCTCATTGGAAAGCGACCTGTGACCCCCTTCTGCCCCAGATGTTGTCAATGTCATGCTCTGGCTGCCACAACAGACTCTTAAATACATTCATATGCTCATCTCGGTCTTGCAGGATTTTTTGTTTTGTTTTCTTCGAGACAGGGTCTTGTTCTGTCACCCAGGCTGGAGTGCAGTGGCACAATCTTGGCTCACTGCAGCCTTGACCTTCTGGGCTCAGGCTGTCCTTCCCCTCAGCCTCCCAAGTGGTTGGGACTACAGGCATGTACTACCATGCCTGGGTAAATTTTGTATTTTCTTTATAGAGCCCAGACTGGTCTTGAACTCCCGGGCTCAAGCGATCTGCCTGCCTTGGCCTCCCAAGATCTTGCAACTCTTAATCCATTCTTTGGCATGCTATATTGCCCATGGGGTAAGCCTTCACATGGCTCACTGGGCTCTGCATGATATGGCTGCTGCTGCTCTCTCTGGGCTCTGCCTCTTCCCTCCCACCTCACCACACTCCAGCTATTTAAAAACACATGCTTTGAGTTCCAGGGATGTGCTTCATTCTCTTGCCTCTATGCCTCTTTATGTTATTTTCTTTGGAATGCCTGTTCCCCAGGGCCCTTTCCTTTCTCCAACTTCTTTCTTCAGCTCTGTTTAAACATCCCTTCCTTAGGAAGCCCTCCCTGACCCCCCCGCCTCCCACACCCGCTGACTCTGGGCTGGGTATTCCTCCCCACCATGTTCCTGTAGTTACTCTGGTTCAGTCTGTTTCACGGTCTTGTTTCCCACTGGGCATGTGCTCTTTAAAGACAAGCTCTGACATATATCCCCAGAACCTAGCACAGTGCCTGGCACGTAGAAGCTGCTTAAACAATCTTTTTTATTTTTATTTTTTGAGACGGAGTCTCGCTCTGTTGTCTAGGCTGGAGTGCAGTGGCCGGATCTCAGCTCACTGGAAGCCCTGCCTCCCAGGTTTACGCCATTCTCCTGCCTCAGTCTCCCAAGTAGCTGGGACTACAGGCGCCCACCACCTCGCCCAACTAGTTTTTTGTATTTTTTAGTAGAGACGGGGTTTCACCGTGTTAGCCAGGATGGGCTCGATCTCCTGACCTCGTGATCCGCCCGTCTCGGCCTCCCAAAGTGCTGGGATTACGGCTTGAGCCACCGCGCCCGGTCAATAATCTTTATTAAATGAAATAGTATGCAATAAATGGCCAGTGGTGAATGTTCTGCCTCCCCCACAGAGATGCTGCATTTTAACCAGTGTCTTATGAAACCCAGTGCCTTTACCCAGAAGCATGGATCAGTGCCAGCACTGGAGGACACTGGCAAAACATCTAGTTCAGTTGTTCCAAACCACTGTGCATCAGAATCACCTAGGGAGTTGAAAAAATTACAGCTCCCTAGGCCCTGGCTCCATGCAGTAGCCAGGAAGCTGTATTCATAAAACTCCTCCCAAGATTCTGAGGCAGACATTGGACTAATAGTTGGGAACCACTGATTTAGTCCAACTGACTCTTTGTACACGTGGGAAGCCTGAGGCCTAGAGAGGTTAAGTGATGTGTGCCCAATACTGTCTAGCTTATAAATAGCATAACCTGAAATAGAACATCTTTTTTGCATATTAAAAATAATCTTTTTTGTACAGATGGAGTCTCAACTATGTTGCCCAGGCTTGCCCAGGCTAGTCTTGAACTCCTGGGCCCAAGCAATCCGCCTGCCTTGGCTTCTCAAAAGTGTTGGGATTCCAAGCTTGTACCACGGCACCCGAAATGAGCATCTTTTTGTTTTGTTTTGTTTTTGAGACAGAGTCTCGCTCTGTTGCCCAGGTTGGAGTGCAGTAGTGCGATCTCAACTCACTGCAACCTCTACTTCCTGGGCTCAAGTGATTCTCCTGCCTCAGCCGCCCAAGTAGCTGGGACTACAGGCATGGGTCTGGCTAATTTTTGTATTTTTAGTGGGGATGGAGTTTCACCATGTTGGCTGGCTGGTCTTGAACTCCTAGCCTCAAGTGATCCTCCTGTGTCAGCCTCCTAAAGTGCTGGGATTACAGGCATGAGCCACCATACCTGGCCTGAAATGAAACATCTTCTGATCTAAATTCTGGCTACAGAAGTCTTAGTCACTGTGGTGAGCCAGGGGCTGTGGGTAGGGGGACCCTCCAGAGGGAGCTCCTCTTGCCCCAGCAAAGTGCCACCCAGGCCACCTTGGCAGCCTCTGCTATCTATCCAGCTGGTCAGCTCTGCACCGCCCCCCTCATGGAGTCTAGTATATATTTATACTTTTGTATGTATATATTGACATATATAGAAGGAGCTCTTTAAGGACTTAATAACTTTCTGCTTCTCTTCAGAAAAGAAGAGGGCAAAGGGACCTGAACAACCCACACCCCCAATTCAGGAAGAGCCTGAACCTGTTAGCAATGTCCTACAAGGAGATGACATTCTTGCTTTGGCCATTAAGAAGGAAGACTTGAAGGAGGTGAGGATGAAGCCTAAGCTTCCCTTATCATAGAAACGTTTCCCTGCCAGCAGCCTGAGTGGTCTAGAACACCAGCCATGTCCACTGTCTTCCCACCATCTCCCTACTCATGGGGAGTGTGTAACTCCATGGAAAAATCCACTGAACACAGATTCTTTTCACTTTACCACCTTAAGGAATTCACTGTATTGTCTGTTTTAACATTTCTGAGATTCATATAGAACCACGGGGGAAATGAGATGATGAGGTATCTTGCTCCCGTAGAGGTAGGTGCCATCATTCCCATTTCACAGAAGGGAGGATGAGTTTAAGGAGCAAAGGTACAGCTCTGGGTAAAGCTGCTAAACCCTAACCCCATGCTTCACTTGGGAGAGTCAGCCACCCCTCACCTGAACTATCTGGAGGCATAAGATGGTCTTTTTTTTCCCTCCAGGATATTACTAAGTCACATATCTGTTACACAGGCATTTCCTCAACAGAACATATGGGCAGAGCTGAAGAAACAGATCTGTCAGCCTTCAGGAACTCTACCCAGAACTAGAACGGAGGAGATGGGTGATGCTCTTCCTCCTTCCACCACAGGTGGAATTCTCCTTTGTTTTATTTCTTTTTAGCAACATATTCCTCGCCTTACTGAAAAGGAAGATAAACGCGTCATTACCCAGAAATTTATCATCCGTAAACTCAAACCCACGGATCCTAGGAGGAAGGTCTGCCACCTTATAGCACGTCCTGCAAATCCCGATGCAGCCACAAAGCCTCTGGACTACTCTGGTACACCCAGTCTCAGCCCTGGCTTCACTGTCTTTCAACTCATGGGTCAACCTCAAGAGAAACCCAGTCTCCATCAGAAAGTTGCCCTCTTGAGAGTTGCCCACCCACAGCTTCTTTCCCCTTTCTTCTTTTATCCTCACAGGTCCTGGTGACAGCTTCGATGGCAGTGACCAGATCCTGCCCCACCACATCTTGGGGAGTCTCCAGGACTTTAAGAGAATTGCACTTGCTCGAGGGAACACCCGGGTTTGTTTGCACAGAACTACCAGGATGAGAGCAGTCACTGAAGTCATTTCGGTCTTCCACCTGACAGAGTCAAGCAGGGCTGGGGTTAAAGAGACAGTTTAGTCTCTAGGTTTCGAGTCTGAGTTGATAAGGGACCCTCTCCCAGAATAGTTAGACACTTCAGTTACAAGGTACAAAAGGCAGCTGAAGCTGGCTTCAGTGAAGTCGGGGATTTACTGTAAGGATTCCAGAGATTGCCTCATGGAACCCAAAGGTGGGAGTACCTGGGTCTGAGTAGACTGAACCCAGAAAGGCATCAGGACTCGGCCCACATGCCTCATTTCCTTCTGCTCTGTGCACTGTCTTGATTTTCCCTTCTCTGGAGACTGGCCTGCCCTCCTCACTCCACATGGTGGAGGAAGGTGGCTTCCTACTGCTTCCTGGGCCATGGGAAGATTCTGTATCTTTTCAACCTTCCCATCATGCAGTGCTTCTCCTGTCTCTTCCCCTTGCTTCCCTGGATCCAGGCTGACTCTGGTCAGGCGCTAAGGGGCCTGGGGCCATGTAAGAATGCTTCCATTTACACATGGGTGAAGGTGTCAATCAACGTCAGTTGTGAGGAGGACCAATAACACTAGAAGATGTTGACCCTAATCTTGAAACAGAAGTTCCCTTTCTGCGGGAGACTGGACTGACAGCTGCTTTCAGGGCCCCCTGCTTCGGGGATTTATTTTCTGTCACTGGCTACCCTGGAGTCCTGAAGAGGAGGGATTCTCAGCACAGTGGGATAACAGCATGGGTTTAGGCCTCAGCAAATGTGTGCTCAGCCCCGCCAGAGCCTTCTCACTGCTTTCCACATGCCTATGTTGTACTTTTCAGCTGGCTGAGCTGATACCTACCTCAACCAGTCTGATGACCCTCATCTCTGCTAAAGGAGAGTCAAAGCAAAAAGCCCCCAAAGAAGAGAAGAGACCTCCCTGGGCCCCACCTCCTCAGCACAACTTTCTGAAAAACTGGCAGCGTAACATAGCCCTGCGGAAGAAGCAGCAGGAAGCCCTCAGTGGTGAGCAGAGCAGACAGGGCTCCCGCCCAGCCTCCATATGGCGCAAGGCTCTGCTGGATTGTTTACTCTCCTCCAGAGCCTGGCCTCGGGCTGACCACATATGTGCTGTTCACTCCCAAGAGCGTCTCACTCTGAAGCTTCAGTGGGTCCTGAAATCAGCCCCATGAGGGAAGCTGTCCGATGCAGACTGCCAAGGCCCCTGCTTGTTCTGGTTTGGCAGAGTGGCTGCAATCTTGCCTCTCTCTCTAGAACACCTAAAGAAGCCGATCAGTGAGCTGCTCATGCACACTGGGGAGACCTACAGACGGATCCAGGAGGAGCGGGAGCTCATTGACTGCACACTTCCAACGCGGCGTGATAGGAAAGTGAGGCCACCTGTCCTAAGTGCCCGGGGGACAGGGGGTGGCACGGAGGAGGGGGGTGGGGGGCAGGTATCTGGACACAGGGATGCTGGTTTCAGGTGGCACAGCTGGGGAGAAAAAAACCTATCCATTGCAAAGCATCATTAAGCCCTCAAGGCCTTTACTAAATTCTATGATTAGTCAGTAAGGTTATTCAGCCTGTGGTGGCCACACAGGTAGCGAGTTATTAGAGTAGTCTTAGTGTTTGTCTCCTAGGAGCTTAGACTGAGTGGAGCCTACACCCTAAGGAGAGAGGCTGAAGAGTCCCCCACTTTGTTCTGGTAGACCAGTGCAGTACCTGTCCCAACCCACACCATCTGGCTGGGGGCAGGTAAAGATGACAACAGGGTGTCCAGAAAACGTGGCAGTAGAGGCTTCTGTTCTGCAATCATGGCAGCAGTGAATTCCCCAGAGGGAGCATCTGTAGCCTGTGGTGGTGCTTATCTTCCCACATCTCCACCAGCATCTGGCTGAGGTGTCCAGGTAATCTGACTCACCTTTCCTTCCTTGCCAGAACTGGGAGAACAGCGGGTTCTGGAGTCGACTGGAATACTTGGGAGATGAGATGACAGGTCTGGTCATGACCAAGACAAAAACTCAGCGTGGCCTTATGGAGCCCATCACTCACATCGGGAAGCCCCACTCCATCCGGGTTGAGACAGGTGAGGCGCAAGGCTGTAAGCCAGCTGGCATCTTGTGCCTGGCCCAGAGGCAGGGTAGCGTGGCAGTGGCCAGCATGGCTCTACAGTGCGGCCCAGGGCCTGTTTCTCTGTGGCCTTAGGCAAGTCCCGGAGTCTTCCTGAAGTCTGGCTCCCTCTTCCTTTTCTTCAGTAAAACAGTGAGAGAGCTAGGAAACTGGAGTGCAGCCATAGAGCTGCCGTCCAGTGTGGAGCCTTGAGCTGCATGCCACCGGTGAGCACCTGGACCGTGGCTGCCCTGCACTGAGAAGTACTGTCAACTGGACACTGGCTTCAGTGTGAAAACAATATATTTTATTAATCATTTTTATATTGATTGCATGTCAAAATGACAATTTTTTTTATATACTGAGTTAAATAAACTATATTACTAAAATGAGGCTAGGCACAGTGGCTCACGCCTGTAATCCCAGCACTTTGGGAGGCTGAGGCAAATGGATCACTTGAGGTCAGAAGTTCAAAACCAGCCTGGCCAACATGGTGAAACCCCATCTCTACTAAAAATACAAAAATTAGCTGGGCATGGTGGTGCTCGTCTATAATCCCAGCTACTTGGGAGGCTGAGGCAGGAGAATTACTTGAATCTGGGAGGTGGAGGTTGCAGTGAGCCAAGATCATGCCACTGCACTCCAGCCTGGGCAATAAGAGCAAAACTCTGTCTCAAAAAATAAATAAAATAAATAACCTATATTACTAAAATGAATCCCACCTGTTTCTTTTTTCCTTTTTCAGTGTGGTATCTAGAAAACTTTCAGTGACACATGTGGCTTGTGTTTGTGGTTTGCATCCTGTTTCTCTTGAGCATATCTGCTTTAGAGCCTGCCAGGCTGCCTGGGTTCAGGTCCCAGCCATGTCATGTTAGTGAACCCCTCTGGCCTGTAGTTTCCTTATCTGTAAAACATTCACAGAGTTGTGATAGGGCTAAATGAGATATGAAATGTATTAAGTTCTGACTCATTGTTAAGCACTCAATAAAAGGTAGCTGCTATTATCATTTTTATTATAATCCAAAAATTTGGCTATTTGGAAGCTAATTTTGCAGAAGTCTTGTGTAGGGCTGCTGAGGAGATACGGGACAGGAGAGCAGAGTCCAGCTGCTGCAGGGAAGCTGTATTTTTCATCCTTCCTAGAAATGGTGTTGGGATAGGCACTCTCAGAGCCCTTGAGAAGTGGGTGAGCAAGGGGGCATGGCAGCAGCCTGTGTTGAGGGTCCTTGGACCTCATGCTAGGATTACCAGCCCAGAGGGATGCTTCATATCGCTACACCTGGGATCGGAGTCTATTTCTGATCTACCGACGCAAGGAGCTGCAGGAAATCATGGCAGAGCTGGATTTCAGCCAGCAGGTTAGTATGGCCTCCATGCCCCAGTCAGAAGCCCCTTGGGGCAGTGCCTGTCTTCAGTCAGCTCTTCTAACCTTTCTCCGTCTCTCGGAGGATATTGATGGCCTGGAGGTGGTGGGCAAAGGGCAGCCCTTCTCAGCAGTTACTGTGGAAGACTACACAGTGTTTGAAAGAAGTCAGGGAAGCTCCTCTGAAGAGACAACATACTTGTGAGTGCAGCCTGAACCCGGGGGAGTTCTCCGGGAACTGAAGAGTTCTCCAGCATCTACCAGTATGAAAGAGCAGGCTTCCCTCCCTGAGATCAGGGTGCCTGCACCCTAGCTTCTCTCCAGTGGTTGCCACCCACTCCTTGAACCCATTCCAGCAGCTGTGCTGGCTTTCCTATTGCCACCTGCTCCTGTCCAACAACTAACCCCTAATGGGGCAGACATTCCCTTGCTGGTCAAGTGAGGGCTCTCTAGACCCTCCCACTGCTGTGCATCTTGAATGCCTCTGGCATGGAAAGTCTATGTATTTCTGTGTACCATGAATAGCTCTGGCAGGAGGGCTTGAAGAGTCTGTGTGTTTCTAAGAACCTCCCACCTAGAGCAATGGGTCAGGAGGAAGCTGCACAGGAGTGGAGTTGATCATACTCTATTGCAGGGTGGAGCTGGTTGTGTTTCTAGGCTTCCTGGTGACCATTTCTGCGGGGTTCCTTATGGCATGACTGGCAGCCTAAGAGAAAATAAGTCACTGGCTTTTCTTACAGAGGCACATTGGCCAGTTCCTCTGATGTCCCCATGCCTATTCTCGGCCCTTCTCTTCTGTTCTGTGGGAAGCCAGCTTGCTGGATCAGAGGCAGTAATCCACAGGACAAGGTAAAACTGCCTCCACCGCACCTGCTGGGAGGGCCTCCCTTGGGGGTGCAGCCCCGAGGTGTCTGTGGCAATTACCAGCAGCCTGCACAGTCTCCTGTTTGGGTTTTTATCTGTTCGTGCATTCAGCACATCTGAAAATGGTGACAGCAACACTAACTTGAGCAAGAATAAAATCACAAGGCTGCAGACCGTCATAAGCCACTTGGGGCTTATACCTAGCCCCCAAGCATGTAAACAAGCAAACTCTCTCAAGTAGGTATGGCTCTAAGAAGGTTCTAAAATATTCTTCAGATGCTGAGGAATAGAAATGTTCATTGGGTATAAAATATATTTTATCTGACCAGGCGTGGAGGTTCACGCCTGTAATCCCAGCACTTTGGGAGGCTGATGTGGCTGGATCACCTGACATCAGGAGTTCAAGACCAGCCCTGGCCAACATGGTGAAAACCTATCTCTACACTAAAAATACAAAATAGCAGGGTGTGGTGGTGGACACCTGTAATCCCTGCTACTTGGAAAGCTGAGGCAGGAGAATCGCTTGAACCCCGGAGGCAGGGTCGTAGTGAACTGAGATCACACCATTGCACTCCAACCTGGGTGACAAGAGCAAAACTCTGTCTCAAAAAAAAATTATATATAAATATATATATATATATGTATATATATATATTTATATATATATTATCTTCTCTTCTTACTGTTGAGGGTAACCTCAGAGACAACCATATTGGAGTAGGATACCACTCTATGTGACAGTGGCCAAGCCCTGGAGGCCTGGGACACGAGACTTGCAGTGCTACAGCCAGAAAAGTTCTGGGCAGACCAGATGAGTTGTTCACTCTAGGCCAGGGTCTCCAGCAAAGACATTTCTTGTCCCTCCTCCTTCCAGAGGCAGGTCGGGATTGCTGTTCACTTGACCTTTGAAACCCTGGAAGGTGAGAAAACCTCCTCAGAACTGACTGTGGTCAATAATGGCACCGTGGCCATTTGGTATGACTGGCGACGGCAGCACCAACCGGACACTTTCCAAGACCTGAAGAAAAATAGGATGCAGCGATTTTACTTTAACAGCCGGGAAGGTACTTGGGCGAAGCCACCCTACACGCTGGCTCCTGTCTGGGGCTGTTTTAATCCTCGTGAGACATCAAAATTTAGTTATGGCCCAGTTCCTGTAAGTTTGAGTCCCTGTCATTCCTTCCGTGAAATGTGTGGCCTGACTATTCATGTCTGTTGAGAGACTGACGGAACTTGAGAACCCGGGGAGGTGAGCCACCTGGGAGCAGAAACGTTCTAGGGGCTCAGTTATCTAGATGCACAGGCTTGGAGCTAGGATGGCCAGCTGCCTCCGTTTGCCTGGGACTTTAGCACTCAAAATCCCCCTTTCCAGGGCTGAAACCTCTCAGCCCTGGGTAAACTGGGATGGTTGGCCAGTCACCTGGCCTGGGGCTCAGTTAACTGCATGTAGGAGCATACAGGTCTGGGGCTCAGCCAGCTCCTGCATGTTGGAAACCTCAGTCTCTGTCCCTCTCAGGTGTGATTCTGCCTGGAGAAACTAAAACCTTTACCTTCTTCTTCAAGTCTTTGACTGCTGGGATCTTCAGGGAATGTTGGGAGTTTCGAACCCATCCTACTCTATTAGGAGGTGCTGTGCTGCAAGTCAATCTCCATGCGGTCTCCCTGACCCAGGATGTTTTTGAGGATGAGAGGAAAGTACTGGAGGTAAGGGACCCAGGACCATGGCCACGGTGGGCATCAGGTAGGGTATCCTGCTATTCTTCCTGGCAGTGCCTGCAGGGATGGTATTTCTCCCAGCCTAAGAGGAGAATTGAATTTTTAGCAAACAGGTAACTACTTTTGTTCCATGAACACTTCCCAGGGCTTGTGATGTAAAAGATGGGTGCGCTGGCTAGGCAGGTGAGGAGCAGCTTGCAGCAATGCCATGCATGGCCCCACTGAGTTAGAAAGAAATTAGACTGAGCCTAAGAGGCAGACTGTGTAAAGTACAAACAATGCATGGCCCTATGCACTGGTCTATGTTTTGTCCATCGCTGTCTAGTACTATACAGTGGAGTTGCGTTTAACCGACAAGACTTCAAAACTAGTGATAATAATTAATAAATAGCAGGGTGAGTCTGCCCACCGTCCCACTCAATCAGCTGACAACTCTGGAGTGAGTGTGAGGTGGGAACTGGGAATCTGTCCCCTCGAATCAGTTTCACAGTGTGGCCATTTGAGCCGTGCATCCTGGGATTTGGTAGAAAGCTGTGCTTTTTTATTTTTTGTGGCCCCCAGTCACAAGGCCGGCTCCTTCAGCTGGAGCTCAGCCAGTGGTGATCAAAGGTCATTTTGACAATGTCATGCTTGCTTTACTCACTGACTGTAGCACTCATGTCTCACGCAAGGTGCCCCTCCCCTATGTTTCTGTGACACTGACTGAAGCCTGATGGAGGTTCACCACCATCCTCAGAAGCACCCCCACTGTGTGCCCCACCCCTTCTTCCTAATCTGGTGACATGCTAACTGTGTGATCACCAGGCCCCAGGCAGCAGCAGCCTTCCCTGGAACTGGCCCTCCTCTGGATCCTTTTCATCCATTTTTAGGGAACAAGGATATCTGGAGAGATTCAGAGGCTTTCGGGTCTTAGAACAGGCGTGTGTGTGTGTGTGTGTGAGAGAGAGAAAGAGAGAGATAGAGGGAAAGAGAGAGAGAGAGCCAATGCCAGGAACTCAGACCCTAGGAAGGCACAAAGTCCTGGGGGCTCCAACTTCCTGAAGGATGCATGGGTTTTGAGAGCCTGGGCTGCCATCCTCTGCTACCTTCCCATTTGCAGAGCAAACTGACGGCCCATGAGGCAGTCACCATCGTTCACGAAGTGCTGCAGGAGGTGCTGATGGGCGTCTTGACCCCGGAGCGCACACCATCACCTGTGGATGCCTATCTCACCAAGGAAGACTTGTTCCGGCACAGGAATCCTCAGGTGAGGCCCAGTACCAGTACCAGCCTCTGTCCCATCATGTGTGCCCTGAGTCAAGGGTCCCCAGCCCCCAGGTCGCACAGCAGCAGGTGAGCAGTGGGTGAGCAGCATTACCGCCTGAGCTCTGCCTCCTGTCAGATCAGCAGTGGCATTAGATTCTCATAAGAGCGCGAATCTTATTGTAAACTGCACATGGGAGGGATCGAGGTTACACACTCCTTATGAGAATCTAACTAATGCCTGATGATCTGAGGTGGAACAATTTCATCCTGAAACCATTCCCCCACTGCCTGCCATCCGTGGAAAAATTGTCTTCCATGAAACCAGTCCCTGGTGCCAAAAAGGTTGCGATTGCTGCCCTAGGTGAGAGTAATAGCAAACTCTTTTATGTGTCAAACTCTGATCTGCACATCTTCCATGAATATCTCACCTCTCCTCACAGCAGTCCTATGAGATGGGTACTACTTATTTTTATTTATTTATTTTTTAGAAATAGCATGTCACTCTGTCACACTCCAGGCCAGAGTACAGTGTCCCACTCATAGCTCACTGTGACCTCAAACTCCCCAGCTCAGGTGATCCTCCCACCTCAGCCTCCTGAGTAGCTAGGACTACAGGCATGCATCACCATGCTCAGCTAATTTCTCTATAGGAGGATCTTTTTTTTTTTTCGGTAGAGATAGGATCTCTCTGTGTCACATAGGCCAGTCTTGAACTCCTGGGTTCAAGTGATCCTCCTACCCTGGCCTCCCAAAGCACTGGGATTGCAGGCTTGAGTCACTGTGCCTGGCCCTGGTACTGTTTATATCCTCATTTACATTGAGGAAACTGAGGCCCAGAAAGATGAAGTGATTTGTCCAGGGTAATTTTGCTAATAAGTGGATTCCTGGTGAGAATGGAGCTTCACAACTCCTTCATTCAAACCCAGGCTTCCTTGGAAGCCCAAATGCAAAAAAAAGCTTCAACTTGGAGGTTCCCAGGTTGAAAAGGAAGTAGGGGGCCCCTCTGGCTGCAGCCCTCCTGCTGGCTTCCTCCCTGCCTCCTCCATCAGTGCTCTCAGGGGAACAGGAAGAAGCCAGGGCCAGCTGGCATGGGCTCTGGTGCCTGCACCCCAGCCTCTCCCTCACAAGCCTTCCCATCTTCTGCTGCAGCTGCATTACGAGCACCAAGTGGTGCAAAGCCTGCATGAACTGTGGCGCCAGTACATGACCCTGCCCCCCAAGGCTGAGGAGGCCAGGCCAGGGGACAAGGAGCACGTCAGCCCCGTAGCCACAGAGAAGGCCTCTGTGAATGCCGAGCTCTTACCGCACTTTAAGAGCCCCATTTCTGAACCTCAAGTGCCCCAGCCTGAGAACGAGGCCCTCAGGGAATCCGGGTCCCAGAAGGCCAGAGTGGGAACCAAGAGTCCTCAGCAGAAGAGCATCATGGAGGAGATCCTGGTGGAGGAAAGCCCAGATGTGGACAGCGCCAAGAGCCCCTGGGAGCCGGATGGCCTTCCCCTGCTGGAGTGGAATCTCTGCTTGGAGGATTTCAGAAAGGTGCTTCCAAGACCCTGGAAGGCATTGGTAGAGAATATTCCTGCCTCGAACCAACAAAGGAGGCCCCAGCAGCCCCTTTTGCTCCATGGGCAAAGAAACAAAATCTGAGAGCCCAGAGAAAGTGATCTCTTGGGTCTATCTATCTATTTATCTATCTATCTATCTTTCTTTGAGATGAAGTTTTGCTCTTGTTGTCCAGACTGGAGTGCAGTGGCACGATCTCAACTCACTGCAACCTCCGCCTCCCAGGTTCAAGCGATTCTCCTGCCTCAGCCTTCCAAGTAGCTGAGGTTACTGGCATGCGCCACCACACCTGGCTAAATTTTTTTTGGTGGAGTCTTGCTGTGTTGCCCAGGCTGGAGTGTAGTGGTGCAATTTCAGCTCACTGCAACCTCTGCCTCCCGGGTTCAAGTGACTCTCCTGCCTCAGCCTCCCCGAGCAGCTGGGACTACAGGCATGCACCACCACATCCAGCTAATTTTTATATTTTTTGTAGAGACGGGGTTTTGCTATGTTGGCCAGGCTGGTGTCAGACTCCTGACCTCATGATCCACCCACCTTGGCCTCCCAAAGTGCTGGCGTTACAGGCGTGAGCCACCATGCCAGGCCAATTTTGTATTTTTAGTAGAGACAGGGTTTCACCATTGTTGGTCAGGCTGGTCTCGAACTCCTGACCTCAGGTGATCCACCCGAAAGTGCTGGGATTACAGGTGTGAGCCACCGTGCCCAGCTGGGTTACCTATTTTTGTCTGGGGTGCCCATGCTTCTATGTTCCAGGAGGGGGGCCCACCCTCTGACCCTGGCAAATCTTGGAGAAGGGGTTCATAGGTACAGATTTCTGAGGGGGGTCCCTGCTCCCACCAAAGGCACCCAGACAGCTCTCCATGGCTGCATCCCCTCCTGGTTTCTGATCCCCTGCCACCCATCCCCACATCACCATGCCCTTCACTAGAGGACACAGAGAGCCTTGGTGTCCTGGTGCAGAATGGTGCCCATGACCCTGCCAGGCAGTGATGGTGCTCCCTGATGAGAACCAGAGAGAGGATGCGCTGATGAGGCTCAACAAAGCAGCCCTGGAGCTGTGCCAGAAGCCAAGGCCATTGCAGTCCAACCTCCTGCACCAGATGTGGTAGGTGCCCTGCCAGGAGAGCCGCCCCATCTCCTTCCCTTTGTGGCTCTGCAGGGGTCTTGGGACTCCAGGGGTCTGAGTTTCCCTTGAGCTCAGGTTGCTAGAGCATGTGGCAAACATTCCATGTTCTGGAACCCCGCAGTGCCTGCTGCTCACTGGAGAGCAGTCACAGCAGATCAAACACCTTAACTTTTTTTTCTTCCTGCTTTTTCCTTTTTCCTTCTCAATGAGCAGAGGAATGAAAAAAGGAGAAGCCAGAGGGCAGAAAGAAGGGTGGGGGCAGATTCCATTAAAAGCTTCACTTCTCTGCTGTCACCCTCCCCAGTGCCTGTTTGGAACTTGCTGGTATAGGCGTGGGGTCCTTTTCAAGGCCCTCAGGACAAGCCCCAGGAGCCTTACGCTGGAAGTCTCATGCAAGGTTCAGCCCCTCCAGTGGGACCGGGCCCAAGTCTGGCCCTGGCCTCAAGCCCTTTGAAGTAGGACTGAATTCATACAGGCCTCCTAACCCTAGTCCTGGGCCATGTTTTTTCTTGGTTGCCACTTAAGGCAAGCCAGAACCCCCTCCAAGCACTTGCCCTGGTGGGGAACAGTGAGGATGCTGGCTGCTCAGGCGTGTGGCCAGCATCCTCACTGTTCCACAGCAGTTCCTGGCACCAGCAGTTCCTGGCACCAGGGTCTTTGAAGGGAGAGACCCAAGCCTCTGCAGGTTCAAGGACAAATGAGGAGTGATGGCATTTCTCCATTACGTCTTGCCCTGTAGTTTGCAGCTGTGGCGAGATGTGATTGACAGCCTGGTGGGCCATTCCCTGTGGCTGAGGTCTCTGCTGGGCCTACCTGAGAAGGAGACCATCTATTTGAATGTGCCTGAAGAGCAAGGTCAGATCTTGTACAACCAACCACACCTCTGCATAGCCCCCCTCATCTCTCTGAATGGACAGGCAGCAGTGCCTGGGCCAGTCATACTCCTATGGTGGAAGCTCTGCTAGGCTGAGCCCATGGAGTAGGCCCCTTACCCCCTTCTATCAGCTGCCAGGATGTGGTACCCAGAAGCTACCTTAGTGACCACGTTGGTTTAGTAATCCCAGCAAAGTTAAATGACTTCTCCATGGTCGTTCATGGGAGCATGGCAGAGCCGGGACCAGAACACAGGCACCACAGTCCTGTTTCATGAAGTCACGCGCCTACCAGGGCTCAAGGCTATTGCCCTTTGCTTTTCCTCCTCCCCTCAAGCCTCCTCACGTGCCTGCAGCATCCACTAGGCTGCTGGGGGTCTGTCACATTTTCTTCCACCCACCTCCCTTAGATCAAAAATCACCTCCCATCATGGAAGTGAAGGTACCTGTGGGGAAAGTTGGGAAGGAGGAGCGGAAAGGAGCAGCCCAGGAAAAGAAGCAACCGGGGATCAAAGACAAAGAAGACAAGAAAGGAGCCAAGGTACTCGGGAAGGAGTCATGCTGGGGTGTGGTCTGGGCCAGGTGGGGCTGGGGAGGGGATTGGAGGGGCTGCAGAGGTGGGGGCTGTGGAGGTGGGCATGTGCCCAGGCTCTCCCAGTGAGCTACTGTTGAGGACATCCGGGGCCTACCTCTGGTGCTCCTGAAGGCTGTGTGTGTCTCCCTCTCCCAGCAGGACCGTCCCAACAGCAAGAAGCTCAGGGCAAAGGACGACAAGAAAGTCATAAAATCTACAAGTCGGGACAGGTTTTCCTTGGAAGACCCTATCCCTGACATCAACCTCCCTTCTCAAGAACCCATAGACCCCCTGGTCATGGAGAAATACAACCAGAGGCTGCACAGCGAGGTGAAGGGAAGCACCCAGCAGCCATTCCCCTGCCTCCCACCTGCCTCATTCATTCCGTTCAGTCTGCAAACAATAAGTGCCCACTCCATCATGGTGGAAGCAGAGCTGCTTCAGGAAGGGCATCCTCGTGTGTGAGACAGGCCTCATGAATAAAGAATGTGCCTAGCATGTTAGGTGATGAGCACGATGCGAGAGAAGATAGACCAGGCAGGGAATGGAGGCACAGAGGCCTCAGTGAGGAGGTGACAACCCACAAAGACTTGAAGGGAGGGGAAGGGAGGCCAAATGGACGTCCAGTGAAGAGTGCTTTAGGCAGGGGGAGCAACTGCCACGGGAGGGAGGGGCCAGAAGGGACAGGGTGGTAGATGGGGAGCAGGTCATGGGGGTGAGGGATGGTTTGCAGGCTATTGTGAAGACTTGGGATTTTTCGGAGTGGAAATGAGAAGTCATGCAAGGTTTTGAAGAGCAACGCGATAGGGTCTGATAGGCTTTAGAAGATGGCTCTGGCTGCCCTTTGGAGAACAGACTCTAGGGGAACAGAGAGGAAGGAAGCCCTTCTCTTTATGCTGCTTCCACTCACTCCCCGTTAGGTGCATCCTGGCAGACGTGTTCCTTGGGAGAACACCATGTAGGGTGCATTCCCATCAATTGTAAGGTTTTTGAAGGACTAGAGAGACTTCATCCTAATCCGTTCTTAAGTAGCAGGTCCTTAGAGATTCACCCAGGTTTTCCGTTTTGTTTTTTTGTTACTGTTGTTGTTTGTTTTGGAGGGGAGGTCCACAAAGCCATTTTCAATATGTCAGTATGTCTAATGGCCACGCCTTGTCTTCTTCTAAGGTGGACACCTGGGGAGCTGGGATTACATCATGTATTGTGTTCACACTCTGGATCTCATTTGATCAAAAGTTCCCTTTGCCACTGGTGATATCACTAAGATATCTGATGGTTGATGGGGTCTAGAAAGTAATTAAAGGGCTCTGAGGACTCACAGGGGTCGACCCTTCCATGGCTCTTTGATATTAAGAATCAACTAGCAGACCAGGTGCAGTGGCTCATGCCTGTAATCCTAGCACTTTGGGAGGCCAAGGTGGGCAGATTGCCTGAGCTCAGGAGTTTGAGACCAGCCTGGGCAACATGGTGAGATCCCGTTTCTAATAAAAATACAAAAAATTAGCCAGGCATGACACTCGCCTATAGTCCCAGCTACTTGGGTGACTGAGGCACAAGAATCGCTTGAACCCGGGAAGTGGAGGTTGCAGTGAGCTGAGATCATGCCATTTCACTGCAGCCTGGGTGACAGAGCGAGACTCTTATCTCCAAAAAAAGAAAGAAAGAAAAAAAGAATCAATTTGCTGGCCAGGCACCGGTGGCTTTCACCTGTAATCCTAGCACTTTGGGAGGCTGAGGCAGGTGGATTGCTTGAGCCCAGGAGTTCGACATCAGCCTAGACAACACAGGGAGACCCCATCTTTAAGGAAAAAAAAAAAGAATCAACTTGCCTGGGCTTGTATGATCCAACCCCATTGGAGGGCTCAGTCCCAGAGACCTTTCAGTGTGTGGATCTGTTATCATACAGGAAGGAAAATTGGCCTCCAGGAGACCAGAGTAGAACTGGGACTGAGCCCAGGCCTACCCCAAACGGCTAAATGGGCACTGCTCCATGGGATCCCTGGAGTTTCCCTTTAACAACCTGGCTCCAGTGCCTCCATATGTCAAAGGTACCGGCGCAGGGCCACCTCCCCAGATTGGTTTCAAAAATAAAACTGCAAAAGCAGGTGGATTGCTTGAGCCCAGGAGTTCAAGACTAGCCTGGGCAATGTGGTGAAACCCCATCTCTAAAAAAAAATAGAAAAAAAGTAGCCAGGTGTGGTGGTGCACGCCTGTAGTCCCAGTTACTTGGGAGGCTGAGGTGGGAGAATCACCTGAGCCAGGGAAGTCAAGGCTTGCAGTGAGCCATGATCACACCACTGGACTTCAGCCCGGGTGACAGAGAGATCCTGTCTTTTTTTAAAAAAAAGCAAAACCAAAAATTATTTCGCAAGAACTTTGAACTTGTGAAATTCTTTCACAAACAACTGGTTTCTTTCCCCTCTCCAGCTATTCTCCCATAGCACAATTGATACATAGGTGCTTCCCACAGAGGAAACCGTGCCTGTGATGTTGTCCCGTTCTTCCAGGTCCATGGGCTGCTGGACACCCTGGTGACCGACCTGATGGTCCTGGCTGATGAGCTCAGCCCCACAAAGAATGTCGAGGAGAGTTTGCATCTCTGCAGGTGACTCTCGGGCCCAAGCAACCTTCTGGAAAATGGGTTAATAAATAATAAAGAACCTTCAAGTTTCTACTACTTCTGTGTGCCTCTGTGTCTTACATGATGGATCTTGGCTAGGTCAGCTCCTGGTCCAGGTCCTCCCATGTCCCATCTGCCCTCAGATCCCCTCCTGCCAGCTGCCAGAGCCCTCCAGCAGGAGGAGAGACAGACATAGCTGGGGAGGTGATGTGAGGGATGCCAAGCAGAAGAGCAGGTTGGTAGCAAGACAAGGAGTCAGGTGACAGGACACAGTGTGTCACCTCTGGTAGTCCCTGCCTCTGGCTTCCTTGTCCCAAACTTTTAGGGTCATACTTCCTGGAGCCAGGTCTTCCTAAAGTGTCATCACTAAGTATGACAAAGTGTGAGATGAGGAGTAGAACTAGACCCATGGGACCTGGCTCCCTGCTATCTCCCTTTAGCTGGGTCCCAGGGCCCCAACTCAGTCCCTGCAGATCATGCTCACCACACTTCTTCAGCTCTAGAGGCCACATCACCTTGTTATTTCGGGGTCTAGTCTTCCTTATCCCCTCCTCATCTCAAAGTATCTGGCCTTGAGCCACCTTTCTGCCTTAAAAACAGCTACTGATCTTCATGCTACCTCCCTTGCTCAGGGGAACATGAAACAGGCTAGAAATGGCTCTCAGAAAGGTACTGTCAGCTCAGACTCATGCCCATCATTGTCTTCTGTCAGTCATAACCATTTGGGGCTGGGTTCCCCATGTGAACAGCACTCCAGGCTCCCAGAGTTTGAAGAACAACTTTGGTTTTTGGGTGGGTGGGCGTCCTTAAGTGGGCCTGAGGGATCCTCCAGTTGAGATGCAGAAGGAGGATGGAGAGCAGGATCTGACTCCGTGTGGGAAAGGCAGGGAGGGGGCTGTGCTGGAGTCCTGATGCCCTCCTCCCCTAGAAGGCAGGGGCTCCACCAAAAAGCCAGCCCCAGGGAATGGCCCTGCCCTCTCCTTTAACGTCCTCCTGGCCCAGAGGAGGAAGGGGAATGGTGTGGTGGGGGTGTTGGAGACCCCCTCCTTTCCTGTTGAAGAGGCAGGGGAAGGGTTAACTCAAAGCAGAGGGATCGCCAGCACTGGCTCCAGATTTGCACTTCCTGGGGGCGGCCAACAGGCAGGTCCCCCACCTCTCAATGCACCACCTGCTTGGCCAGCAGGAAGGGGTTAACCTGCCCTGCGCTTCCTCCTGTGTCCTGTTACTGCTGAGGCAGACCTGCCGGGCCAGCTGAGCAACTTTCCTCGGAGTGCTGCCTGGCGCTGGCTAGGAGGCAAACGCATGCGGGAAGAGCTGCTACCCATTCCAGGGACCCTGCCGCTGCCCCTCTGAGGGGTCTGCGCCTCCTGGGAGCAGGTGGGTCTCTGGGACGAGGGTCCATGGTGGATGGCTCTGGAGACGCTCCCGAGGCTGTGCCGTTCCCCTGCTGCACAGGTTGGAGGGTCACCGCAGAGGCTACTCAGCCCGGGGCTGGGGCCCAGGGAGCCCACACTGGAGGTAAGCTTCCTCCCTGGCCCCCTCCCTGGCAGTGGCGGCATGGAAGGCGGGAGTTGGTGGGGAGCAAAGAGTGGGCTCGGGGCTTAGTCTCTTTTCCAGGTGCGAGGGAGAAGGCTGAGCTGTAGAGGACCTAAAGGCTTCTTTCCTGCCACCCCTCCCTCCCTGCAGCCCCCACAAAGGGACTCAGGGCCCCCTCCCCGTCCATCCTGGGACTTAGCATCTTTGGTGGCATTCCCCACAGACTCCTTCTGCACATCTCTGCTGTTTCCTCTTCCTCAGCCCCTCTTGCACACCTCTAGCCTCAGGGCAGCCCCCCTCCCCCAGCTCCTGTGCTCCCAGGAGGCAGCTGTTACAGTGGCCAGAAGCTTAGAGCTCAAGCTCACCCCCATTCCTACAGCATCAAGAAGGGCACTGTCATTCCCCACTGCTCAGGCTGGACCTGATTTGGAGGCAGGGGCTGGAGCCCACCTTAGCAGAGGACAGGAACGGGGTGTGGGCTGGGCTGGTGGGTGCACAGACTTTGCGCAAACTCATGCACGTGTGACTGGACAGATTTGGGTTCTTTCCGTTTCTCTGAAGCCCTTGCTGGGGACGAGCGATCTGCGTTTTTCGGTCCTGACTTTTGGGAAGCTCTCCAGATCCCCCATCCTGCAGGCCCTGAGAAGAGCAGCCCCTCCCTACTGCGCAGTTCTCCTTGGGACCCTGTATGTAGGCGAGAGCTGATACTCCGTGGCCCATCCCACCGCCTGCTGGCCATGCTCCCATCCCCTCAGTCGCCTCCTTCCTCTGTCCTCTTCCTCATCTCCGAATTCTCAGGCCCTGCCCTCTCTGTGCCCTTCCCTCCACCTGACAGGGTCCGGCTCAAGGTCACTGCAGTAATTCCATCTCCAGCTGCCCAGGGCTGCTGCTGCTACCGCCACTGCCTTATCGGCCGCTGGGTTTCTGTTTCACTCCCTTTTATTTCTGGGCATATTGTGTTCGATAAAACCCTTTGCTTGTAACACTGCTGGCAGCGCTCCCAGCTGCTCCCTCCCGCGTTCCTTCCTTTCCTCCTCCCCTCTCTGTGCTCTGGCAGCCTCACCGTGTTCCCTCAAACTCCAGAGAAGGAATATCAAGGTGCCTCCCCATGTTTCCGACCCCACACTTCCCCCCAGCCCCTGCAGGGGTGTGCAGAGAATGCCCACCTTCTGTGAGAAAGATCCAGGCAGGGCCGCTGGGCCCACACCGAGAGTCCCCTCCCAGAGGCTGGTGGCCCTACCCGGGCCGGGCCGGAGGGCCAGGGCAGCCAGGTCCAGGCAGGGCTCTGGTGGAGTCACAGTGCTCAACTGGTTCTGCTACTTCCAGTGGCCAGCCGGTAGGGGTGTGCACTGGGCGGGCTTTGGTGCACGTTATTTCCCATCTTGACTCTGCCACCCCCAGCCACGGGATGGGGAGGTGAAGGCAGGTCTGAGTCACTAGCAAGGGAGAGGGCAGGAGTTAAACAAGTTGTGGCCGTGGCATCCCCACAGAAGGCCCATCACCCGCTGGAAGGAAAGACAGACAGGAGACAAAAGGTAGGCTGCGCTATGGGCCAGGCACTCTCCACCTCGTCTGCTCCCACGGGATCCTATTCTCTGGGCCCCAAACAAAACCTGCCAAGGCGTGTTTTCAAAGCGTGGGGCCGCTTTGAACTGAGCCCAGCACTGGCGGGGCTGGGGTGGAAGGAACATGGTATCGGGTGGGGGAAGGTCTCCTTCAGATTCCTGTTTCTGGCAGCCTGGGGACCAGCTGGGGCATGGACTGGGATGGAGGGTGGAGCCGAGAGTTGTTTGGTGGGTGGGGGAGAGTTCACGGGGGAAGTGGAAGCTCTGCAGGCCCAGCCAGTGTGTGTGTGCAAGCACAGACCAGCGCTAGTGTGGGAGGAATGGCGATGGTCAGGGAATTCCTCTTTTGATTTCTGAAAGGGCCTTGGGAGGACCTGGGGCCTGGGGTTGTATTCAGCAGACAGCCTGGACCTGCGGCTATTAGGGGCGAATTGGGCTGGCCTGGCTCTTCTCCCTGCTGGGGTAGCAGAGGTCCACCATGTGTCCAGGGCTTTGGGGCTTTGGAGATTTGGAGAACCCAGACTGTTCCTACTTTCAGGGAGCTTCCATTCTAGCTGAGAAGGTGAGACTGAGACAGTAAAGCAATCCGATGAATTAATGACTAAGCTGGGTAACACTGACAGTAAGGATTGGATTAGTCTTCTGGAGGCCTAGATGTTAGTCGAGGCTCTGCCACTTACGTGCCATATGACACGGACAGGTCTCATCCCTTCTCTGGCCTCAACAATTTCATGTGTAAGTGGGGGCGGCAGTGGTGGTGGCAGGCAGGAGTGTTGGCAGTGGCCAGATCTCTGAGGGGCAGCCTTCCTCAAATGATCCTTGCTCTCTTGCTTTCTGGCTCACTTCACAGCATTTCTTCTGAGCTGCCCTCCCCTGACTCGCTGGTTCACTCCTCCTTACTCTTCTCTTGGATCTTAGATCTCAGCTCCGCCACCACCTCCTCTAGGAAGTCTCCCCTGATTTTCCTGGCTTGGGTCTTCCTGGGCGGCTCTGCACTCCCACACTGGACTGTGATTTTCTGTACCCTCTCAACTGAACGTGGGTGGACCAAGGCGTGTGTTCTGCGCCTGGCATGATGCCTGGCTCAGAAAAGGCCTCCAGGAAATAGGTGTTGAATGCACCAAACTACAAAAATTAACAATATGAGAAAAGTGAGCTGAGGAGCTGGGAAGGACAGGTCTTAAGCTAGATCTCAGCAGAAACAGAGGCGGTGGCGCAGCAGAAGCAAGGCAAGTGAGATTTCCTGGAATCCCATTAGCATTCCCCTATGAGGCCACACACTCTTAGGTGGGGCTTCCTAGGGTCATCTTGGTCCCCCATGTAGCAGCTCTGTGATCTTGGACAAGTCACTTAATATTACAGGGTCTCGCTCTGTTGCCCAGGTGGGAGTGCACTGGCACGATCATGGCTCACTGCAGCCTCCAACTCCTGGCCTCAAGTGATCCTCTTGCCTTGGCCTCCTGGAATTATAGGCATGACCCACTGTGCCAGGCCCATTTAATACTCTAAGCCCTACCTTTCCCACCTGCGGATGGAAACAATGATAATAGCATCTTTGTGGTGTGACTGTGAAGATAAGATAGATGAGCATGCAAAGCTCCAAGTGCCTGCTGAATTATAAGTGAAATAAGAACGTGTGCCGCTGAAGGCTATCCCTGGAGGCAGGGACACTCTGGCCAGGCCTCATTTAGTTGGTCAGTGGCTGAGTGACCTGTAAGGTGGGCCTTTGCCCCTGAATTCCTGGCCCTTTCTTCCTCAGCCCCACGTGGAACTCAAGGACGCAGCTGCTCTGCTGAGAACACAGCGGCCCATCCTTCGAGACCGTGACCTCACCACAGTGGCCCTCAGCCCTCCATCTCCAGTGGGGGCGAGGGCCACCCACCTCCAAGTCTCCAGCTATGACGACCTCCGCGCTCCGGCGCCAGGTGAAGAACATCGTGCACAACTATTCCGAGGCGGAAATCAAGGTGCGCGAGGCCACCAGCAATGACCCCTGGGGCCCCCCCAGTTCGCTCATGTCCGAGATCGCTGACCTGACCTTCAACACGGTGGCTTTCACCGAGGTCATGGGCATGCTGTGGCGGCGGCTCAATGACAGCGGCAAGAACTGGCGGCATGTGTACAAGGCTCTGACATTGCTGGACTACCTGCTCAAGACAGGCTCTGAGCGGGTGGCCCACCAGTGCCGCGAGAACCTCTACACCATCCAGACACTCAAGGACTTCCAGTACATTGACCGCGATGGCAAGGACCAGGGCGTCAACGTGCGCGAGAAGGTCAAGCAAGTGATGGCCCTACTCAAGGATGAGGAGCGGCTGCGGCAGGAGCGAACCCATGCCCTCAAGACCAAGGAGCGCATGGCACTGGAGGGCATCGGCATTGGCAGTGGGCAGCTGGGCTTCAGCCGCCGCTACGGCGAGGACTACGGCCGCTCCCGGGGCTCCCCGTCCTCCTACAACTGTGAGTGAGCCCCGGTGTGTGGCTGGGATGGGGAGGTGGCCCGACTTCCGATCCTGGCTCTGCAATCCAAGCCATGGTTCATAATACCTACCTCTGAGGGGTGTTACGAGGATTCAGACATAAGGAATGTAACATGCAAGACACGACACCCAGCACATAGGAGGTGCTCAACAAGTTAGCTCAGATAATAATGTTGTTATAGATTCATCGTCACTCGTTAGCTGCCTGATAGGATGGCGTGATGGTGGAAGCATGGGTTTGGAGACAGATAGCATTCTTTATTCTGCTTCCTCCAAGCTGTGTGACCTGGGCAACCACTTCTCTGAACCTCAGTTTCTTCATCTGTACAGTGGAGATAAGCTCACCTACCTCTATTGTCTGATTTGAGAATGAAATGAGACCAGGCTCAGGAATGTCCTCTATCCCGCGCCCAGACATATGACATTCCCCTCCATCCCCCCACCTGAAGGCAGCTGCCGGACAGTCCCTGACTGTCCTGCCCTGAGTCATGGGGGCTTCCCCGATCTGAGGAACACTCAGAATGGCCCGCCTTCCATAAAGCCCTGGACAGTTTGCTGAGGGCTGTGAGGCTGTGACCTCGTTGGACCAGAACCTCCTATCCTTGCACTTCCCTTGCCCCCAAGCAGGACAGGGTCCATCTGGAAGTCCAAGAGCTGGAGTCAGGGCACCTGGGTTCAAGTTCTGCTTGAGGACCCTGGTCAGGTGCCCTAAGTGCTGCCTGTGCATCTGCTAAGGAGGGACTGGAGCCGTCCCACCGGGACAGGGCGGGATGGCGAACTTGCAGAGAGTGCCCAGCACACTGCCTGGCCCACGGGGGCCTCCACGGCCTGTTGTTCCCCTCCTCTCAGTTCTCTTCTTTGAGCCTCAGCTTCCTGGCAGGCAGAGGGGTGTGGAAGCTAATGGGTAATCGTGTGGTCACAAAGACATGATGGTCGTTGCAGCCTCCTCTTCGTCACCCCGCTACACCTCCGACCTGGAGCAGGCCCGGCCTCAGACATCAGGGGAAGAGGAACTGCAGCTGCAGCTGGCCCTAGCCATGAGCCGTGAGGAGGCAGAGAAGGTGAGGCCACGCAACCCCACTGTGGGGGGGAGGGGATGGGCTAGAGGGAGAATGCCTGGGAGCCTCTCAGCCTTGACTCAGGCTCTGTCATCCGAAGCCCCACTCCCGTGCCCAAGGACAGCACAAGACCCACTGTCTCTGTCAGTCTGTCGCAGGCAGGGGCTGCCTCCCCACCTCCAGTGCTCTCCACCTGGCCTGGAAAGAGTAGCAAATGTGTAATTAGGGGCACCTGATGTGTCTTGGGGGGCCTGCGACCACCTCATGGTGGAAGGGGTGAGTGAGCTCAGACATTGCTAGGAGACACTGGGATATGCTGCCCGCCCCTGCCCACCAGCTATCCTTTTGGGGAGACAAGGATGGGCCCCCAATGTCATCAAGTTTGCCTTTACCTCTGTGGATCCAGGAAGACCAGGCAGGAAGCAGCTGGGCCTCACACAGGAGGGCCTAGAGAACTCTCAGAGGATTCAGAAGCAAAATCTCAGTCTTCCTGATCTTTAAACTGCATTTCAGATGCAGGCAGGGAGAAGGCCACACCCGTCCTGCTGACTGAGGGGCAAACGGCCCATGCATACTGAGGCTGGGCATCTGTCTCTCCATCCCCATGACCCAGGCAGGGCTATACTGCCCTTCCGGTCCCAAGGTGGGAGTACAGGGCCAAGTTCACACCTCTCTTCCTCCGCAGCCTGTCCCCCCAGCCTCCCACAGGGATGAGGACCTGCAGCTGCAGCTGGCTCTGCGCCTGAGCCGGCAGGAGCACGAGAAGGTAGTGGGCTGAGCCCTCCGGGCCGCCGGTGCTGCTGCTGCTGCTGGTGGTGGAGGTGCTTCAGGGCACTAACAGGCTCCTCCTGCTGCACCCGGTGGCCCTGCCGCTCCTAACCTCTCAGCTGCCTCCCACCCTGCACTTTCTCGACTCCAGCCTCGGGTGCACAGGTCCCCGGATTCCAGCCTGCGCTGCTCATGCTCCTGACTCTTTCTGTGCCTTCTGTAGGAGGTGAGATCCTGGCGGGGTGATAGCTCCCCCATGGCCAATGGTGCAGGGCCTGCCGTCCACCATCGGCGGGACAGAGAGACCGAGAGAGAAGAGAGAGAGGAGGAGGAGAAACTGAAAACCAGCCAGGTAGGGAATGGGCTGGGGTGCGTGGGATGGACAGGGCCTAAGACATGGACTGAGTATTTGTAAAGAGAGAGCAGAGCAGTGCTTGGCATATAGTAAGCACTGACATGTTTATTAGATGAAATAGGCGTGGGGATGTAGCAGCCCTAGTCCCACACTGCATGGGCTGGTGACCGAGTTAACAGCAAAGTGGGATGCAAAGGGATCCTGATCGGAGACCCTTGGATTTGGGTTCTAAATTTGCTGCCACTTACTCTATGACGGGGCATGTCACTGTCATGGCCTCAGTTTCCCCTTCTGCACAGTGTGCTTATTGGATAGTTCCAGCTCTGACATGTTAGGATTATATGATACTGTCGATCAAGACTAAGGTGGGCCCAGGGACGTGGTGCTGAAAACACCGCGGGCTCATGGACGTATTTTCTCCACATGGGGAGTGGGCAGCTGCTGAGTGCAAGGCTGCCCTCCAAAGCTGTCCATACCATGCCTGGGTGCTGTGGTCTCCTTTCCGCCCATGTTCACTGTGGCCAATTTCTCTTGGACACTGACCTAGGGAGGTAGGCTGGTTGAAAAACATCTGCCTTTGGCCTTCTTGCCCCTTTCTGCTGGCCTGGATTCTATCCCAGCTCTGTCTCTCCCTGGCTGTGTGACTTCAGGCAAACCCCTTCCACCCTCTGTGCGCTGGCTGGCTCATCCATAAAATGGGTGCATCACCTGCCCTGCCTACCTCACAGGGTTGTTATGAAAATCAGGTACTCTGTGGATGAAGAAACATTATAAACTGGAAAGCACTATGTCGAGGTGAGAGATCATGAATAGGTATCTGTGGAATGAATAAAGAGAATGAGCTGGCATTAGCCTAACAGGTCAGGGCCTGCCCTCCTTCCAGGCCCCACCCACTTCTGAGCCCGGGCTGCCTCTCCCCTCCACAGTCCTCCATCCTGGACTTGGCTGACATCTTCCTACCTGCCCTGGCCCCGCCCTCCACACACTGCTCTGCTGACCCATGGGACATCCCAGGTGGGCATGCAGGGCTGCAAGAAGACTTCCAGGCTGGCTTGAATGCCCCCTCCTTCCCAACCACTTGCTGGGCCAAGCACCTCCCCGCAACATCTGAGTGTCACCGGGCAAGTCACTCACCACCTTGAGCGTCCGCCGCCTGCGGGACGGGCTTTCATAGTGAGGGCTATGGAGAATGTCTGAAGGGCCCAGCTCCTAGGAAACGCAGCAAATGTGCTCTCGCTGCACTCACTTGCTCAGCATGTCCCTGCCTGGGAAGGTGGCCTGAGTCACCCACACCTGCAGGTCCCAGTTCCTGGGGTCACTTGCCAAATACAGGCTCCAGCCTGCTGGGTGGTCCTGAGGCCACAGTCCCTCTGTGACATGGATCCCCTGCCTCCCCATGTGGGCTGGGTAACTGGGAAGCGCCCTGGGCGAGGGATAAGGGTGGGCCTGGGATCATGTCTATGCTGTTCCCATTTCAGGTTTTAGGCCGAACACAGAGGCCAGTGGCTCCTCCTGGGGGCCTTCTGCAGACCCCTGGTCTCCGATCCCCTCAGGAACCGTCCTGTCCCGAAGCCAGCCCTGGGATCTGACTCCCATGCTCTCCTCCTCTGAGCCCTGGGGCAGGACCCCAGTGCTACCTGCTGGGCCCCCCACCACAGACCCCTGGGCACTGAACTCTCCCCACCACAAACTCCCCAGCACTGGGGCTGACCCTTGGGGAGCCTCCATTGAGACCTCCGACACACCTGGTAAGAAGAGGGCCAGAGCGTGCGAGTGAGGGGCTGGAGGACTTCCAGGCAGAGCCAAGGGGGCAGCAGATACTCTATGTGTTCCAAGGGCAGCTTCTCTGAAAGGGGTTAGACCAGCACCTGTCCTTTTTGCCAATCCATCTCCTCTCCCTCTCTCTCTTCCCCCAGCTGTAGGTGCTGCCTCGGCCTTTGACCCATTTGCCAAACCTCCGGAATCCACAGAGATCAAGGAGGGGCTGGAGCAGGCCCTGCCCTCTGGGAAGCCCGGTAGCTCTGCGGGTAAGCAGGGCAAGGGGATGGTGAGGCTCTGGGGAACAAGGGGCCCACCCCAAGCAGCCTCTGTCCTCTTCCTCCCACATCGGGCGCCAATCCCTCTTCCCACCAATGAGCTCTAGCATTTCTATTCCAGAGCTGGACCTGTTTGGCGATCCCAGCCCCAGTTCCAAGCAAAATGGCACGAAGGAGCCAGATGCCCTGGACCTGGGCATACTAGGGGAAGCACTAACCCAGCCAAGCAAAGAGGCCCGAGCTTGCCGGACTCCCGAGTCCTTCCTGGGCCCCTCGGCCTCTTCCTTGGTCAACCTTGACTCGTTGGTCAAGGCACCCCAGGCTGCAAAGACCCGGAACCCCTTTCTGACAGGTAAGACGTTCCTCAACCCAGGGGCTCCTGCTTTCAGAGCCTAGCCTCGGCCGGAGGAGCTCACTCTCCTTTCCAACTTCCAAGACCTCCCGGTGTAGGGCTCTGAATCCCGGGTCGCTCCAAGCCACTCTCGTTCTGCAGGTCTCAGCGCTCCGTCCCCCACCAACCCGTTCGGCGCGGGCGAGTCGGGCAGGCCAACGCTAAACCAGATGCGCACCGGGTCGCCGGCGCTGGGCCTGGCGGGCGGGCCCGTGGGGGCGCCCCTGGGCTCCATGACCTACAGCGCCTCTCTGCCCCTCCCGCTCAGTAGCGTGCCAGCCGGCTTGACCCTCCCCGCCTCGGTTAGCGTCTTCCCGCAGGCCGGAGCCTTCGCACCGCCCCCCGCGGGCCTGCCGCAGCCGCTGCTGCCCACGCCGAGCTCAGCCGGGCCGCGGCCTCCGCCCCCGCACACCGGGACGAACCCCTTCCTCTGAGCGCCACCCGGCCGCGGGCAGGCCTGCGCATGCGCCAGGCGCCCCGCGGCCCCGCCTCCGGACCCGGGGCTGGGCGGGGCGCGGGTGCTAGTGGGTCGCTGACCCAGTGGCGGCTGGAATCACGCGTCGACTCTGGAAGCTGGACGTGGACCACGGCCCGGGAGCTAGAAACTGAACGCCCCCATAATAAAGACTGGAACCCTCGTTCTCAGCTCTCACCAAGTGGACTTTTTGCAAGGTGTGGCGGCCGGGTCTCGACCACAGCGTGGATCGCCGGCTGTCTAGGAAACTGCAGCTGCACAACGCGGGGTGCAAAACTGCCCCCGCTTCCTTTACAGCTCCTCTCAACCCTCACCTCCATCCCCCGTCACCTAGGCACCTTCGCTTCCAGACGCTCCCAGGCTGTCACTCAATTTGGTCCTTTCATTCATTTATCACACATGGGCACTGGGGCTGAGCTAACAGCAAGAGACAATAGGCCTTTGTTCCTATTTATTGGGTACTGCTTATTGCTAAGCAGATCAGTTTATTTAATCCTTGCAACGACTCTCTGAGGTAGATATTGTTAATTCCGTTCAGGACCCCGGCTACATAATTTGTGAGGCTCAATACAAAATGAAAATGTGAGGGCTCCTTGTTCAAAATTGTGTGAAGAATTTCAAAACAGGGACAGCAGAGCATGAAACCAAGCGCAAAGCCCACTGCAGGGCGATTGCACAGGTCTCTCACATTGCAGCCGGTACTACTCCCATTTTTCAGGCAAGGAAACCGAGGCTTAGGTTAAATGGCATGCTCAAAGTCACAAAGCTGGCATGGGGCGGGGCTGGAACTCAGAGTCAGACAGTCTGGCTCCAAGGCCAGGAGCTCCCAGGCAGGGCCCCAGAATTAATTCAGCAAATATTGACTGACTGCTGTGGACAAAGTGCTGGGCTCACCTGGGAGGGATCCAACCTCCAGGAGCGTGAGCGCAGCAGGGTAGACAAGCCAGGGGGCAGCAGGATAGACAAGTCAGGGGCACGTGATGCGGCTGTGGCAGGAGCCAAGTGCAGGAGCTCCTAGGCTCCTTTGTTTTACTGAGTCACCTTAAATCTAACTCTGCCCTCTCCCTTGCTTCACCGAGGCTGGTGAGAAACTCAGTCTCAGCCACAGAGGGGGAATCAGACCCCTTCTAGGGGTTTATGTGGAGTCTGGGAAACCAAGGGTGGGGTGAGGCCTGGTAATCAATCCAGGAGGGGCCCCTATGACCACCCTTGCCTCTGTTTCTTCTCAATGCTCCCTGATCACTGGACCACTGGACACTGATGTGTCCTCAGTGCTTGGGGCCTGGCTCTGCAGGCAGCCTGCAGCCAGCCACCATCCCCTTTAAGGGACAAATGACCTTCCACTAAAGTTGGTGAGTGAAGGGACACAATGCCACTCCCCTTCCTAAGGTGGGGGAAGGGGAAGGGAATCCCACAATGGCAGTTACAGACAGGATGGACAAGAACACCTGCTCAGGAATCAGACTGACAGGGTTCAAAGTTCTGCTCCAAGGTTTGACCCTGACGAGAATCACTTAGTAATAAGTGGTTATGCTCTGTGACCTTGAGTAAATTACTTACCCTCTCCCTGTCTCTGTGCCTGTGTTTCCTTACTTGTCAAATGGGATCAGAAGTTTCTTCCTGATGAGGTTGCTATGTGGATGCCCCCAGGCCAGTGTCCATTCAGCTCAGGGCCCACCCTCTTCAGAGACTGACCATGAAGCACGAACCCATCACGCCTTTCACTTCTGGTTTTGCCAGGCAATACCCAGAGTGCAGCACCCATCTATTAATATCTTCTGCTACACCCAAACCTGGGATGATTCCATCCTTCTTGTCCCCTGACCCAGCCTTTGTGGCCCTGCCACCCAGTCTCTCTTCTTCTAAACTGGATCCCCCTGAGATCTCCCAAGGGGAGCTGTTTTGTCTCCCACAAAGAAGAGGTTGATAGCCTTCCTTCCTGCCTCCCTCCCTACAAGACCCCTCCTGCTAGGAGGTTGGTGCCATAGGTCATTCTGTCTCCTCCCTGCCTGGGGCTGCCACTCCACCTCATTTTTGGGATGCTTCGGTCTTGGCTCATGGTCTTCTCATCCAGCTCTTACCTCAATTTCAAGTTCAAGTCGCTCCATTATCCAAGGACCTTACGGCCCCTTGACCTCTCAGTGACCCTCACCGTGGTCACACTTGGAGGTTTGTCATCACCCCAAATTCCTCTACATTCAAGGCAGGCTTCCGGCTCTCTGAGCTTAACCTCATTCCTTCTAGCCAGAACATGTTCCTTCGAGCACCCGCTGGACCCTCTGACTAGCCAACCTGTCCAACAACCTGCCACACCCCACATTCTCAGGGCCACCCAGGACCACCACCTCTTCTATCCTTTATGGCGTCCACCACTTTCTCTTAAATGAATCCCTCCCATAGAAATATGTCTTAATTAGCTCCATCAATCTTGACAGTGTCTTCCCATCTTTCCCCTCATGTCAAGCATGCGTCATCTCTCTCTGTTTCCCCTCCCTTTCCTCTTCCTCCTCAGCTGACTGGTCGACTTCTGCTCTCAGCCTGACTTCACTAGAACGACGCCCACTAAGCACACCAATGGCCTCCATGTTGCTGAAGCCAGTGGACGTTTTTCTGTCCTAGCCAGGCTGGCCCCTCAGGAGTCTGACATGTAGACACTGTCCTTCGTCTCTGGCGTGCTGCCCTGTCTGGGTTTCCTTTGCACCCTGGCTGCTCCCCGTCTGTGTCTTTCTCTTTCTTTCTTTCTTTCTTTCTTTCTTTCTTTCTTTCTTTCTTTCTTTCTTTCTTTCTTTCTTTCTTTCTTTCTTTCTTTCTTTCTTTCTTTCTTTCTTTCTTTCTTTCTTTCTTTCTTTCTTTCT
>NC_045449.1:43874918-43938997 GCF_002776525.5 Piliocolobus tephrosceles | reverse complement strand
TTTTGTGGAGTTTCACTCTTGTTGCCCAGGCTGGAGTGCAATAGCGAAATCTTGGCTCACTGTAACCTCCGCCTCCGGGTTCAAGCAGTTCTCCTGCCTCAGCCTCCTAAGTAACTGGGATTACAGGCACGTGCCACCATGCCCAGCTAATTTTGCATTTTTAGGAGAGATGGGGTTTCTCCATGTTGGTCAGGTTGGTCTCGAACCCCTGACCTCAGGTGATCCACCCTCCTTGGCCTCCCAAAGTGTTGGAATTACAGGCATGAGCCACCACGCCGGGCCTCTATCTGTGTCTTTCACAGGCTCACTCAAGCCTGGACCTGAGCCCTCTTCTCTGCTCCACTGCACGGTCTCCCTGAATCAGCCTCACACCCACATGATCTCAACAGTCAAGACCCCCAGTCCTCTCTCCTGACAGCCTCTCCTCTGTGCTCTGAGCAGTGTCATCACTGTCTCCATGTGCACATCTCAAACCCGCAGGTTCAACAATGAACCCCATGAACTGTCCCCGCTCCCCACCCCATGCCCTCTCTTAAGGGAATGGTCCCACCTTCCAAGTCACCCTGGATACCGCCTTCTTTGTCGCTGCCAATCCTGATGTCGTTTCCTCCTTCACCGACCTCCAGCCCATCCCCTTCTCTGCATCTCCACTCTCCCATCTCCCCTGGGTGCTGCTATAGCCTCCTATCTGCCCCCGCTTTCACTCTTGCGCCTTTCCAGTTCATTCTCCACTGGGAAGCTGATGGGATCTTTCCAAAATGCAGATCCAACCAGGTCACCCTCCTGACTAAAGCCTTTCAACAGCTTGCTTCTGCTATCATCAAAAATCCCCTTCTCTGGCCAGACATGGTGGCTCACACCTGTAATCCCAGCACTTGGGAGGCTGAGGCAGATGGATCACTTGAGGTCAGGAGTTTGAGACCAGCCTAGGCAACATGGCAAAACCCCGTCTCTACTAAAAATACAAAAATTAGCTGGGCGTGGTGGCACACACCTGTAGTCCCAGCTACTTGAGAGGCTGAGGCACAAGAATCGCTTGAACCTAGAGCTGGAGGTCAGCAAAGGACCTCTCTTGGCAAGAGAGAGCCAAGATCAAACCACTGCACTCCAACTTGGGCGACAGAGCGCGATTCCGTCTAAAAAGAAAAAAAAAAAATTGAGTCGGGCACGGTGGCTCATGCCTGTAATCCCAGCACTTTGGGAGGCCGAGACAGATGGATCACCTGAGGTCAGGTGTTCAAGACCAGCCTTGAACCCAGGATGCAGAGGTTGCAGTGAGCCGAGATCACACCACTCCACTCCAGCCTGGGTGACAGAGCAAGACTCCATCTCAAAAAATAAAAATCCCCTTCTCACAGTTCACGAGTCTCTCCAAGATTTTGCCTCTGCCCTCATCTACTCCCTGTCTTTCCTCCTTCTGCAGTTGCTCACCCCTCACTCACTGACAAGCCACAGGGCCTTTGCACAAACTGTACCTCTGCCTCATTCCCCAGCACTCCCCCTGAGCGCCCTCTAACTTCCTTCCTCTCATCCTCCATGTCTTCACAAATGTAATTTCCTCAGGGAAACCTTCATCCTTTGCCCCTTCCACCAGATCAGGTCACTTGTTACGTTATACCCTCACGGACTTGTCACGTGAGTGTTTATAGATTCATCGGTATGGCTGTTGAATTAGCATCTGCTGCTCTCAACAGACTGTGAGCCATGTGAGGGCAGGAGCCTTGTTTCTCTCTGCCCACCGTTGTATACCCAGTGCCTTGCAGAGCGGCAGATGGCAGACACTTAATAGATATTGGCTGAATGTAGCCAATAAGGCCATGTGTAACCTATGAGACATAAAATGGGCTCATCAGTATTATTTAGGAAAGGCTTCTTGGAGTGGGTAGGATTGGAGCAGGACCTAGAGATGAGGAGGTTGCAAAAAACAAAGCTTGTTAGCTAGTGGACCTGGCCAAGGTACGCCTTCACCTTGCATCTCATTTCTCATTTGTAAAATGGGCAGGGGTTGGACAAATTGAGCTGAAGCTCTGGCATCCCATGGCCCTAGCATCCCCCAGCCCTGGCTCCCACAACTCTCCCTGTTCCCATGAGAAGGGCTGTCCTCACCAGGCAGGGACAGAGCCCCATTTTATGCACAGAATGGGTTCTCCCAAGGCCGAGAGTGCCTGATCTGCAATTCCGTGCTCGGCCGCAGGGTGACGCTCGCAGACCAGCCACACTGTTCCAAGTCCCAGCGAAGACCCGCCCGCGGCTCCGTGGGTGCCCGACCCGCCCCTCACAGTCTCCTGCCCTCCCTTCCTATCCGTAGCGGCCGGGCCCACGGCCCAGAGCAGCCATGCTGGGCGCACGGGCCTGGTTGGGCAGCGTCCTTCTGCTACCCCGCGCCAGTGTAGGCCTCGCCGCGAGCCGCAGGTACGGGCACTCCCTGCGCTTGCCTGCGGGCTCAGTGGAGGGTCTCCCGGGCACCGGTCCCCAGTGCCTGTCTGGACCGCCCTTGCATGCCTGGCCCTTCCCCCACCCCACCTCCGGTATGCTTCTGAGACCTGGCCCTGGCAATAAGGTCCTCCTCCCCTCCCCTCCCGTCCTCATTCTTTCCCTTCCCTCCCCTCCCCTTCCTTCCAGTGCAGTGCCAACTCCCCAGGGACTATTCTAACACCGCTTCCAGGAAGCCTTCCTTGCACCCCGGCGCTGGATGCTGGGTCAAGGGCCTTTCTCCAATAGTACCCTGTGCCCTGTCACAGCCCTTTATTGCTGCATAGACCTTTCGTTATTTAGGTCAGCTTGCACTGCCCACTTCCAGGCCGAACTCCCTGAGGTCTCTGATTCCTTAGGTGTCCTGGGGTCTGGCCCAGGACCTGGCCCCACAGGAATCCCAGCAGGAGGGTGTTGAGTGAGGCAGTCCCCGTGTCCTCTTTCCTCTGTTTGTCCCTTACCTGGTCCAGTCCCAGACCCTACTGATCTTGGCCTGTGCAGCCACCAACAGCGGGCTGCCTTCTGGTGGGGCCACACCCAGGCCTGCCAGAGAGATGCCTCCAAGCAGCTGCTCCAGGAAGGGCCCAGGGAGGGGCCCCGGGAGGGGTAAGAATGGAGCCCCAAGAACCATTCTGCCCATTGTGACCCGCCCTGACCTCACAGCCATCCTTCCCACCACCAGGTCCAGGAGGTTGGGGGAGACTAACCTGGCAAGGAGCCCCCAATGAGCCACCTCTCCTCACCCCCCAAAAAACATAAGGGGGAGCACAAAGGCCACAGTCTCCCCCATGGTTCAGAAAGGTGGGTTGGGCTGGGAGCAGGGGTCCTACTGGGGTGCTGAGTGGAATGGGGCAGGTGTTGGGGGGCCTGGGATAAGGTGGGTGGAGGCCCCCGGCTTGCCTGATGCACCAGTCCTCGCCAGGGGTAGCTCCTCCCGGGACAAGGACCGAAGTGCGACGGTCAGTAGTTCAGTGCCCATGCCTGCTGGAGGGAAGGGAAGCCATCCTTCGTCTACACCCCAGAGGGTCCCCAACCGCCTGATCCATGAGAAGTCACCATACCTCCTACAACATGCGTACAATCCTGTGGACTGGTGAGCACTCTCCTGGGGCCCTGCCTGGAATCACTGGGGTCCTAGACCCCTCCCAGACCCCCTGGGCTACTGAGTGATGCCCCACCCTGCTGGGCCTAGGTACCCCTGGGGACAGGAAGCCTTCGACAAGGCCAAGAAAGAAAACAAGCCAATTTTCCTCTCAGGTAATGCTCCCACCTTCCCTGATATGGGGTTGTGGGCAGGGAGTGGCAGTGGATGGGGGAGGGTCTTCTCGGCCTGGCAGGTGCTCCAGGAGACTAGAGGCCAAGACACCTTCCATCCAGCCAGGGCCACTTGGCCAGCCTCCCTCTGACCCGTGGCTGGCCCCCTGACCTCTCCCCATGGCCCTGTTCAGTCGGGTACTCCACCTGCCACTGGTGCCACATGATGGAAGAGGAGTCCTTCCAGAATGAGGAGATCGGCCGCCTGCTCAGTGAGGACTTTGTGAGCGTGAAGGTAGACCGTGAGGAGCGGCCCGACGTGGACAAGGTGTACATGACATTCGTGCAGGTGAGCAGTCCTCCTCGGGAGTGTGCGCGCCACATGGGCTCAGGGCAGCTCCCCTCACCCTCGCCCTCTCCGCCAGGCCACCAGCAGCGGCGGGGGCTGGCCCATGAATGTGTGGCTGACTCCCAACCTCCAGCCCTTTGTGGGGGGCACCTATTTCCCTCCTGAGGATGGCTTGACCCGAGTCGGCTTCCGCACAGTGTTGCTGAGAATACGAGAACAGGTGGGTGTGCCTGGGGGAGTTAGGGGACCAGGGTGGGGGACTAGGAAAGAAGAGCCCCTCTCCCCAGCTGACCTCCAGGTGTGCCTCCACCTCCCGCAGTGGAAACAGAACAAGAACAGCCTGCTAGAAAACAGCCAGCGTGTCACCACTGCCTTACTGGCCCGATCAGAAATCAGCATGGGTGACCGCCAGCTGCCGCCCTCTGCCGCCACCATGAACAATCGCTGCTTCCAGCAGCTGGACGAGGGCTACGATGAGGAATACGGTGGCTTCGCCGAGGCCCCCAAGTTTCCCACGCCGGGTCAGTGCCCCATGCCCACCTTAGCCCGGGCTTTGGCCTTCTGATTCCTATGCTGGTCAGGGACCTACTGGCTCCTGGCCTCACCTGTAGCTTCCTGTCCTCCTGACTGGCAGTGACCTCCTTGCCCCTAGCCTGTCGGTAGCTACTGGTGAAGACCTGACTGCTGGTATCAGCAGTGACCCTCTCACCTTGACCTAGATGATGACCTTCTGTCCCCTGACTTGGTCAGTGACCCGGTGACCCTGGCTTGGCTAATGACATTCTGGGCTCTGGGGGGACAAGTAGCTTTCTGGTCCTCTGTGAGTCAGTGATATTCTGACCTCTGGCTTGGGCTGTTTCCTTCTGTCCTGTGGGTTGACTGTTGACCTCACAGCCTGTTCAGAGACTGCCTGTTGAGTGAACTCCCAGCCTCTGCCTGGGACCCAAGGCCTCCTGACCACTCCGATCTCTGTCCCCACTTTCCCATTCTCTCACCCCCATGTTCTTGGTGCCCCCACAGTGATCCTGAGCTTCCTGTTCTCCTATTGGCTCAGCCATCGACTGACTCAGGATGGCTCTCGGGCCCAGCAGATGGCCTTGCATACCCTGAAAATGATGGCCAACGGGGGCATCCGGGACCATGTGGGGCAGGTAACAGACACTGGGTGTTCCCTGAAGGGGGGCAGCAGAGGACTGTGGGGTGGGGCAGAGGCTGGGACTAGCCTCCAGCTTTGTATTCCACCTGGTACAGGGTTTCCACCGCTACTCCACAGACTGCCAGTGGCATGTCCCTCACTTTGAGAAGATGCTCTATGACCAGGCACAGCTCGCTGTGGCCTATTCGCAGGCCTTCCAGGTGATCCCTGACCCCAGCCCAGAGAACAGGCATCTCACTCTGGCTGCCCCTCCCAAGGCCTTACTGGTGACTGCGGCTCCTCTTAATCTGAATCCCCTGTTCCCTCCCATGTACCCACTACCCAGACTTCCATCCCCAACCTGCCTCGGAGAATGTTGTCCCCTTCCACCTGGGCCTCCCAGTGACCTCTGTTCAGTCTGCTTTCTTCCCTTTGTTAGATCTCTGGTGATGAATTCTACTCTGACGTGGCCAAAGGCATCCTGCAGTACGTGGCTCGGAGCCTGAGCCACCGGGTGTGTGTCCATGGTGGTAGGCGGGCCTGGCTATGGGAGGGGTTGGCGCCTCCACTGCCCTGTGGACCGGAGCCAGCCAACTCTCCCCTCCCCACAGTCCGGAGGCTTCTATAGCGCGGAGGACGCAGACTCACCCCCAGAGCGGGGCATGCGGCCCAAAGAGGGCGCCTACTATGTGTGGACAGTCAAAGAAGTTCAGCAGCTCCTCCCGGAGCCTGTGCTGGGCGCCAGCGAGCCGCTGACCTCAGGCCAGCTCCTCATGAAGCACTACGGCCTCACAGAGGCTGGTAACATCAGCCCCAGTCAGGTGAGGACTGCTGGGGTCACCTGACGGGCCCTGGAGCCTGCCAGGCATGTGAGCTCGCAGACAAAGGCCATTCTCCTCAGGACCCCAAGGGGGAGCTGCAGGGCCAGAATGTGCTGACCGTCCGGTACTCGCTGGAGCTGACCGCTGCCCGCTTTGGTTTGGATGTGGAGGCTGTGCGGACCTTGCTCAACACAGGGCTGGAGAAGCTCTTCCAGGCCCGGAAGCATCGGCCCAAGCCGCACCTGGACAGCAAGATGCTGGCTGCCTGGAATGGTGGGCCAGCCTGTCTGTAGGATCCCCCTTCACAAAGCCCCGTCTGTCCAGCACCTACTAAATGCTCACTCTCCCTTTATTAGGGTTATTACTCTCAGTTGACAAACAGAGGCTTAAGGAACTTGAGTAACCCTCCCAAGGTCACGCACAAGGGCTGGGAACCCTGCCATGTCTGGCTTTGGAGCCCAAGATCTCAGGGATCACCCATGACTCCAGGGAGGTGTTGGGGCCCGAGGTGATGGGGTGGAGTTGCCTGGAGGGTCCTGGCCAGCTTCTCACCACTACTTGTCTCTCCTGGCTCCAGGCTTGATGGTGTCAGGCTATGCTGTGACCGGGGCTGTCCTGGGCCAAGACAGGCTGATCAACTATGCCACCAATGGTGCCAAGTTCCTGAAGCGGCACATGTTTGATGTGGCCAGTGGCCGCCTGATGCGGACCTGCTACACCGGCTCTGGGGGGACTGTGGAGCACAGGTTGGGGACTGGGTAGACTGGGAGGGCTCGTCTCCCCACACGTCCCCAGCTTACCTCTGCCCTACTTCTCCACTCCATGTGGACTCCAGTTCTGGCTCTGCCAGGTGCTTGCTGTGAGTTTGTAGCCTCCCTGGGCCCATTTACTCATCTGGGAAGTGGGCTGATGGCACCTGCCCAAGAGGGTTCATCTGGAGGGTTAAGTGAACAAATGTGTGAACGGGCCTCCTCTGGGAAAGGCCCTCTCTCCTGGGACTCTCCCCAGCCCCTCCCCTAATGCCTGTCCCCCAGCAACCCACCCTGCTGGGGCTTCCTGGAGGACTACGCCTTCGTGGTGCGGGGCCTGCTGGACCTGTATGAGGCCTCACAGGAGAGTGCGTGGCTCGAGTGGGCTCTGCGGCTGCAGGACACACAGGACAGGCTCTTTTGGGACTCCCAGGGTGGCGGCTACTTCTGCAGTGAGGCTGAGCTGGGAGCTGGCCTGCCCCTGCGTCTGAAGGACGGTCAGTAGGGGTGCAGGGCTAGTCTGGGGTCCTGGGAGGTGTTAAGTGCAGCGTGCGTGAAGAACTGGTGTGGGCAGAGGCCCTCCTGGCTTTGTGTCTCTGCTACTTATTAATGGTGTGATTTTTGGCTGCTGTAATATTTCTGAGTCTCCTTTTCTTTTTTTTAAAATAGAGATAGAGTCTTGCTATGTTGCCCAGGTTGATCTTGAACTCCTGGGCTCAAGTGATCCTCCCACCTCGGCCTCCCAAAGTGCTGGGATTACAGGCATGAACCACTAAACTCAGCCTTAGTTTCATTTCCTTCCTTTCTCTCTTTCTCTCTTTCTTCCCTTTATTTTCTTTTCCTTCCTTCTTTCTTTCTTTCTTTCTTTCTTTCCTACTTTCTTTCTTTCTTTCCAGGGTCTCACTGTCACCCAGGCTGGAATGCAGTGGCATGATCTTGGCTCACAGCAACCTCTGCCTCTGGGACTGAATCAATTCTCCCACCTCAGCCTCCTGAGTAGCTAAGACTATAGGCATGCACCACCATGCCTGGCTAATTTTTGGTAGAGATGGGATTTCTCCATGTTGCCCAGGCTGGTCTCAAACTACTGGGCTCAAGTGATCTGCCCACCTCGGCCTCCCTAAGTGCTGGGATTACATGCGAGAGCCACCATGCCTGGCCTGTTTCTTAATAAGTAAAATGGAGCTAACATTGGTACTACCTCACAGGGTTGATGTAAAGATGAATTTAGCCATTCTGTAAACATGCTTAGCACAGTAACTGGCACCCATGGATTCAGATATTGACCAAGGCTCACTTGGTCCCTGCTCTCATGAAGCTTACAGTGTGGTAGGGGAGACAGCGAATGTGCAGTAATAATGCAAAAACACATGCACAAATGTGTAGTTAAAATTTGTGGTGAGTGCTGTGAAGTAGGATGCTCTATGTGTACCTGCTCCCTATTACCCATGTGCCTTGTCTGTGGTTAAAGGTTTCTTTCCCGACTCTCAAATTTTAGCTCCTCAAAGATCAGGACTTTCTGCCACTGTTGTATCCCCAGGGTCTAGTGTGGTTCTGGCACATGGTAGGTGCTTAATAAATGTTAACTGAGTGAGCAAAAGGGCCTTGAGAGAGAACCGCAGGGGAGGCCCAACTCAGCCTAGGGAGCGATTAGAGTACACCTGTGATAGGTGTCATTTAACCAAGGCCTGGAGGGAAAGAGGGGCCATGTGGCCATAGAGAAGCTGAGAGAGAGAGTTCAGGCACAGGGAGCAGCACATGACAGGCTGGAGCAAGCAGCCTGTATCCTGGAGGACAGGCAGGGCCTGCGTGTTCCTGGAGGGCACCGAGGAGAAAGCTGAGGCCAGCAGGGCACGGAAGTCATCTTTTTTTTTTTTTCTAAGAAAAGAGAGATGGTCTTACTGTGTTTCCCAGCCTGGTCTCAACTCCTGGGCTCAGGTGATCCTCCCGCCTCAGCTTCCCAGGTGCTGGGACTACAGGTGTGAGCCACCATGCCCGGCTGGCAAGGAGATTTTAAGCGGATTGTCACCTGCTCTGGTATGGGTTTAAGGAGGTCACTCTGACCACTGGTGGAGAGAAGTGGGGGTAGGGGAAACAGGTGACCAGTTAGGAGGCCATTAGTCGGGTTCAGTCCAGGCAGGCATTGGTGAAGGTTCAGAGCATGTGGAAGTATGAGATAGGGAGACGTGGGATTTGGATCTCTTCTGGCCGCAGCCCTGGCAAGACACAGATGGATTAGAAGCAGAGGGAGAGGGAGAGGAAGGGGTCAGGATGGTGCTGCTCTAGCTTGAGCAGCTGAGTGGCTGGACAGAGGTATCAGCAGTGAGGAGGGAGCCTGGACACCAACAGTTGAAGCTAGGACAGGTAGAGTGGAGGGTGCCATAAAAGAGAGCAAAGTACTGATAACTGCTGGAGTGGCATCCACACCCAGAGTGGGGAAGGGGCGGGATAGGCAGGGCCTTTTCTCTGTCTCATCCCCCAAGTGGCCCTGGATACAGTCCTGGGGCAGGGTCCTGGGACTCAATGACCCTCCCTTACTCCCACCCCCTGCCTCCCCGTGTGCTGCAGACCAGGATGGCGCAGAGCCCAGCGCCAATTCCGTGTCAGCCCACAACCTGCTCCGGCTGCACGGCTTCACGGGTCACAAGGACTGGATGGAAAAGTGTGTGTGCCTATTGACCGCCTTCTCCGAACGCATGCGCCGTGTCCCGGTGGCATTGCCCGAGATGGTCCGCGCCCTCTCAGCCCAGCAGCAGACCCTCAAGCAGGTGGGGGGTGAGGGCACCTGGGCTGGGACCTCGGGTAGGAGGGAAGCTGGGGCTGCGATAGCAGATGGGAACAGGACGTGGGGTTCCTGGGCTGTCCCCAGAGCTCAGGTCTGTGTGTCTGCGAGCCCGTGGAGGCGCCTGTCAGACAGGGAGGCAGAAATTAATATGAGTCCATGGTGGCTGATGAAGTGTTTCTCTGTACGTCTTGGTATCAGCGTAATTGCTTCTGTCGGTACTGTGTTATTGGTGTGTGTGTACTTCCGGGTGTGTGTGACCCTAAGGTGTGTGTCTGTGCACCTACCTTTGAGGGGGATGTTGGTGTGAGTGTTCGTCGTGAGTGTTTGTCTGTCTGCGTGTGGATGCCCCATCTGCAGGTTTGCCTCTGTGTCTGCCTGCATGCGTGTGTGCCTGCTGTTCATGTGTGTGGTATCTGCCTCTGTGTAGGCATCCGCTGTGTGTGTGTGTGTGTGTGACTACTCTGTCTGTCTGGATGGGTCCCTGTGTGCTTTGGGTCTTCCGGGTGTGTGTCTCCCCGTGTTTGTATCTGTACCATTGTGTATATGTATGACATTTTCACTTCGGTATTCTCGTATGTGAGTGTGTGTGTATGTGTGTGTGTGTGTTCCCACTTGCCAAGCATTAACTCATCCTGGCAGCTGAGATGAG
Organism: Piliocolobus tephrosceles; assembly: GCF_002776525.5. Classification (NCBI taxonomy): domain Eukaryota; kingdom Metazoa; phylum Chordata; class Mammalia; order Primates; family Cercopithecidae; genus Piliocolobus; species Piliocolobus tephrosceles. Next base: position 43,928,783 of record NC_045449.1, on the reverse strand, counting down.
TCCCTGTTCCTTAGGAATATAAGGTGGGGCGGAGGGAGGATGGGGAAACCCTGGTGGTCTAGAGCTCAGCCGCTCCCTCCCCTGACACACCGGAGTGACCTTTCTATTCTGGTCAGATCGTGATCTGTGGAGACCGCCAGGCCAAGGACACCAAGGCTCTGGTGCAGTGCGTCCACTCTGTCTACATTCCTAACAAGGTACCCAAACCTGTGAGCCCCACCCCCCACCTCCCTAGAGCTGCCCCCTCCCATCCTCAGCTCCTCAACGTCTCCTTCCCCTTGGAATGTTGGGAAGAGGGAACTTCCCAGTGGGCGTTGCCAATGGACCCCCCACCCCGGCAGGTGACTCTCCCTGCTCTGCTGCTGCCCTAGGTGCTGATTCTGGCTGATGGGGACCCCTCGAGCTTCCTGTCCCGCCAGCTGCCTTTCCTGAGTACCCTCCGACGGCTGGAAGACCAGGCCACTGCATATGTATGTGAGAATCAAGCCTGCTCAATGCCCATCACTGATCCCTGTGAATTACGAAAACTGCTACATCCATGACTGCCCCAACCCCCTTGGTCTGGGGCAGAAGGTGAAGCATCCCAACTGACTAGAGACTCAGGCCCTGCAGGGCCCTATAGAACCTGTGGCCATCCCTGAGCACCCTGCTACCAGGTGACCTCGGCCATACTCACTGCCCCCCTTGGGCACCCACTCACCCTAGAATAAACTTAACAGTGTCCCGTGGTAACCTGAGGGCCTCAGCTTTGCTTATGAGGGAGGGGCTTCAGGCTCCAGCCTGGGAACCAGCAGCTCAGGGCTGCTTCCTCTGGGAGCCCCCACCTGACTCCTCTGCCTTCTCCCATTTCTCCTTCATCTTCCAGAGGTCAGCAGACTGCCCCTGCCCCTCCATGGTCATTGTAGCCTGAATGAATTTAGTCCCTGAACTGAGGTCAGGGGACTAAAACCAAGTAAAGATGCCCACGGGTGGGCATGGGGGTGTGGACTGGCCCAGGAGGGGGAAAGCCCAATCCTTGCCCTCAGAAAGAGGTTAAGAAGGGAACCTGCCTTCCCCTCCCCATTGTCTTCTTGTGTTGAGCTGGAGAAGGGGCAGAGATGCTTTATATGAGCTTTCATATTTCACAGAATGGTGACGTTGCATATGCCCTGGTGCATTGTGGGAGCTGCTATTGTCATGACTAATACATTTCTTTTGGGGTATCCATCTAACCCCAGCCTCGAAAAGATGGAAGCAAGTCCTCCTTGCAGGAGGTCATGCTGTCCATCCATCTGCTTTCATACAAGCTGATCCAAAGAAAGAGTTATCTTTTGTTTGGAACATGTTGGGTTGGAAGTCCTTCCCCAAATCTATCTGAGTCCTTGCTGCAGAGAAAGTCTTCCTGTGACCTCCTCCTTTCCCCTAAATGTTGGGAAATGCTCCTGAGTCCCATCCTTGACACATACATCTTCCCAGGCTCCAGAAACCCCATCTAGCTTCCATGGGTTGAGGGATGGGGACTGGGACAATTGCTTTGGGAAGGGCAGGTGCAGAGTGATGGGGCTGACAGGGGGTGGGGGAAGCATGGGGAGGAGCTGTCTCTCTGAGGCCTTTGGGAATCGGCTGAGCCAGGCATCCTCAGCCCCCAAGCTAAGCAACACAGAGAGCCAGAAGAGGCTACTAGAGACAAGAAGGTCTTCGTGGAGCCACTGCTTGTGGGGGATGTCAGCAGTGGGGAGGAGTGAAGCAGGAAGGAACCGGGAGACTGGATGGAGTTGCTCCCTTTACACGGTCACACACAGCCACACATAGTCACTGGGACCAGAGTCAGCTCTGTCTGGGCAGCCAGGCCCTCAGTGCAAGCCACCAGCCCATCTGGAGGGGATTAGTGCTCCGGCCAACAAGGTCAGCTGGCCCCTTCCTAGCTGGAGCCCACTCAACCTTGCCAGGAAGTCAGAGAGCTGGACAAGTGGAGCCTGGCCTGGGGAGGTGGCAGAGAAGGAGGATGCAGCATGGTGAAGCACAGGTGGCCTTTTTGGCAGCCCCAGCCCTGGCTTTGGAACAGTCTGGGCAGTGTGCCAAGCTCTCTTGCCACTGTCGTCCCATTGACCCTCATGAATGAGTTGGTGAGGCAGGTACCTTCAGCCTCATATGGATAAATATTCGAGGCCCAGAGAGGGTAAGAGACCGGCCTGCAACCCCTCAGCACTTCTGGTTCTCTCTGGGGTCTTCAGGGTACAATAAGGACCCCTAAGACTTCCCCTTCTTGCAGGAGGTCCAGGCGCAGCTGTGAGGGAGGGTGCCCTTGGTGTCTTCTGTCCCTGCAGCCAGTCTGCTTTCTGCTCGGCAGCTCCTCTTTCCCTCCTGGGATGAGATGTGCACGCGATGATGGGATTTTGTAAATGGGTTGGGAAGAAGGAGTTACCTCCTTAAAGGGTTAGTTGAATTGAATTTCTAAAGAGGGCAGTGCTTGAATTTCTAAAGAGGGCAGGGTCCCACATCAATCTTGCTCAGAAGCACGATTGTAAGAGTTCCTGTAGTATCCCTTCCCCTTTGCTGGTCCCTCTTGGGTGTGCACCCAGTTATACCAGCGGAACACCTGTGGGCCAGGGTCACTGGAGACAGGACCATACCATTTGAGCAGTCACTTAAGTAACTTCATCTTTCTGAGCACCCCCCTTCCTTATCTGAAAGGTGGGGGGCCACCCACTCAGATCTCAGGGCTGTTAAGGTGACTAAATGGGATAATGGTTGTATCATCCCTGAGCAAAGGGTATCACAGATGGGAAGATTATCTTAGCTCCGCAGGGAGCCAGATGGGCTGTGAGGGAGGGGTAAAGGCAGGGCTGGAGGAGGTTGGAGGGGCTGCCTGAGCAAGGTATATATGGGGAGTTCTTCCTCAAACCCAGAAAAGCTCTTAGGCTTAGCTTCTTTGTTGGGAAACTGAGGCCCAAAGAAAGGAATTTCTTGTCCCTTTGTTTACTTTTCCCTGCCTGAGGTCATTCATTCACCTAACAACTTTGTGCCTGACACTAGATAAGGCCCTAGTGAGCAAAATGAACATAGCCCCTCTGGGAACACAGAGCCTAGATGGGGAGACAAGCATTTCACTACTGCAAACACAAACATATAATCCCAGCCTGCACTAAGTGCTGTGAAGTTCCAGACTTGTGTCTGGCTCGGTGCTGTATCCTAAGCACCTTGGCACTTAAGAGGCATTGAAATACTTGCGGGAAAGAAGGCCACTTTGAGGAGGTGATGTCAGAGCTGAAGCTTGTAGGGCTGGAGTGAAATAAAGATGGTTTCAGGTCTTTTTTGCCTTCCCTGTGGGTCCTGCCTCTGCCTCCTCTCTGGCACTCAGGATAAGGGTAAGCATCTCCGACTGGCCATCAGCCCCAACATGCTGAGTACAGGTATCAGATCCTATCTTGCCTGGCCCCTCTTCCCTAGGTCCTGAACCTAGGGAAGTGCATGTGGATCTCAATTTATCCAGATGGTGCGTTTGTGCCTGCCCTCCTTTCGGGCATGTTCTAGAACAGAGTTCAGCCCAGAGTCCAGGGGTGGCCAGGATGATGGATGAGGGGTGGGGCCTGCTGACCACCAGGGGACCTGATCATTGGGCTGGGCCAGCCTCTCTGCCCTCATTTTCCCCTCTGCAAAAAAGAGGTGATGAGTGTCCCTACTTCTCGCGCCAGCCCCGGGGCCTCTATCCTGGCGGGAAGGGCAGGCCGACCCGGCAGACTGCGGACTCGCGGGAGGGAAGAAGGTGTCAGACGCGCGGAGCAACCATAAATAGCCCCCCTCTCCCAGAAGACTGCACGAAGTTCAAGACTCTGGCGCCGCACACTCAGAATGAGAGCAGAGACTCCCGCCAGGAAAAAAAAAGGCACTTAGGGGATCTGCTCATTAGCATGAAATGCAAATGAGCCCGCTCGGCCTCATTTGCACAACTCGGTGCATGGATTCGGCGAAAGGGCAACCAGGGAGACGACGGCGCAGCAGCCACTCTGCCACTTCCCCCATCCCCTCCGCCCATCGGCCGGGGTGGGAACTGAGACGACCCCAACCCTCTGCGGTAGCGGGAGATGCGCGGGGGCTGCGTGGGTGGCGCAGCCTTAGGAGAGTGAACAACGCCCAGGGGTGATGGCCTCAACAACGTGAGGGGTGTTGATAGAGGTCATCCCGCCCATCCCTCCCCCTCTCCGCAGTGGCGTAAGCGCCCCAAAATCTCCGGAGAGGGAACTGACTGACCCACTAGGTTCCGCCGTGTCTACCTGTCGCAAATGTTGGGGAAGTGCTTCCCGGCGTCTAATCCTCGATGTTTCCCCCTCCACCGGCGCCCAGCACACCCGCGGCGCTCCGCTCCCGGTTACCCACAGCTTTCTGGAGTGGCGCCGGCGGCAGGAGAGAGCTAGAGCCGACTGAGCCCCAGAACTCGGGGAGGTAGGCGGGGCAAGGGCCGGGGTCTGCGCGTGCGTGTGCGCGCGTGGAAAGCACAAACCCACGAGGGCCCGCTGCCGGTGGGGTGGAGGTGAGTGAAGGCGGCAGACCTGCGAAGTTCCAGTTCCGCGGACACTCTTTCCCTAAGCCACATAGGGACTTAAGAGAAACTGAGGCACGAGGTTGGGGAGTGGCGGTGGTAGGGACTTTGAAGGTCGAGTCGATAAAGCCCAGCTCTGTGCTTCCTCCCCTTCCCACACACTCGGGACCCCCACAGGTTCCTTCTTAGGGGTCCTTGCTCTACTCCGCAGTCGCTCCTGGGGATCCGGGCTCTGCGGTCCAGCGCGACCTGCCTGGGGCCACGTGTTCAAGCACGAAGCCCCTGCGTGGAGTCCACGCCCTTCAAAAGGTCCCTAGGGGCAAGGGGATGAAGCCAGAAGCTTCAACGTGAGGTCAGGTCCAACGGGTTAGGGCTACGAGGTCAGGGTCAAAGTCTCAGAATTGGACTCCGGAGCATAACCAATAAGCCCAAGAGATTTGTGGAGGCCACGCCCAGACCATGCCTGCCCCAGCCTTTCTCGAGCTCCGCCCGTTTCTCCAAGACCAGCCCCCTGCAGCCTGAAGCCCCACCCCCGGGACATCCAGCTCCGCTCCTTCCCTTCCCCATTACGGCAGCCAAGCTTAACTCCACGGTGGGAGATTAACCAGGTAGAGACCTGGGATTTCGCTCTGGGACCCCTGGTCACAACCCTCACCCCCGTGCCGCCTGTCTCTTTTCTTCCCCAGGCCCGCCCAGAGCTGAGCTCCGCCCTCCGGCTGCGGCCCAAATCAGGGGTCGCGGACAAAGGATGCCTGGGGCCTGCGGCGCTACGCCAGGACCCCGCGCCGAATACTCTGATTCTTCGGGCTCCCTCCAAGGGAGTCCCAAAGACCCCAATGGCCAATAGGAAAGTGGGTTCGGTCTGGGCAGCAGTCTGATTGGCTCCAGCCTTCGGGAGCGGACCCAGGGGCAAGGGGAGGAGAGAGGGGCGGTCCTGGATTTTGGGGTGGGAATCGGAGTCCAGCTGTGGTTCTCTCCCGGCGCTCCCGCCCGCACTGCCACGGCGGACCGCCAATGGACGCGCGGTTCGGGGCCGGCGGCGTCCGGCGATTGGCTGCGGGGCTGTCTGGGGGCGGGGCCGAGGCTTGAAGTTGGAGTGAGGGATCCAGCTGTGGTGTGCGCCGGGCTCCTCGCCGCCGCTTTAGCTCGCTCGCTCCGCGTCTCGGCCGGAGGAGGAGGCAGTGGCGCCGGCGACAGCTACGGCAGCGGCAGCCACCGCGGCGGCTGCGGCGGCGGCATCTCCGCCTCCACTCCCGCCCGGGACTGCCCCCCACCGTCTCCCCGCCCCTCCCGGACCGTGAGCCCGCCGCGGGGCGGGGGAAGGAGCCGCCCCCACCCCCTTCAAGCCCACCCCTAAAGAGATCCCTCCTCCCCTCCCCCGCCGCCTGGCGCGGAGCCGGGACGATGCTGACCCCTTAGATCCCGCTCCAGCTGCGCCGCGGGAAGAGGGGGCGCCCCTCCCCGGACCCCCGCCCTTCGCCGCTGCCCCTCTTTTCGCTCACCCTCTTGGGGCGGCTTCGCCGAAGGTAGCGCCGAATCCGGCAACCGGAGCCTGGGCGCGAAGCGAAGAAGCCGGAACAAAGTGAGGGGGAGCCGGCCGGCTGGCCCGGGGAGCCCCAGGGGCGCAGGGGAAGCGGGACTTGGGCCGGGCGGGGTTTCCCTGCGCCCCGGCGCCCCGCGGGCAGCATGCCCCTGCGGGCAGGGGGAGCTGGACTGAACTGGCCCTCCCGGGGGCTCAGCTTGCGCCCTAGAGCCCCCCAGATGTGCCCCCGCCGGGGCTCCCGGGTTGCGTGAGGACACCTCCTCGGAGGGGCGCCGCTTGCCCCTCTCCGGACCGCCCGGGGCCCCGGCTGGCCAGAGGATGGACGAGGAGGAGGATGGAGCGGGCGCAGAGGAGTCGGGACAGCCCCGGAGCTTCATGCGGCTCAACGACCTGTCGGGGGCCGGGAGCCGGCCGGGGCCGGGGTCAGCAGAAAAGGACCCGGGCAGCGCGGACTCCGAGGCGGAGGGTCTGCCGTACCCGGCGCTGGCCCCGGTGGTTTTCTTCTACTTGAGCCAGGACAGCCGCCCGCGGAGCTGGTGTCTCCGCACGGTCTGTAACCCATATCCTTCGGGGCACGACGGCCAGACGCGGGGTCGGAAGGGGGACGGGCCGCACCACCGGGGGTCGGGGGGCAAGAGAATCCACCGCCAGGTGAGTCGGAGAAGTGAGCCCGGGGGGTGGGCGGATGAGAGGGGGGCTGCCAGGGAGGGGAGGGGGCACCAGAGTGGCAGCGGAGACGCGAGCAGGTCTCGTCGGTAACCCGGGCTTACCCCACCTCCGTACACACATCTCAGTCCTCCTGGGTGGGGGGTGGAATCCAGGCCAGGAGAAGAGAGCTGTGCCCCGCTGGCTCGCAGCTGGACGCCCTCCAGATGTGGGCAGGGGAGGGTCGTCATCCTCCAGATGTGGGAAGCTTCGGGAGCCTGGGAGCTGTACTCTGCCCGCGCCGGTTAGCGAGCTGGGTTTGGTTTCCGAGTTTGGTGTTGGGGGGGAGAGGCGGGGGGGAGGAAGCTGCGGGGGCGGGGGGGGGGGGGACTGCAATCTCCTGGGTTTCCCTCCTTCCCCCGCCCCAAAGTTTGCGGCGGATTCTAGGGTCTGATCCCCCAACCTGGTCCTTGAGGCTGAGGTTTTTACTGACACAGAGGGAGATGTTGGGGGGGGGGCGGGGACCAGGTCCTGGCCCACCTCACCCCCCACCTCGCGGGTTGGAGGCACAACAAGGAGATTCCGGCGGTGGCTGATGTCAGGGGTGCAGAATGAGAACAAGATGTGGTGGAGGGGATCTGTCTGCCCCTAGAGCAGGGAGTGGAACCCCTTTCCGCTAGAGCCCAGTGCCGCGAGTGCCTCCTTCTACCCGATCTCCATTCGATGCAGGATGCTTAAGGTTGGGTTGGGGAGTTTTGTGCTGGATTTTTCTTGTGGAGGGAAAGACTGTGGCAAGAGCTTTTTTAGCAAGTGGGGGATGGGATTAAGCTGGTCCAGGTTACTCCTCTCCTCTCACAAATAAAGAGTGCTCCTGAAGACCAGGTATGGGGGACTGCAGGCCTGAGAAAGTATTAGGGGGACTGTAATACTGTGAGTGTGTTCACTAAGGAGGACTCGGGTCTACCACCCCAGTGTAGACTCTGCAGATAGGTTTGGGGAATGCAAGCCCCACATTCCAGAGAGATGGATTTAGCACTGCCCCCTGTCTGCCCAGGCTGGAGTGGTAGGGGAGACCCCAGCCTGGTCAGCCCCTAGCACAAAGCACCACTTGATAGACGCCTGGCCCCAGGCTCCCCCCTGGGTCCTGCCACCGGGGGAAGGAAAGGTGGAGGGGAGGTGTTGCTGCAGTCCCAGGTCTGGACAGCTTCTCTGGGCTCCTTCCTTCCAGCTCAGAGGCTCTTATAGACCCAGGGTGGGAGACCCCAGGTCTCCTTTGTAGCCCCTGTGAGCCTAGCCGGGACTCTGCTTTGAGGAAGGGGGGGTGGGAAGGTTGGTGCCGCCCTCACTCTCTGCAGCTCTGCTGCCTCTAGTGCGCAAAGCAGGGATGAGCTTATGGCCCCCCCACCCCCATCCTCTACACCTTGTGGGTCTTTGGGAAGCTCCCCTCATCACACCCTCTCCTCATCCCCTGCCCCTTCTTCCTTTCTCTCTGAGCTGCAGAAAGAGAGGTGCAGGCCTTAGAGGTCTGTGTTCCTGCTGAATAGGCACAATCTTGAGGTTTGAGCCCCCACCCCCAGGCCCCTTTCTCCAAGGCAGGGATGGAGATGGAGAACTGATATGGCTGGAAAGGATGTGTTCTGAGCAACTCTCCTCTCTGCCCCTAACCATTTACCCCTTCCACGAATGGGAAAAAGCATCAACCTCTATGTCCTCCTTCCCAAGGGTCCCAGGGGAGGTAGAGAGCGCTCTTCTCTCCCCTCTCCCTGAAAACAGACCTCTAGGCTAGCATCTCTTCTCGCCTGCCCTATCCCCAGGTGCTAGTGGAGGGTCTGGAGGCAGACTCCTTCACTGAGGGGTCTGGACAGGGGCAAGCGTTGAGGCCTGGCATGGGAGAAGAGAGGTAGGAGGACAGCACTCACCTTGGGAGTTGGGGAGCAGCTTCCCCCAGGGGAGTGGTAGTCTGGGGTGTGGGGCATCAGCGTTACTAGGTCTGGAGAAGCGTGGATTGGCTGAGGATGGGTTGAGAACAATTTTTTGGCAGGGGACTGCCTAAGCTTTGCCCCTCACCACTGCCATCCTACCCAAGTACCAAGAGACACCTGTATTTTTGCTGCCAGAGGGGCTTTGAACTGCCTCCTAGGCCTCCCTCTTTCTCTCTGTGGTATCTGTGGCTCCCCCCCAGGCTTCAGGAGTGTTCATCTACACCTCTGAGCCTGAGAGACATAAGGACACCCCCCTCCACCCCCCAACTAACTGAAGCTAGTTAGGCTTTCCTTGGCACATTCTACTTCTTGGCCTCTCCTTTTTAAGAGACCAGGTTTCCTAGAGAGGAGATCTAGACCCAGGTAGGAAGTGTGTGTGTGTGTGTGTGTGTGTGTGTGTGTGTCTGTGTGTCTCTGTGTGTGTGTATGTGTGTTGGGAAGGGAGGACAGCAAAAGGCACAGAAGTGCAAGCTTTGGTGTGGGGAGCAGGGGTACCGGCAGACAGTCACCCCTGCCTCAGATCGGAGGGGAGCATGCTGGCCTTTCCAATATGTGTTCCTGCGAGTGTGAGGGAGTGTGCTCCCCTCTCGGGGAGGAGTTCCTCCGCATTCCCTCTCTGGCTGTTGTGTCACATCTGGAAGTTTGTGTAGGAGTTTCTCCAAGCTCAGAGCCCAGCACAGCTTTTTCTCATTTGGAAATCACAGGCTGGCATTTGGGATGCCGAGAGAGGGGGAGTGGGAGGGGGGCCAGAGGGGGAGAGGGGAGCCTGCCAGGAGTTGGGGGAGGAGGGGGGGAGGCCTGAACGGCAGGAGCCCTAATGGCTTCCAGAAGTGAGTGTGAGTGAGTGACTGTGCGTCACTCTGTGTGTCTGAGTGTGTCCCTCTAGAGGGGTAGGGGAACAGGAGTTTCTGGAGCCTTCCTTGCCACACTGTCCCAGTGCCCCAAGTCTGCCTATTTCTCTTACCTAGGGAGAATTCTCCATTTCTGTCCTCAGAGGAAATGGTGGGGGGAGTGTTCTTTCTGTCTCTTCATCAATTCCTTCCTCCAATTTAATTTCCAAACCCTGAGCTCGCCAGAGGAGATTCTGGGGAGAAGGGCGGGGGCTGGAGAATTGAATGGGATTGAGGGGGGCCAAATCACCCCTTGGCATGCTTTCTGCCCCAGGCCCGCTTTCCTTCTGGGTCACACACACACTCATTCCCACCCGCTCTGCTCCACCGCTCTGTTGGGGGACTCCCCATCACCCGTAGTGCCAGTTGGAACCATTCCTGGGATTACCCCCACCACGCAGCCCCCCCTCACCCTCGCCTGCTCCCGCCCAGCACTCACCCCGCCCTGCCTGCCTCAGCCAGGATGGCGACAGACACAACTGCTCACACGCAGACATGCGCACGCGCGCGCACACACACAGACACACACAGACACACACACACACACACAGAGTCACAGACGTTTGAATCAGATTTCTGGCCTATTTCCCCTCCCAAAGAGTCCAGCGGGCTGCCTCTCTTGTGTCTCTGTTTCTCATGTCTCTGTCTCTGGGTGGAGCCGGCTGCCTTTCTGTGAGCTTCAGTTTTCAGTTCAGCTGGAAGCCTCTCTCCCCCTACACCCACACACTGAAGCGTGGTGGGGGGGATCCACAGGGAAATGGGCTTGTAGGAATGGAGGGGGGGTTCTGCTGGGGGAATCCCCCTTTGAGCTTTGGAGCAGGGCGGAGCCCCTACATCCCCTGTTACCCTTAAGGGTAGCCGAATCTGATAGACACCAGCCTCTCTGTGGGACGGGTGAGGCAAGGACCTACCCTGCTACCTCCTCACTTACTAGAATGCCGGGACTCCTGGGTCCAGGCCCATTTTCTCCTCAATGTTCCTTAGTCTCACATTTCCAGTCTCCTGGGTGGGAATGGGGCAGCTGGAGGGCCTGCTTCCCTTTCAGCTCATGCCCAGAGCCCCTGTGCCCCTAGAGGTGTCCCGGCCACCCCCCTCCTCTTCCTGCTTTGCTCACCCTTGTGGCTGCCAGGCTAAGCAACGGCTCTATCTAGATAAAGCCCCACAGAGAGGACTCATTTGTGGAGATAACATGCTCTAGTTCTCTCTCCCACGAGGGAGGAAAGGAGGAGGGATGGAAGTGGGGTTCCTCTCTCTGCCGTTTCCTTTTTCTCTGCTTTTGATGGTGGGTTGTGGGGAGAAGAAAGATCCTCCCCTCTCCTACCCCCTCTTTGGGATCCACTCCAGCCCGGACAGTCACCATAGCAACAGTAGACATGTGACTGCACAGGTCTCTCATAGTCACTATGGCAACCAGTGTCCCCCGTTCCCTTGGTTACCATGGGGATCTGTCACATGGTTTCCCCCCAACCTGATAACCTGTGGGTCTCCCTGATTCTCCTCCCCTGCATAAGGACAAGATAACAGCCTCAGTAAAGGGAGATCATGTGAGAGGGGTCTCTTTAATTACCATGACAACAAATCCACACCACCTGGTGACACATCCTCCTGTCGTTATGGCAACAGAAGAACATCACACAGTGACATACTGCCAGGTTCCCAAGGAAACGAGCCCTATCTGAGAAGGGTGAAAGACCCCCCCCCCGCGGTTAATTATTCCTCTATTCAGATTGTCCCAAATTGTCATGTGCCTTGGTCTCTTCCCTGTCCGTTTCTGCTTACCTGTCGTGGAAGGAGAGCTGTACAGCGTGGGCAGGATGTTACCTGGAAGTAGGCTGAATTGCCAAGGGACCCTTAAGAAGGGGCTGCCATGGTCCAGAGCTGTGCATAAGGTTATCTGGGGGGCAAACTCTGCCTGTAAGAGGCCTCCAGTCTGAGCCTGAGTAAGTTGGGGACAGAAAGAGAGGCAGCTCCTCTGTGGAGGTCACTTCTGTACCTTCCTCCACAGTTATAAGCAGTTCACCTCTATCAGGGGAAACAAGGCAGGAAAACCTGAATGGGGAGACACATCTGGCTTCTAGGCAAGGAGATTGATTGATTGGTTGATTCATTCATTCATTCGTTCAGTCTTCCCAGGTATGGATCATCTGCTCCGTGCCAGGCACTACAGCAAGCTCTGTAGGGGATCTAAGATGTATCGGAATGCCCCTGCCTGTCAGGAGCCCCAGCTCAGCAGGGGAGGTTGACAAGTGCATAGATGACTAACATGGTGGAACTGTGCCATTAGAGGGGTCCAATTAGATGTCCTGGGAGCCCCTCTTCCTCAGAGATCTGCCCCTCCTCATAGAGACATTCGCTCACATGGGCTCCTTCCAGACCCCCCTTTCCCTGCAGAGGAGAGGAGGGGACCTGCGTGGGGAAAGCAGACCAGTTCTTGAGGGTAACGGGGTCTTTCCCTTTCCAAATGACGGCTCCCTTCCTGTCCCCCTTTATCCAGGGTGACCTCTGGCTGACCCCCATTCTGGGGAGAGATCCACTGCACTCTGGCTCCACTCAGAAAAACAATTTCATGGAAACAGAGCAACTTTTTATTTCCTCCCTCCCATCTACCTGCCCCCAAAAACCTAGAACTTAAAAAAAAAAAAACCCCTCTTATTCTTGTGAGGAGGTGGGGGTTAGGGAAACTGCAGTGCCTTAGGACTCTCAGGGTACCACAGACAGGTGGCGAGCAGGGATGTGAGTCTAGGGGAAAGGGGCCTGGGTGGTGGAGAAGAGAAGGGGGAGGGCTGTCAGGGGTTTGAGGGAGTCATGGGCTGTGGGGGAGGGCATGTGGCTTGGGAGTCAGAAGAGATGGCCTATGGCTGGGACCAGCTGGGAGGAAGTTCCATAGGTTCCCGAACATTCCTGCTGGCCTCTTCATGCCTGGCCAAAGCCTTCTCATTCCAGAAGCAAGATTCCACCTGCTCTGGGCCCTACAGAGTCTGACTTGGTGGGTCATGCCAGGAGCTGCCACAATACCTCCCCCATCCCCATTCCCCTGGGGGTCTCTGGTCTCCTTTCCCCAATCTCCTGCTCTCTGATCTTTTCTAGCATCTTTACTCTTCGCCACCCTTCTCATATTTTCCTTAAAGAAAATAGGATACTTGGTCATTTAACTGCGAGTCCAGTGCCTGGAACCTTCGAAGGTCCGGAGGCTGTTTTGTACATTCTGCTGATGGGCTGGAAATGAGTCACTCCGTAGAATCCACTGTGTGGAAAGACCCAGGGTTTAGAAAGAACCCCTCCCTCTCGCTTGCTCTTTTGGCTAGTCTGGGCTGGAAGCCACAAGCAGGTGTGATGGTGGCAATGGCCTCTTGGGGGAGGGGGTAGACATTGTCCACTCTGCATGGCTTGGGAGCTATGCCCGGCGTGGTGCCTGACACATAATGGGTCCTCAATATTTAAATGTGTGAATGTGCCTAGTGGTCATTTGAGGGTGTTGAGAGGTTGGGAAGCTGGTGGTGAAAGAGGGAGCCCCAGGCTCTGGTGCTGTAGCAAGGGGGACTGCAGCTGTGGACGTCTACCTTCCACCTAGTGCCAGGGCGGTCATGACAGGCAGTTCTGCCTGCCTGAGCAGCTATGGTGTACAGAGGAAACTATCATAGATCAGGAGCTTGGAAACCATCATCTCATCCTGGCTTCTCGGGTGACCTTCAGCTTATGACTTTGGCATTCCAGGGCCTCAACTTCCTGGAGTTCTGGGGAAGAAAATGATCTATCCCGGATACTTCAGAGGGCTGTTGTGAGCATCAACTGTGGCATTGTGTGAAAGTGCTTGGTAAACTGTAAGGCAAGCATAATCCGACTCTAGGTTTGTATAACACATTCATATACAGTATCTCATTTGCTTCTCACATCTACCCTGTGAGGTAGGGAGAATAGGATTCAGATTCTGCAGCAAACTCATGGTGTCTGGCATTTCCACAGGCATGATCGATTTATTCCCCAAATGACTTGTGCAAATAGTCAGGGTATTTGTGGCTTGTCTTCCTTTACAGATGAGGAAGCTGGGTCCAGAGAGGTGAGATGACCAAGGTGGGACTCCCCTTCTCTGATGGGGAGCCTGGGGCTGGGGGCTGGTCTGACGTGTAGGTCAGGTCCCTGGCACCACACCTGCTTAGCCTCAGATGGAGCCAGGAGGTAAACAAAGAGGAGGTGTTAGGGCAGGGCAGGGCAGGGGGCTGGCCTCAGCTCCAGCCTTGGCCGGCTGTTTCCTTGACTGCCCCTACCTGGTTTGAGCGTATCAGCATGTTGGTCATCCTTCTCAACTGCGTGACCCTGGGCATGTTCCGGCCGTGCGAGGACATTGCCTGTGACTCCCAGCGCTGCCGGATCCTGCAGGTGAGTGTGTGTGTGTGTGTGTGTGTGTGTGTGTGTGTGTGTGTTGGGGGGGTTGGCCCCTCCTAATCTTAATACCCCCTACTCCTCTGCAAGAGGCCCTGACCCAACTGGTGGGGGCTAGGGTGGGACTAAAGGGTATTCCCTCACCCACTTCTCAGTTTCAGCCACCTCTTGTCCCCACATCAGGCCTTTGATGACTTCATCTTTGCCTTCTTCGCCGTGGAGATGGTGGTGAAGATGGTGGCCTTGGGCATCTTTGGGAAAAAGTGTTACCTGGGAGACACTTGGAACCGGCTTGACTTTTTCATCGTCATTGCAGGGTGAGGGCCTGGGTGGGGTGGGAGAGCAATGGATCAGATCGGTCCCTTCCCCAGGTTCAGGGCTCCGGGCCTTTGACCTCGTGGCTCCAGCCCAGTTACAGCACCACTTTCTCCCTGGGCTGTCTCCTGAGGATCCGAGGCTGCCCTGCCTCTAGCACTGTAGCCTATATTCTAAATTCCAAGGCCCTCTTCCTAATTCTGCCCCCTTCTCTGATGGACAGTCTGTCCTTGTCTCGGGGGTAGCCTTGCCCCCCAGACAGAGAGCCGGATCTTCAGGGTCCCTTGGTGAAGGAGAAAAAGGACTCAGAGGTTGTCCCGCTGCCCTTAAAGCAGGATTCCTCATTGACTTCTTTTGACCCCACTGTGGCCTCAGACTCAAAGGGCCTCCCTTTGGGCCCCTCCCTGCAGGATGCTGGAGTACTCGCTGGACCTGCAGAACGTCAGCTTCTCAGCTGTCAGGACAGTCCGTGTGCTGCGACCGCTCAGGGCCATTAACCGGGTGCCCAGTGAGTGACCCCTCAGCCCTCAGCCCCTGAAGAGAGCCCCAGGAGGAAACGTGGAAATCTCAGACCCCACCTCTACCACTGTGTCCTCACCTGACCCCTCACAGGCCCCGTCAGAGAAGGGCTCAGCGGGGAGCTGGGGTTGCTGGAATAAAATGGAACTCTGACTGTGGCACTATGGGAGTTACCTGGGAAGACCCCGCCTCATTTTAGCCTGGCTTTAGGTCAGAGTCTCAGAAACATCTCAGATGACCCTTTCCCTTCAGCTAGATGACCACTCCCCCTGGGAGGATAGCGGTGTGGGGACTGGAGAGGCTGACAGGCAAGGAGTGGATGCAAGGTGCTAATGGCCTTTTCTAGCCAGAACAGCCTCTCATACAATCTGGTTCTTGCTGGTGAGACACGCTGGCCACGCTGAACATGACTTCTCTCAAGACAAGGCCACTCCATGTCTCACCCTCCGCCTCTGTCCCCTTCCTTCTTCCCACCGCCTTCCAACCCGTTGCAGCAACTGCCGGGCCCATTATCTAAATTAAACTGCATTGGTTTCTGGAGCCAGCCAGGCTTTGGCAGCTCTGGTTCCCCTCCATCCTGCCCCCTCCGTTTGCTCAGGCCCCTTTGCAACTCCCCAACCTACACAAGCTGCAGATGGTCCCTGATGTGGTCCTAGGAGTGGGGTGGTTGGCGGGGAACGCATGTTTCTGGGGCTCAGTGCCTGGTTGCGTACCTGATGCAGCAGCCCCCTGCGCTGTGTGTGTGTGTGTGTGTGTGTGTGTGTGTGTGTTTGATGTTACTGCTGCCCCTGGGAGGGCAGAGCTGTTGAATGTGTCCTCTGGGGCTCGGGGTGTGTTGGTGTTAACAGGAGCTCCAGAAGAGGGGCATACCTTGCCTCCTCTCCCGCCCCAGGTGATGGCTGGCAGATTTATAGCCTCTGTCTAACCACCGGTGTAATTCCCTTAATACAAACCCTGAGGAATTGATCTCAGTTGGAGCACAGAGAAGCAGAAGGGGGATGGGGTAGGAGGAGGGGGAGGGAGTGAGAAGACTGGGCTAGCAGGGGTGGGGATGGGCGCTGCAGTCACCAAGAGGGTTAATTAGCTGCTGCTTAGCAGCTCTTGCCCTGGAGGGGGCACGGGGCCATAGATGGTACTTTGGGGGTGAAGCCAGCCATGAGAGATCTGTCTGCTTGATGAGGGCTTGGCGGACTGGGGGCTGGTTCAGACCATTTGGGCCAGTTGGGTTCTAGACCTGGAATGTAGTGAGAGGGAAGTAACGCTAATAGGGCTTTTGAGGAGGGGGTTTCAGTGGCTTTCCCTGTGGAGGGGATTGTAAATTGATGGACTTCTGAGAAGACAGTATTGTGTCTCTTCAGGTCTTGATTTGGGGATCTGGACCACGCAGGGAATAGATTCAGGGTAGCGGGGCTCAGAGCTGTAGTGACGCACAGGGCATCTTGGCCCCTGCCTAGGAGCTGGCTCTCAAAATGAGATTGCTGCCCAGTGTCATTCCTCCCGGAGTTCGCTGCCTCAGTTTCCCTAATGACTCTGGTGGTGATAACTTAGAAAGGTCAAGTGACTGTGACTGTTGAGAGAAGGAAGTAGGTCGGGAGTGTGTGTGTGAGTGTGTGCGGGTGTGGGTGTGTGTTGGAGAGGGATTCGGAAGCCCAAAGCCTGGGTTCAAGTTCCGGCACCTACACTTAACAGCTGTGTGATACTGGGTGAGTCAAGTCATTTCTCTGAGCTTCAGACTTCTCATCTGTAAATTGGGAGTGACATTATCCACATGTGATGATGTTGGGAGAGTTAGGAGGGGCCACAATGTCCCTAGCTCACTGTCGGTGGTACTGTGCAGATTACTATGGGCAAGCCACAAGGGGAAGTGGGTCGGGGTAAGGGGCTGCAGAGGCTACCTGGGGAGTCAGAGGTGTCTGTTGGTCTCCCCTCCAGCTTGAGCCGGGCCGTCTCAGCCTCAGAGTCCCTGGTGGGGCCCCTCCAGGAGTGCTGCCGGGCCGTGGCAGTCAGCCTAGCCCGGCCAGCCTGGTGTCCCCAGCGTGGCTTCTGCCCCCACAGGCATGCGCATCCTCGTCACGTTGCTGCTGGACACACTGCCCATGCTGGGCAACGTCCTGCTGCTCTGCTTCTTCGTCTTCTTCATCTTTGGCATCGTTGGCGTCCAGCTGTGGGCAGGGCTGCTTCGGAATCGATGCTTCCTACCTGAGAATTTCAGCCTGTGAGTGGTGGACAGGGTCCGGGAGGACCTGGGAGTGGTTGTGGGGCTGGGGCACCCCCCACCAGTTCCTCACTTCTGGTTGCTACTGACATATCTGTTCTAACATCTGAGACATATCTGGTTCTCAAACTTGGCTACCCATTGGAACCACCTGGGGAGTTTTAAAAAGTACTGATGCCGGCCGGGTGCGGTGGCTCACGCCTGTAATCCCAGCACTTTGGGAGGCCGAGGCGGGCGGATCACAAGGTCAGGAGGTCGAGACCACGGTGAAACCCCATCTCTACTAAAAATACAAAAAAAAAGTTAGCCGGGCGCCGTGGCGGGCGCCTGTAGTCCCAGCTACTCGGGAGGCTGAGGCAGGAGAATGGTGGGAACCCGGGAGGCGGAGCTTGTAGTGAGCCGAGATAGTGCCACTGCACTCCAGCCTGGTGGACAGAGCAAGACTCCGTCTCAAAAAAAAAAAAAAAAAAAAAAGTGCTGATGCCTGAGTGCCACCTCCAGAGATTCTGATTTCGTTGGTCTGGGGCTCAGCTTGGATGCAGAGATTTTTTAAACCTCTCCAGTGATCCTAATGTGCAGCGAAATTTGAAAACCACTATTCTAGTATGTGATCTTCCAACATCCTAAATCTGGAGTCTCCCCACTCAGGCCTCATGCTCCCGGTGCCCACAAATCCCTGCCCTGCCCAGTCCCTTCCCCATTCTTGGTTCTGCCCTGCTCACCCTGTGTGCTTTGAGCACTCATGCCATCTCTCCCTTCCTGGGCCCTTTCCCTGGAGAGCCCACTCCCCAGCCTCAACCCTGTTCCCCTTCCCATCCTGCAGCCCCCTGAGCGTGGACCTGGAGCGCTATTACCAGACAGAGAATGAGGATGAGAGCCCCTTCATCTGCTCCCAGCCACGCGAGAATGGCATGCGGTCCTGCAGAAGCGTGCCCACGTTGCGTGGGGAGGGGGGCGGTGGCCCACCTTGTGGTCTGGACTATGAGGCCTACAACAGCTCCAGCAATACCACCTGTGTCAACTGGAACCAGTACTACACCAACTGCTCAGCGGGGGAGCACAACCCCTTCAAGGGCGCCATCAACTTTGACAACATTGGCTATGCCTGGATCGCCATCTTCCAGGTGGGGCAGCCTGGGCCCCGGGAGATTCCCCAGAACACCAGCCCCAGGACACAGCCCAGGATCGGAGGGTTGGGGTGGAGCCCAGGTCGCTCTCAGGGTTGGGGTGGGGGTTAAGGCCTCTGGAGGAGACTGGAGGAGGATTTGGTGGGCCCATAGTCAGCCTGCCCCTCTGCACCCCCTAGGTCATCACGCTGGAGGGCTGGGTCGACATCATGTACTTTGTGATGGATGCTCATTCCTTCTACAATTTCATCTACTTCATCCTCCTCATCATCGTGAGTGACTCCTCAGATCCCCGTGGGGATGGGCGATCCTGGGGACACCCGTGGGGGCAGTCCAGAGAGGGGATAGTTTGTTCTGTCTGAAGTTCAGCTCTCAGGGCAAGTCCTGTACAAAGGGTATCTGTCATGTGGTAGGAGGGACACCAGATGCGGAGTCAGGAGGAAATCCAGGGTCAAGGCGGGACTTACTGCTACTGGAAACTTAGGCAAGTCATTCCTCTTGAGGCCCCCAGCACTGCTCTGGACCTCTGTTTCTTCATGGGTAAAATGGATGGTTCTCACCCTGAGATGATATCACCTCCCCTAGAGGGCACTTGGGAATGGGAAAGGGTGATTCTGGTTTTGATTTTTTTTAATAGCTTTATTGAGACATAACTCGCATATCATTCAATTCATCCCTTTGAATGAATCCAGTGGTTTTCTTAGCATGTTCACAGAGTTCTGTTTTTCATAAGGACAAGGGGAGTGCAATTGGCAACTTGTTACTGGGGGAGGGGAGAGAAGCTAAACATCCTGAAATGCTTGCAAATAAAGAATTATTCCACCCAAAGTTCTGATCAGTGATCAATTGGTGTTAAATGCTGCCTGATCTCTTATTCCTGCCAGTTCAGAAATTGCAAGACTTTAGGAAGGCAGAAGACGGAGGCAAAAGCAGCAATATTTAATAGTTTTAATCACTACCATTCATAGTTAATAACTTCATCGCTACCACTTTGAGCTAATATTTATTGAGCACTTACTATGCACCAGCCCCTGATCTAAGCACTTTCAATGTGCTGGTGCATTTAATCCTCACCATAATCCTTTCCATTTTACAGATGAGGAAACCGATGTTTCCTCATTTATCTGACCCTACCAGGCGCTTTGCCTATGCTATGTATTAATCTCCAAGAGTGGGGCATCACTGCTGACGTATGCTGTAACATCTGCTGCCTGTTTAATCCTCGTCGTCCCCTGTGAGGTGCCAGGGTAGGGATTGTGGTCCCCATCTCTTAAATGAGAACTTGGCGCCCCAGAGGGTGGGTCACTGGGCCAAGATCACACAGAAAGTAAGTGGCTGGGGCTGAGAATTCAGTCGCAGGCTAACGACTCCACATTCAGCCTTTCTTCCATGACACCAAGAGGCCAACGACAGAGCCAGACAGAGGGACAGATATTGAGAGAAAGAGATTAAGAAAGATTAAGATCTGCTCAGGACCTAGGACTAGCTCCAGAGAGAGATGAACACAAAATGAGGCAGCTCCTGGTGAGTGAGAGACAGAGGGTAGGCCCTGAGAAAGAGCAAGTCCCCAAGGCCACCCCCTCTTGCCTGCGCAACTTCCCCTGGTGCGGAAGAGTGGGCAGGCTTGGGGCGAAGCCTGGCTGGAGGCCCGTTCCCATCCCTGGCCACCACCTCAAGGGGCGAGGCCAGTACTTCAGGGAAGTGGGGTCTTCTCACCATGTGCTCCCCCTCCCCACTCCCTTTCCCTCCTGGGCTTGGTAGAGGGGGAAGGAAGCAGACAGGGAGCTAAGGGGCCTAGTTTCCACCCTCCCACACACCCCCTGAAAAATCTTTCCTAACAGCTCTCTGGAATCACACTAGTGAAGCTAATTATCATAATTACTAGGACACGATCTAGAAAAAAAAAATCTGCTTTGTCACCATAAATATTCATTTCCTTCATTCGGGATTGTTATCCAAGCCATGGCCGTTCCAGAGTTCTGGGGAAACTGAGGCATGGATATGGGGACTGGGGGAGTGTGAGCAAGTCAGGTGGCAGCTTGACTAGTCTGTAGGGTCAAGGGTTCAACCCCTCCGCCATCTGAGGAAGGGGGCACAGGGAAAACGGGGACAGATGAGGCCAATGGTCCCTGTTTTCAGATGAGGATACGTGGTCCCATGGCTAAGGGTCTCTCCCAAAGTCACACAGCTAGAATTGGGGCTAGAGGTAGGAGTCTTGTAAATGATGTTTTTGCCAAGATCTCAAGGCTCAATATAATTTGAAAACCCCATGTCCCTAATATTGCATTCATTTCCACAGCATTTGCTACTCCTAATGGAAATTGCAGAAGGGTGCTGCGTCTCTGCAGGTGTGCGTGTTTAGGGACAGGGAATTTGAGAGATTGCAGGATAACACCATGTTCAATAGCAACATCTTGGAATTTCATAGAGCTTGGTTCCAGTCTTAGCCTTGCTCTGAATTAGCTGAGTGATCTTGGGCAAATGCTTTGACCTCTCTGGGCCTCAGTTTCCTTACCTGTCTGATGGAGATTACAACAGCATCACCTCCTGAGGCTGTCTTAAAAATAAAATGAGATAATGCCTGGAAAATAACTGAGCGTGGCGCCTAGCGCATAGGAATTCCTCTGTACGTGGTGGCTGGCATTGTGATTCACTTTTCTTCAGGACGTCTCCTCTTCCTGTCCCCACCCCTACAGGTGGGCTCCTTCTTCATGATCAACCTGTGCCTGGTGGTGATTGCCACGCAGTTCTCAGAGACCAAGCAGCGGGAAAGCCAGCTGATGCGGGAGCAGCGTGTGCGGTTCCTGTCCAACGCCAGCACCCTGGCTAGCTTCTCTGAGCCCGGCAGCTGCTATGAGGAGCTGCTCAAGTACCTGGTGTACATCCTTCGTAAGGCAGCCCGCAGGTTGGCTCAGGTCTCTCGGGCAGCAGGTGTGCGGGCTGGGCTGCTCAGCAGCCCAGCACCCCTTGGGGGCCAGGAGACCCAGCCCAGCAGCAGCTGCTCTCGCTCTCACCGCCGCCTGTCCGTCCACCACCTGGTGCACCACCACCACCACCACCACCACCACTACCACCTGGGCAATGGAACACTCAGGGTCCCCCGGGCCAGCCCAGAGATCCAGGACAGGGATGCCAATGGGTCCCGCCGGCTCATGCTGCCACCACCCTCGACGCCTGCCCTCTCCGGGGGCCCCCCAGGTGGCGCAGAGTCTGTGCACAGCTTCTACCATGCCGACTGCCACTTAGAGCCAGTCCGCTGCCAGGCACCCCCTCCCAGGTCCCCATCTGAGGCATCCGGCAGGACTGTGGGCAGCGGGAAGGTGTATCCCACCGTGCACACCAGCCCGCCACCGGAGACGCTGAAAGAGAAGGCACTAGTAGAGGTGGCTGCCAGCTCTGGGCCCGCAACCCTCACCAGCCTCAACATCCCACCCGGGCCCTACAGCTCCATGCACAAGCTGCTGGAGACACAGAGTACAGGTGACAGCTCTTGGGGGAGGTGTGTGGGTGCCCTTGTCTGGGGACCAGGTGGCGTCCCAGAGGGGACTAGGGGTCTGGAGTCAGAGGGACCAGGGCTCATATTCCCATGCTGCCTCTCATTGCTTAGGCACCTTCAACCAGTCACATCCCTGCTTTGAGCTCGAATTTTCTCATCTGCTAAAGTGGAAATCATAATTCCTACATCGTAATAGCAGTAACTATCATGTAATAAGCACCTGCTTCATGCTGTTTGCAATAATGTCTAGCAACTGTTGCACAAGGCAATGGCTGTGTGCCTGTCACATGCTTTGCAGGCAAAATCCCATTGGATCCTCTCTACTCATTAGGTGATAGCCTTTCTTAGCATCCTCATTGTATGGATGAGAACTAGGAGGCTTGGAGAGGTTGCTTGACTCGCCCAAGGCTGTGCTGTTGGTGAGGGGCGGACTCGGGGCGCACACTCAGGACTCCCCGTTGTGAGGCTCAGAGAGGAAATGGTGTGTGACTGTGCCCAGCTTCATGCCCCACTGGCTAAACCTGAGTCTCATTGCCTCCGCACAGGGAGACCCAGTTCAGGGAGCTGCTTGTCTGATGGGTGAAACTCCCAGTGTCGTGGGGGCAGTAAGACACATAGGGACGTCGGGCTCTCCCCAGCAGACAGGTTCACTGTAGCTGCAGCCCACGGCCTGTGTTTCAGGAAGGATGTGGCACGTGGGGAGCAGCGGGATATTCGTGGGGATGTTACGTGGGAATGTGGGCTGGGACCAGAAGGTGCTATCACAGAACCCAGAGCGAAAGGTTTCTATGCCAGCTCCTCCACTACCCTGCCACGGGACGTGGGCCAGTCACATGCACCCACGTTTTTATTTCCTCCTGTGTAAAAGGCAAGGCTGGGCCCATGATTACTGTCAGTGGCTGCTTACTGACTCCCTCCTATGTGCAGATGCAGTCAAGGGGGAAATGTTGCTGAGAGCCCACCTGGGGCCAGGCCCTCAGCTGGGGGCCTCCACATCCATGCTTTACCTGGTAGTCTCTGAGGTTCTCATATTCTGTGAGCAAAGCTGGATTTAAAGGGACATTGATGTCTCAGGCTAGGTCCCTGAGTGTGTGTTCATGAGTGCATCTAGTATGCGTGTACGTGTCTATGTCCGTGAAGGGGTCAAGTGTGTGTGTGTGCGTCTGTGCATGCATGTGTCTGATGTTTATATGCATATGTAGGCACATGTGCTTGATGTGTGTAGGTGCATGTGCGATATGAAGCTCTTTCCTTGGTGTGTGTGCATGCACATGTGTGCATGTGTCTGGCATATGTGTCATGTGTGAATGTGTTTGTGCACACATGTGTTGGTATGTGCATGTATGGGTGCCCATGTGGTGGTGTGCAAATAGTATGAGTGTGTACACAAGTGTGTGCATCTGGAGCACGTGTGCAGGTGCACGTGTCTGGTGTGGGTGTGTGTGCAAGTGCACGTGTGTGGGCGTGTCTTAAGGATCCCTTGGAAAGTGCTGCTCAGAGCAGTGTTTTGCAGGCCTGGCTTCTGGGAAGAGGAAGGGGAGTGAGGCTCCTTGCTGAAGTCGCCTAGGATATAGGAGCTGTCCAGGATCTCAGAGGACATCCAGGCCACCTCTCTGAGCCCCAGGACACTCAGCAGTGACTGCCAATGAAGTGCTATTGACATCAGGGCATCTTGTGGGTCAAGACTGCCCATCTTGCAGGACATTCTACACCCCTGGCCCACTAAGTGCCTGGCACCCCATCACTGTAACAACCCCAGACTCCCTGACTCATTTTATACATACTTGAAGGGCAGGGTAGCCCCAGGTATGAGACTCTGGAGCCTCTCACCTCTACTCTCCTGTTCCAGGTGCCTGCCAAAGCTCTTGCAAGATCTCCAGCCCTTGCTTGAAGGCAGACAGTGGAGCCTGTGGTCCAGACAGCTGCCCCTACTGTGCCCGGGCGGGGGCAGGGGAGGTAGAGCTCGCCGACCGTGAAATGCCTGACTCAGACAGCGAGGCGGTTTATGAGTTCACACAGGATGCCCAGCACAGTGACCTCCGGGACCCCCACAGCCGGCGGCAACGGAGCCTGGGCCCAGATGCAGAGCCCAGCTCTGTGCTGGCCTTCTGGAGGCTAATCTGTGACACCTTCCGAAAGATTGTGGACAGCAAGTACTTTGGCCGGGGAATCATGATCGCCATCCTGGTCAATACACTCAGCATGGGCATCGAATACCATGAGCAGGTAGGGGTGTGGCAGAGGCAGGGCTCCTGCCAGCTGCTTTTCGTCTGGGGCTGGGGCCTTCTACCTCCCTCCGAACCCCTCCTGCTGTGCTCTGCTTCCTCTCCGTGCTGCTAGCCCGCCTGGCAGGGAGGAGGGGAGATGGGTGATGGAGCAATGCATGGAGATTCTCTAGAGGGAATGTTTAAAGTCTCTGAGTATGGAGGTCACCCTGGGCAGGCCACAGGGTATGCTCTACCTGGGAAGGCTTCTCAGAGGAGCCTAGCTTTGAAGGATGTGAACAAGTGGTGAGCGTCAGCATGTGGGGAGAGGCGCGTCCCTGGGAGAGGTTTGGGTCTTTGGAGAAGGTATAGTGGGGAGTGGGGGTGTTGGAGGCTCCCTGGCATCCATCTGACCCACTAAGTCTGGGTGTGACTGATTGGAAGCAGGAGAGGCCATGTAAAGGGGGTGCAGAGGGGAGGGTTGGTGCCTGCGCCTGGGTGGAATGAAGGCCTGCTGGGGTCAGGGAGGGAGGCAGTCTTTCCTGGCCTCCCATCTGGGAGCCATGCTGTGAACCAGGGCAGCTTAGGGTGGATGAGAGTGCCCAGCATGGCAAGGGGATTGAAACCATCACATTTGAGGAATCGTTCTAAGAACCTGGATGTTTAGTGAGGAGGAGAGAGGGCTCAGCAGGGACAGGCAAGCTGTCTTCAAATATTTGAAGGGCTGTCATGTGGAAGAGGAAGCAGGCTTGTTTTGTGGGGCTGATGGCTGCAAGCAATAGGATCTGGGCTGAGGGGGAGGAGGCCTTTCTAACCCTTAGAGCTATGCAGAGACAGAAAGGGTAGCCTGGGGGACCCCACTGATCCCCCACCACGAGCTGAGGCTGCATGCTTGTCGGGGGTCCAAGCGGGCACCATGGGTCCTCACAACTAGGTTTGGCTCCCTCTTCCACAGGGTTCTTTCCAGAAGCCGCTCCCCCTCCCCCAAGTCTGGCCTTCCAGGTCACCCCCGTGGCTGATTCTTGGAAAAGGAGAGAGGCCAGCAAGCAGGTGCTGCAGTTCATGGTCTGCCCAGGCTCTGCTCACCTGGGTGTTCTGGCTTCCCTGGGGCAGCAGGGAGGCACTGGGCCATCAGAACCCAACCTTCCCTGGTTTGGAACAGAGGCCATGCACCTCCCCGCCTCCATACCCTCCCAATCAGGAGCAGAGGTGGAGGAGGCCAGAGGTGTGGAGTGGCTCCTACACCAGCACAGTACTCTGTGGAAGGGGCATCTCAAGCAGGTGGTACAGGCAGGGTGGTGCAGGCATGCTGGGAGGTCTGGGTTGAGGCTGAGGGGCACAGGTCAAGCTGGGTCTGTAGCAGACTGTGAGGTGTTCGCTTTTCTGGGGGATTCGAAGCCCCCCTACCACCCCAGTGAACTCTGCACCTGCAATATTTCGAGCACCCAGCTTTCACCCAAGATTGCCTGACCTGGCCAGGTGCACCCCTCCCCATCACCATCACCGCACATTGGCGTCCCTTCCTCTAGCCTCCACAGTGCCCCCTCCAAGCAGCCATGAGGTGGAGAGAGCCTGAGACCCTGGCTGCAGTGCCAGCGGGTGGGTGCGCATAACACCACGATGGGCATGTTGTGTCTGGGCTGCGTGGGTGTGGTTGTGTGTGCACATGCCCACTCTGCTAGCCTCCCGGGGAGAGGTGCTCCACTCTGCCAGATTGGTGGTGGTGGGGAGTGGGCAGCATTTTCTGCTTCCAGGACCCAGGTGGTGACAGCCCCTAACCTCCCATTACTCAGGCTCCTTTCCCTCACCCCTTTTCTGGCCATGGTCAGGTGCCCCTCCCTCAGGGGGCACCTCCCCAAGTGCCCTCTCCCTACCCCTGGGGGGTGCACCCAGCAGTCCCTGCTCAGCTGATGCTGCTGGTGGAGGTTTTGATTGCACTGGGAAGAAGCTGAGTCACACAGACCCAGGGCAGATGAAGCCTCGGCAAGAGGGCTTTCAGTTACATGTGAAGAAGGACACCCCTTTGGAGAGGAGGCAGCAGCCATCAGTCAGGGCTGCCTGCACCATCTCCTTGCTCAGGTTCCTGAGGAAGGGCGGGGACGGCCCAGGGTTCCTAAGTCCTCAGCAGCGAGGAGGCATCACTCAGTGGCAGCAGTGTCTGCTCCAGGGAGGGTTTTGTCCCCATACCTGGTTGCTGAGGGCCCCATGGGGGTGAGTGGGAGTTCCCAGCAGGCTGGGCAGATGACTGACAGCTGCCCAGCGGGCTCAGGGGCGCGGAGAGTAAGAAGTCCCAGAAGCTGCCATGGCCCTGTGCTTGCAGGCACTGCGGCGTGAACGTCCCGCCATCTGGGCCCCGGAGCCTGAGCATGCTGGGGGCGGGGGGTTGCCAGGGAAGGCAGCGAGGAGATGTGGGGGGCTGAGAGAGAAACACAGAGTGGGCACAGAGAGGGAGACAGAGACACATGGGAGGATGGACACGCAGGGGGAGACAGAGAGGAGGCTGATGCGGGCGAGACAGAGGCACAGAGGGCAAGATGGAGACGGGGGAGGAGGGCAGGGAAGAGAGACACGCAGGCAGCGGAGAAAGGATGTGGAGGCAGAGATGAGCCACAGCAGAGATAGACAGAGACAAATGGAGCACAGAGACACATGGGGAGACAGAGACACAGAGAGGGAGTTGAAGGCAGAGACCGAGTCCCAGATGCAAATGAGGACAGAGATGAGGTGGGATGGGGAGACAGAGACTCCCCTGGAGCTGGCTGCGTGAGGTGCCGCTGTGTGGAGGGAGAGCAGCTGCTGACAGAGGAGGCTCATGGCTTCCCTGCGGTGCCCTTAATGAGGCAATTGTGTCCATTGATCCTGGAATCGATCAGATTGGGGGGTCCTGGAGAGGGTGTTGCTGGTGCTTCGCCAGAGGAGCCCCTGCCCTCCCTCCAGGCTATCACCGCTGCCCTCCGCAGGCCCTGTCCTCTCCCACCATCCCCTGGCTGACTCATCATTCGCTTGTCCTGTCCCCCCAACCAGTGCTACCCCACCATCTTCCTGACTGAGGGAGCACCTATATGTCATACCCCGCTCCTCCCGGGGCTGGCCCCATGCTGTCCTCTCTCTCCTGCTTCCTCCACCCCTTAACCACCAGCTGGAGAAGAACTGGCAGGACTGATTTTTCCAGAGGGCTGGTAAGGAGGACAAGAACCCAGGAGACTGAGGAGAGAGCAAGAAAATGACTTGATGTTGAAGTGTGATCTGATATGGGGCCAGCCTACATGTGTGCCCCATCCGCTCAGGGCAGTACATGGAGCCCAGAAGCTTTTTCCAATTCGTCCTTTTGCATTGGAGTTGGACCTAAGTGGTGATTTACTGGTAAATGTTTAACAACCAGCCCTTCTAAAATAATGAAGTCCTGATCTGTAGCATTTCCAATTTCCATGGTGTAAATGCTCCCACCATAGCTGGTTTTAAGCTACTAACACGATTCCACTGAAAGTGGGGTTGGGAAGACACATGGACAATTGGTCATCCCAAGCTAGTGAGAAACAGCTCCAGCACACCACTGGGCTCAAGGCACAGTCCTTCTTTTTAAAGAGGTCACAACAAGTAAACAGTCATATTTACTTGATGTGGCACATGCTCAGAGAGGGATGCATGGAGGAGGAGCCCTTAACCCAGACCGGAGAAGGAATTCAGGGAGGGCTCCACGTAGGAGATGACCTCTGGGCTGAGTTTGAAGGAAGAGTAGGACATAGCCAGTGAAGGTGAAGGGTAGGGCACAGTATGAGTGGTCCAGGCAGTTCATACTACATCTTCATCCCTGGAAATGGAGAGCAGAGGGCTGGGGAGAGCTGGCTGGAAGCTGGATCTGCAGGACTCAATCAGCTGGAAATGTGGGTTGAGAGGAGGCAGCAAGGATGACACCCAGGTTTCTACCTGGGGTAGGAGCAATGTGGCTTGAGCAGATGTGGGCTGGGGGACATGTTGCATACAAGGTGCCTGCAAGCCATCCTGACCATATCCAGCAGACTGTTGGAGCTCAGAAAAGAGGTTGCCTTCTCTTCTGTGTGTCACCTGGGTCTGCACTGGGGCCAGACCTCTCCAGGAAGAGGGGAGAGTGCAGGGGTGGGACCTTGGAGACACAGGAGCTTCCTAACATCTCCTTCCTGGCTCTGGGTCATGGTGGGGTGGGGGACAGGTGCTAGTCTCATGTTCTAGAAGAGGGACAAGAGCATGTAGGGAGAGAGGAGCTACATGTAGCCCAGTGGTCTCCTGGGCCGTAGCCAGGGAGAGGAGGGGGAGGGTCCAGGGCAGACGGCTTTGCAGGCTGAGAGAGGACAGGGCAGGTGATGACTCTGCTCATTGCTCACGCTCTGGGGCCGTCCTGTCACTCCAGATACATGTCCAGAGAGGGTTCCTATTTATAAGTGAGTGAGGTTGGCTGTTCAAGGCGAGAGAAGCTGGGGGTGGGGCAGGGGGAGGTGGTCCAGATATGACAAGTATTAACTTTGAAGGAGGTCATAGACTCCTTTTCAGTTCTGCTGAAGGCTGGGGACCCTCTCCCCAGAAAATACCCACATGCATGGACACCCTAAATGTGGCCTTTGAGGGCAAAGGTTTATGGACACCTCCCACCCCAGCCAGTCCCTTGGTCTCCAGATAGAGGAGCCCTGGCTGAAGAGCTGGGACTGAGGACCGAGCAGAGCTTTGGGGGATGATCCTTTACAGCTGACTGGCCCCAGACATTCAAAGGCTATCTGGTGTGGGAGGGAGAGGGGCATTGTTTTGGAGATGTCTGCTAAGGTATTCTCTCATTCTTTTAGGCATCCCCTGGCTCCACGCTCTCCCAGTTCCACAAACAAGGGGAGCATATCCTGTGCACAGCACACTAGAATAGAACACTAGAATATCAGGGGGTTGAGAGCTGAGCCAGAAACACCCAAGAAATGTAGGTTCTGGCGGAAAAGTCACTCTGTTTCATGGATGATTATGCCAAATGCCGCAAGAGAGGCTTCAGGGGACAAAGGAGAGCTGCTCAACCCCAGCTGTCCTTTGAAAGGGTTTCACAAAGTTGGTGGCTTTTGAACGGAGCCTCGAAAGATGAATGGAATTGACAGTGGCTTGGGTGGTGGAGGGGGGGGGAGGGGGGACAGGGGGGGGGGGGTAGGAGCGGAGAGATCTCGGTGGAGAGATTAGGGCACATGCACAGGGTGGCACTGGATGCTCTGAAGGACAGTCAGGTTTTCCTCCCTGCCCTGGCCCCGACTTGTCTGAGCAGGGATTGATGTTAGCCCAGCGGGGCTGAAGGAAGCCGGTGCTTCCCATAGGTGCAGGCTGGGTGGGGGAGGGCCTGGAGGCTATTTCTGTTGTTCAGATCAGAGGCAAAGAGGGCCCCAAGTAAGGCCATAGCTATGGGAACAAGAGGGTGTGGGTAGGACGCAATTTCATTGGCAGGTTCTCTGGGCCGGGACACCTTAGTGTCGGGAGGGATGAAGGGCGGGCAAGAATCCTAGATAACCCAAAGTTTCTAAGGCAGAATCCTGATCATGATGGCGCCGCCCGGGAAGGAGCAGGTTTGGGAGAGGAGGTGAGAGGGTTTGTTTTGGATGCGCTGAGTTTGAGATGGCTGTGGGCCATCCTGGGAGGGAGATCAGGCAGGCTCTGGATCTCTGGATGAGAAGCCAGGAGCTTGGAGAGATTGTTTAGTGTCGTCTACACCCCAATGACAGCCAGAGAGGTAGGAGTGGGGGTGCTGGTGGAGGGAGCAGGCTTATACTGAACTCTGAGGAATGCTGGCCTGAGGGAAGAAAGGCGGTGAAAGGAGCACTGGGAGGGGGAGGAGGTGGTTGCTCAGGGTCGGGGAAGCCAAGGGAGGCTGGGCTTGCAGCGGGAGGGGCCAGTCTAGGCTCAGCTGCTGCCGAGGCATCCACTAAGAGGAGGGTTGGGAAGAGGGTCCCTGGACAGAGCTGGAGCTGTGGGGCCCAGAGTTCAGAACAGAATGGGTCTCGAGTCCCACAGAAGCTTTCTGCTTTTAGGCAAGGGAGAAGGAGATTGAAGAAGTGATGGATGCAGGCATAACTGATAGGCCAGGGCCCAGGGAAGCCGGAGGGGGTGGGGTGGGGGGGGCGGGGGAGCGCATCAAAGTGCAGCATCAAAGTGCAGGTGGAGGAATGACTGGCTCCCTTCCAGGAGAGGAAGAGAGACAGTGGGGTGCACAACACAGAGCTCTTTGGAGGAGGGACATGGAGCCCCCCATATAAGCCTGCAACGAGGGGCCAGGTGGGGGGTAGAGCAGAGTCTAGGAGATTTGAGGCAGCTCCTAGGGGAGAGAGGAGACCTAAGAAGGGAGGAACCAGGGACTGTGAATAAAGGCATGAGACAGCCATGGGGCCACCACCCGCAGGGAATCACTTGTCCAGTCAGCACAGGTTTGTGCCTCTCTCAAGCGATACTCAGCACTTCCAGAGCTGCAGAGGAGAGGAGGAGGGCAAGGGCACTTACCTGGGCTGGGGCTGGGCAGGGCAGGAGCCCTCGGAAGTCTTTGTCAGAAGGGCAGCCTTTATGTGGCCTGCTGTGGCCCACCATGGTCTAGAAGCTGTCCAGGTGGACAAGGCACAGGGGCTGCAGCTCCAGCATTTTATTATTTATTTATTTTAAGAGATAGAATCTTGATCTGCCCCCTGGGCTGGAACGCAGTGGCTTGATCATGGCTCACTACAGCCTGGAACTTCTGGACTCAAGCGATCCTCCCACCCCAGCCTCCCCAGTAGGTGGAACTGTGGGCACCTGCTACCATGCCTGGCTACAGCTCCAGAATTTTAAGTAGCAGGGGCCTTGGGCCAGCCGTCTTGAAGCTGAGTGGGCACTGTGAGTGTGCTGTGCCTAGTTAGCTTGTGTGTTTACTTTCAAGGGCTTTGGGGAGCTGGGAAAGATCATGTCACCTACACCCCAATGACAGCGGGAGAGGTGGGAGTGGGGTGCTGGTGAGGGGGAAAGGCTTAGAATGAACTCTGAGGAATGTTGTCCTGAGGGGAGAGAGGCAGTGACTGCAGCTAAAGCCTCTCCTTGGCATTGCCTCTGATTAGGAGGCCCTGGGGGCACCATGACACCTAGCAGTGTGCCCAGTGGGCAGGAGGGCGCAGGAGGGAGGATCCAAGCTGGAAAGCTTCGAGGGGGCTGGGAAAGACCAGGACCATGATCTACATGATGAGGCCTGTGAGATTTCCAGGAAACCTCCTGCCACCAAGGTGTTCTCTGACTTCCCACGCCTCCTTGAAGACTTGCCTCCCACTGACCCAGTGACCCTCACCGCCTCACTGCAGCCTGTCTGGGCCCCTGTCCTGGGTGGGTGGGAGCAGCAGGAAGGCCCATCAAAAGCAGAGGTGAGGTAAGCCGAGGAGTCTGAATGGAAGAGCAGAGATTTCAGGGTCAGTGGAGCAGATGGAAGCTGGGGCGATGGCGGCTGGCTGGGGTAGGGCTTGGGCAAAGCAGGAGTGACTGGTCCAAGCCTCTGCTCAGCTCTGGCCAGGCCTGTCCAGCCCCTCATGCCCTCCCTGCAAGAGGCACATCACTGTCTGCCAGAGCTGACTCTCAGGCCTCCTGCCTGGACCGCTGCAGTATCCTAATTGGTTTCTGTCTCTACCTTCCAAACCATCCACACGCTGCCACCACTGCAGCCAGATTAATCTTCTTAATACACTGCTTTGCACATCTCCTCCCTCCCTTCCCACCCACCCAGGGCTTCAGTGGCATCGTGATAGGCAGAGACAGGTCCAGCCGGAGTCAGGGAGCAGAGGAAGGCTGTTCCACCTGGCCCTGCCGACCTTGTAGCCTTCTCCCACCAGCCCCTCTCACCCTTTGATCTGGGCAGGCCACTTGATTCTTGGTTCTGCAGTGTGCCCTGCATACCCCTTCCCTTGCTGCCCCCTGCTGGGGACACCCTCCGGGGACATCCTCCTGGGCTGTCCTCCCCACTGGCCCACTGACCTCAGCCGGGATTTAGCTTCTGTGGCTCCTGGGTTTTGTCCCCAGTGTGGTGTTTAGTTGCAGCCTTGCAGATATCGGTCCTGCCATGTGTGAGCTTGGCCCTGGGCTGGGGTTTCTCACAGGCTTTCACTCCTTTCTTCTGTAGAGCAGCCTCCCAGGAGGTAGTGTTACCCTGTTTAACAGAAGAGGCCACTGGGGATCTGAGAGGCAAAGGGACTTGCCCAAGGTCACATAGGAAGAAAGTCTCAGAGTTGGTGGTACCTTTCTAACACCAGTGTTCGGACCCAGAGGGCACACTTAGAGCTAGTTGATGGAGCTGCTATGGGGCTTGGGGAGCCCTTGTGCTGGGAAGTACCGAGCAGCTTACTGCTGCTGTAAGGTGACAGCCCGAGGGGAGGTGTTATGAGATGGGAGATGGAGATTTACAGTCTGCATCAGCACAGACAAGAGACCCGGGGCCTCTGGGTGGGATAAGCTCAGGCTGCCTGGCCTCATTTCACAGAAAGCTCCGATGGGCCTTGACATCTGTGAACAGCAGGAAGGATGCAGGCTAGACCTGGGAAGGGACTTCCACAGCTGGGGACGGCCAGTGAGGGGAGGCTGGCCCCAGCCTGATGGGTTTGTGTCTCTCTGCCTGTGCTCTGTCTGGGTGTATGGTGGGGGTGACGTTGTGGAAAGGGTCTTGAGGGCAGAGATGTAGAGCAAGGCACAACGGATCCAGCTCTGCACCTCTCCAGGAGGGCGGTGTGACCTCCATCAAGGCACCACACCCCTCGGAGCCTCAGTTTCCCAGACTGTCTAGGAGGCTCACAGCCCTCCCTCGTTTCGTTGTGAGCAGGGAGGAAATGAAATCCCAGGAGGAGGTCTTCAGCCTAGTTGGCCTGTGGTGGGCACTGCAGATGTTGGCTCCACCCCTGCCCCTTTTCAACCGTAATTACAGCTCCAGTCCCTGGGGCAACCTTGTTGCTAAGATTGTGTCTCAGTGTCCTCATCCTGCATTTTCAGATCGTTCCCAGCCTCCAATTTAGTAACTTGGACAGACCTGGCTATCTGGGGGAGGAGAGCTCTTTTTTCCATGGCTCACTGGAGGGAATACCGGGGCCCAGGAGAAGAAGACGCATTGACCCTTAGTGTTGCAGGGAGACTAGAGAGAGCGAGGCAGGACCCTTTCCACCCGCATCAGGCTGCCGTGTTTCTCCAGGCCCAGAGCCACTTGGCTGGGCAAGAGAGGGGTTCCAGCCTTTGCTGGCACCGCCCTTGACAAGGGCCAATGAGGCAGGCCTTATGGGGCGGCAGGCCTCGCAGGAGCCCAGCATCATCCTTCTCCATGAGCCTCTCGGCGGTGTGCAGGAGAGTGAGGTGTGCACGTGACCACGAGCCGTCGGTACAGACTCCTGAGAGCCCTGTTGATAACACTGGGGAGTGAAGAGAACAGTCTCCTTCTCCACACACAGTAGCAGTTGGACTTTTAGAATTCACTGATTGAGTAAATATGTGACATCAAAAGGCACTGTGTTTTCAGCAACTTTTAAAAGAATGTTTCATTAATTTTTATTTTTAGCAGCTTTTTGGGGGTATGGTTTATATGCCATGAAATTTGCCCATTATAAGTGTACCTTGGCTGTGTCTTCACATTGAGTTGGTCTTTATTCCCAGAGCTCTGTTGATTTGAATATAATTTTATCTACATTAGAAGACATGTTGTGTGTCCAGTCCACTGTGTGTCTGGTTTTCACAAGCCCCTTAACATCACCATGGCTTGGTTCCAAATTCTGACTGTGTAATATTCTAGGAGTCTGAGGGATGTGGGATTGGGCCCCACTCCAGCTCTTCCTGCCCTGTGACTTTGAACTGGTCACCCTCCATCTCTTGGCGTCTTTTGCTCCTCTGAGACTAGCATGGCAGGACTACTGTGTGAATGGCATGAGGGGAGGTGCACGGTGGGCCAGAGAACCCGTAAAACATCATACCTGTGTGGTCCATGTTCATTTTAATCTAATCCAGGGCCCGAAAACACAGCAAGTGGCAGAGTGACAGGGAGGAGGGTTCGCCGACTCCTGCTCCCTGGCAGACCGGACTTGGAAGCACAGAGAGGGGATCCACTTAGGCAGGTGGGGTCTGAGCCCAGGGCTTTATGTGCATTGATCCCGGCCCCACCCCACCTCCCGTACTGTGCTCACGCTGGAGACACTTAATGGCCCTGTGTGACCTGGCTAACCGGGTCAGGTGGCAGTGCCTCCACTCACAATCCATGGAGCAACGACTTACTTGGGATCTGCTGGAGCAACAGGCTCCATGCCATACCGACCCCCACGACAGCTGCTCCCGCTCTGTACAGCTGGCTCTCTGCCTGCCCGCTGGCCCTGGCTCTGCCCCCAGACCTGTCTCTGTACGGTCTGAAAGCCTATCTCCCTCTGAGTGGCTGTTGACCCTGAGGCCCCCAAATGCCCCTCACCTGCTAGTCAGAAGCCCCTTGTTCCGAGTCCCTCCACCTCCCACCCAAGCTGGCCACACAAACTAGGGCCATTAGGATACATTTGGTTGTCCCCAGGCCTGGCTGCGGGCTTGGTTGGGCAGCTGGCCAGATGAGGCAGTGAGAAGCAAGGAGAGGCGTCTGATGGAATGAGGGCCTCATTTGATTGTTTCATTAACCCAAACTTTTTGAGCACCTACTATGAACTTGGCCTCTGCCCTCCAGGCCAGACACCTAGTCTGTCCAGACATCCATCAGGTGGACAGTGGGGTCCATTGAGTCAACCATATCTCTTCTTGCTTCCCCAGCCCTCTGCCTGGCCACACCCCTCCCTTCTTCAACCAGAACCAGGCTTAGGTTGCTCCTGGTCCCCCCACCCTGTGCCACCCCACCCAAGCCCTTGCCTGGGGAGACTCCACAAGCCCTCAGGCGTTCAAGTGCTGCCTCTCTCCCAACTAAGCCTTTCTCTGTGTGTTCCCCCCTCACCTTTTCTCCCCTGAACTCCCAGACTTGCCGCCTGGATAATTTATTTTGGCACTGAAGCGTTTAAGCCCTGTTGTGGTTATTCAGCTGTTTTGTGTGTGTGCAATGTGTTTCTAGCAGACACTGAGCTCCTGGGAGGCAGGGCGTGTGGCTGGCATGTTTTTGCAGCTCCTTTAATGCCTAGTGCATTGCTAGGCACTTCATATTGAAAGCGAGGTCACTAGTGATCTGGAATGGCAGATGAGACAGGGTTCGTCATTAGTCCTTCTGAGGACTCTTTAGGGTGCATCCTCGGTCCCTATCCCAGATTCGGGTAGGGAGCATGAAAGGAAATACCTCCAGTGTTTCACATTTGGCCAGAGAGGTTGAGAATCTTGCTGAAGGTCACACAGTGAGTGATAGGATAGGTTGTCCCGGGCTCAGGCTGAGGCTCCAGGTGTCTCCTCAACTGTGATAATCCTTCCTGGGTGTCTGGGTGTCTCCATTCTGCCTATCACCGTGTGTGCAACTGGGAATGTGTGCATTTCTCTCTCTCTCTCTGTGTGTGTGTGTGTGTGTCTGGAAGGAAGCAAGAGTAGCCAGCTGTTGTCCAAAAGAAGGCTGCCAAGTCCACAGAGTAATTGTGGAATACGTGTGACGTGTGGGGCTTCGTGGCCGGGTGTGTCTGTGAGGCCTTGGCAATCACCCTCTGACATCCGCCAGCATTGTTGTGCTGCTGACCTGGGCCCGCTAGGCTGACACTGTAGCCTAGGTCAAGATGGGCCATGCAGCTCCCAGCAGGAGATAGGGCGGAACCCACAGCACAGGCCTCCCGTTAAGCCTGCGGCCCCTGAATCTGAGACCCAGAGCTGGGAAATGGCTGCGGCTATGCGTTTCACGTGGCCCTTTCCTGGAGCCCCTGCCCCTGGGTGCATTTCCTCCTGGAGCCTTTGGGGCAGGGTCCTCCCCATGGGCCTGAGCATCCAGCAACCCCTCCACACAAGCTTGCTGTTCCTGCTCCTCCTCTCCCTGGTGTCCCATGTTTGGAGGACTGGGTCGAGGGGCTCGGGGATAAACAAGCTGCCTCACATCCCACCCTGCCCTGCAGCCCGAGGAGCTTACCAACGCCCTAGAAATCAGCAACATCGTCTTCACCAGCCTCTTTGCCCTGGAGATGCTGCTGAAGCTGCTCGTGTATGGTCCCTTTGGCTACATCAAGAATCCCTACAACATCTTCGATGGTGTCATTGTGGTCATCAGGTATGACTACGCCCCGCCACTGACTCTCACTTGAGGAATGCCAGCAGGGGTGGCTTGGGGCCAGGGGCAAAGCCACCTGTTCCCCTGGGGTGGAGGGGTCTGGAGTCGGACCCCACTGACCCCACAGGATCTGCCTCTCCCCCTAGGTGGGGGGCTGTCTGTGTCCTCATGCTCCCTCCGTCTCTCTCTTGGCCCTGCCTTGCTCATGTGGACCTTGGGCTCACCTCTTCATTGCCCAGGCCCCTCTTTAGTCTCCTCTCCCCACTCCTACCTCTTGTCCTTGACTCCACCCAGGCCTGGGATGGGCGAGGGTTGGGGATTGGCTTTAGAGAGGAGTTGGAAGAAGTATGAGGCCCAGCCGGCTGCCCGGCTCGAAAAGTGCTTGAAAATCATCTCAGACACCAGCAACTTGCTTTAGGGTTTCCAAGACCTTGGGAAAATGCTCCTTCCTCCCCAGGCCTGGGGCCAGGAGAACCACTTTATTGCTTTTGGAATTGACTTTAGATTTCATTAGAAGAGAATAAAGCAAATATTCCATAATTTGATGCAGTTGCATTGGCCAAATTTAGGGAGGGGGCTGTCTGCTGCCAGGATGTGATCCCTGGCAGGGATGAGAGGGCAGAGGGGGCTGGGCTGTCACCCAAATCCTCACTATCTCGGAGGCTCCTGCTTGGAGGTCTGGGTGCCCACCTGTGCCCCATTTTCTCTTGATGTGCCCACTCAGCCAGGCCCTTGGGTGCTACTGAGTCCTCTCCGAGGGAGTAGGGGGAAAGAGTGAAGGGGCAGGGGGCTCAGGCTGCCTGCCCCTTTTGCAGCGTGTGGGAGATTGTGGGCCAGCAGGGGGGCGGCCTGTCGGTGCTGCGGACCTTCCGCCTGATGCGCGTGCTGAAGCTGGTGCGCTTCCTGCCGGCGCTGCAGCGACAGCTGGTGGTGCTCATGAAGACCATGGACAACGTGGCCACCTTCTGCATGCTGCTCATGCTCTTCATCTTCATCTTCAGGTGAGGGGGGCGTGGCACCGTGTCGGCTAAGAGACTGGCCAGGCTGGGGGCAGGAGGGCCTGAGGGGTGGGGAGCACTGGGCTCTGACCCCTAGCTTGTGACCCCCTTGTGCCCACAGCATCCTGGGCATGCATCTCTTCGGCTGCAAGTTTGCCTCCGAGCGGGATGGGGACACCCTGCCAGACCGGAAGAATTTTGACTCCTTGCTTTGGGCCATCGTCACTGTCTTTCAGGTGCGAGGGTAACAGGGCAGGGCGTGGACAGGGGCCGTCAGGTGCTGCTAGTATAGGCCCTGACTCCTGTCCTCTGCCCACAGATCCTGACCCAGGAGGACTGGAACAAAGTCCTGTACAATGGTATGGCCTCCACGTCATCCTGGGCAGCCCTTTACTTCATCGCCCTCATGACCTTCGGCAACTACGTGCTCTTCAATTTGCTGGTCGCCATTCTGGTGGAGGGCTTCCAGGCGGAGGTAACCCGCTGCCCTGCCCACCTCACCCTGCCCACAGCAGTCCCACTTCCAATGGGCTGCCTGTCATGAGCCTCCTGCCTCTGCTGCCAACTTTGGGGACCTAGGAGGTCCCACAGGAAGCGCCTCTTAGACTAAGCCAGGGTGGACCAGGGATGGGAGGCTCCGGGTCTCATGCAGCCCCTTGTCACATGGGACACAGGATGGTTGTGTGGGGTTCCTCCGCCAAAGCTTAGCTACTGAGTAGACATCTGTTTCGGAGTTGGCTAGACCCCTTCCCCAGAGAGGCAGACCAGATAAGTGTCTGCCTGTGGTTCAGCTGGGCTCCTGAGCACCGTGCTCTATGGAACACCTGGAGAGGACTCCTCTGAGCCGAGGGGTGCAGGAAGCTTGTGTGCAAGTCATCTGAGCTCTGACTGAGCAGATGAAGATGCCACTAAGACCAGGGCAGGGCTTAGCTGCCCAGGGTGAGAAATGAGCCCAATTAGCTACGGGCATGGCAGAGATGAGCGTCCTATTTCCAGCCCAGGCTCCATCACCTTCGTCACAGGCAGCGTCATCAATTAATATTGATTTACATTGATCCTGCCCTTGCCGTGTCAGCAAGCAGCCTCTGCCCAAAGGGCTGCACCGCTTCCTCTCCCTCAGCTCTGCCTCTCTTCCCACCCAAGCCCCTAGACCCACCCCAGCTTGCTGGGGCCTCAAACAGGGCAGTTTGACCCAACCTAGAAATGCTGCAGGTTGGGTCTGGAGAAGCTCTTGGTCCAGTTCTCTCCCGGTGACCCGGATGGAAACTCCCGCTGCGGCCTGGTCTATAAATACCCAGCACACGGTGGAAAAACAAAAATCTATTTTCCGACTCTTTCCCAGTCTTGCAAGGGAGGGCTTTTCCCTGTAGGCCGGCTGGGTCGGTGGGGTGCAGCGTATCTGTCCCACACTGGCCTTTCTCCCTGCTACCGTTTTCAGTCTGTAGTTATCCGTTACCGCATTTCCTCCCCGCTATGGGGCAGCCAGGGCAGCTGGTGGGGGAGGCTTTGGTGATGGCTGTGACTCTTGCAGGAAGGGAGGGACGCCAGTATGCTCCCTGGAATGGGACACTAATTTGGGGGTTCCCTGAGGCCTGAAGAATTAAGGAGCACCACAATGCTCCCACAAGAGCCGGTAGACTCACTCTGCTGCTGCTCAGGGCCTATAAGAGGAGGAGCTGAGTGAGGACTGGGCCTCCCGGCCCCTTCCAAAGGCCGCTCCTGCCAGCCATGGTTCCCTCAGAAAAATTCCCATGCAGCTCTGTGGAGGGAAATGGAAAACACCGCGAGCCTATTCCCCTCCCCTCCTCTGCCACTCAGCCGCCAAGGCGGTCTGCAGGTGCCCAGCACAGATGGCCCCTCCCCAGCACTCGGCCCTTTCAGCAAACACCTTGTTAACTGGAGTGCAGCCCAGCGGCCTGGTTGCTAGGCAACAGCAAAGCTGGAGTGTGGGAATGAGAGCAGCATGGCCCTGGGGCAGCCTGGTCACTCTGGCCCTGCTGGGGGCCTGGGAGCTGCCCCAGTGTGAGGGCTCAACAAGGCCCGGGCAGCCACACCCTCCCCAACCTTTGCAGTGTCAGGACCTTTGCAAGGAGAATCTCACTCAGGATGCGGCGTCTTGGGCTGTGATGCTTCAGGCCTGGGGTGGGATGCAGAAAGGATTTTAAGAACATCCCCTCTCCATGGGAGTGGGCAGTAACTGTGGCCTCGGAGTGCCCATGGGAGGGGCTGGGCCAGTTGCTCCACTGTCCTTCACGTGGTGGGCAGGGGTGGGGAGTGTCCTTCAATACCCATGGCCTGGACACCTCCAAGGCCCCTGCCCTCTCCTGGGTAAGGTTTCAGGGGGCCCCACGGTCTGGCAGGGGAGTCTGGTTTTGCTGTTTTGATGGCCTGGGATTTTTGTTTTTATTTTGACAAATAAGACAACCCACCTTGGCGGAGGAAGTGGCTGCCGCATTTTGGTGGGATTCCCCAGCAGGAGGCCTCAAGGGTAGCCCCCCTGCTGGCCTTGCTACCCTGCCAGGAGCTAGGAGGGGGTGGTCCAGGGACACAGCCTGCTTGGCTGGTGATTTCCTGACTTGCAGGGGGCAGCGCCCTGAATCCCTGTGTATTTATCATTCACACACTTAATTAAATGAACAGGCAGCAGGCCCTGTGTGAGACCATTAATTGATACTAAACAACATCAGAGCCATCATCTCAGCATTACTTGTCACATCCCATCTCAAACGGGGCAGCTGGATCTATTCTGATCTGAAGGGACTTAAGCCGAGAGCATGAGATGTTATGAGGCCTGACTTGGCTCCATGTTGACTCTGACTTTTGTCCATTCCTTTCCCTGCTTCCTATTCATTTCCCAAGCCCACTGCCTCTGAGCCAGTGAGAGGAGAGGGGTGTTCTGAGCCACAGACTCGGGTTCCAGGCCCAGATCCACCTCTTACTCTGTATGATTTGGGGCAGTTTTCTCAACTTCTCCAAATCTCGAGTTTCTCCTGTGTAAGATGGCGATCCTGGAACCTACTTCCTACCTTGCAAGGAAGCCAGCTGGTGTTAAGGAGGTAGTTTCCCATGCCAGGCACACCCTTCATGAATGGTGGCTGTTATTATTAGGATTATGGGGGGACTTGATTCTTTCCTGCCCTTGTCCCCATCTTTTTGGCCTCTGCCCTCACCCTTCAGATTCATTCTGGCCGGAGGGCCTGTAGTTGAATTCTGGAAGGCTGTTCTATCCCCTTTCTGCCCCCATTCCCCGTGTCTCTCATTTCCCCTGCTGTGGGGTTTGCGCCCCTCCTTTTCTTCATCCGCTCTCGACACTGCTGATATCTGAAGGCCCCGAGCGCCTGTGACCAGCGGCCCTCCCCTGCCTTCCCCTTTCCCTGTAGGAAATCAGCAAACGGGAAGATGCGAGTGGACAGTTAAGCTGTATTCAGCTGCCTGTCGACTCCCAGGGGGTAGGTACGCGATCATGAGCCGGCATGCCTCCCGTGCCCCGTGCCCCTCCACTCCACCTCCGTGTCTCTGTGCTCGTGTTCACGCTCCGCTGCTGTGCAACCTGTCATAGCCGTGATGGTCGTTGGTGTTGTGAGGTTTGCTTCGATTTTAAGTCCCTTCCCCCTTGAGGACACGGAAGGGAGGTACCTCCTTGCCTCTGTCCCCATCAACCCGCCAAGGGCACCATCTCCATCCCTGCCAGACCGGTGGATGGGCCGGAGAAGGAAGGGACTTAGAATCCTCTGTGTGCACGTGTGTGCAGCACCCCATGTGTGGGGCACCCTGTGTGTGCGTGCCTGTGCTGAGGTCCCGGAGGAGTCCCAGACGTCCGGCTTCAGTGGAGTCAAGATCTGTGGCCATAGACCATACTCCCCCATCTCCCACCCCTTCACCCCTTGCCCCAGGCCCCCGTTGGAGACCCCGCAAGCTGCCTCAGCTCAGGACAAGTCCTTGGAGGATGTGGGGATGGGATGTGGCTCTTGCCAAAATGTACCAATATTTTAAATCACTCTGAGCCTTTGGCCCCTTCATCACCCAGTTAGGTCCAGCTGGCACTCTCAGGGCTGGCTCCCCCTCTGGCCCCATGATGAGCCTGTGCTCTGCTGTTCCCTGCCCTGGCACCAGAATTCGGGGCAAAGCCAACATTCCTGTGGGACCCCATGGTGCTGCATATCCCGAGCAGGCCCCTGGAGATCCCACTTGATAATTAAAGGCCTCATTAGGGCTGTAAACTGAGTTAATGAAAATGATCCCCTGAGATGCCAATTACCCAATATTTATGTCCTTATCAAAAGTAGCAATCAAGTATTTTTTAATAACTTCTTAAGGAGAAGTGTGTAATTACTGGGGAACCTACTGACCTGCTAAGAAGAAAGAAAAAACTGTCCCAGAGACAGGGAGAGAGGTAAAAATGGGGCCAGGGAGGAGGCTGGGACTTGGGGAAGATGAAGGGAAGACACTGAGGATCTGAAGTGGCGTCCTCGGGCTGAGCTGCTCTGTCTGGGGTCTTTCAATTTCCTTCCAGGGTCCTCGAGTCTGAGGCTCAGGGGAGGGGAGCTGTGGAGAGAAGGCAAAGGGCCTCGAGTGGACTTTTGCAAGAGAGGCTCTAGTGACCACTTCACTCAGGTCCCCAGGACCCCAGCCCCCTCTGGCCTGTGCCACCCACCACCTAGCTCCCCCTTCTCTCCCCAGCCAACCTTGGTGACCGTTCATCCAGGCTGGTTGTGCTGTGGGCTCACATAAGACGTGGCCTTTTCTGAGCTGTGGCTGGAGAGGCAGAGGTGGTGGGGCCCTGGGAAGCCTTGGGCCCTAAGCCTGGGGGGTCTGGCCTGCGCCGGTGCATGCCTCGTGCCGTGGTTGCTGGTTCCTGTGGCCTATATGTGGTGTGTGTGTGTGAAGAGAGGGAGGCCCGGTCCATCCCAACCTCCCCAGCCTGGCCCGATTCCTAATGGTTCGCTGCTTCCCTGCCCTAGGGAGATGCCAACAAGTCTGAATCAGAGGCCGATTTCTTCTCACCCAGCCTGGATGGTGATGGGGACAGGAAGAAGTGCTTGGCCCGTGAGTACCTATCCTGGGGTACGTACGGCTTTGGGCCCTGGGCCAGCCCTGAGTGGACTCGGGATCTCTCCCTCTGTCGCCCTGCAGTGGTGTCCCTGGGAGAGCACCCAGAGCTGCGGAAGAGCCTGCTGCCGCCTCTCATCATCCACACGGCCGCCACACCCATGTCGCTGCCCAAGAGCACCAGCACGGGCCTGGGCGAGGCGCTGGGCCCCATGTCGCGCCGCACCAGCAGCAGCGGGTCGGCGGAGCCCGGGGCGGCCCACGAGATGAAGTCACCGGTAGGGGGTGCATGTGGGTACCCCGACCGTGGGAGATATTCCAAGGAGGACAGGAGGAAGAGAGGATGGAGGCAGGCGGGTCCAAGGGCATAGCCCCTACCCCATGGGCTGGACGGGGTCTGGGTGTGCCTGGACAAGCCCCTGGGGAGTCCGAGCCGGTGATGCAAGCCAGGGAAGGAGCCCTAGTCTGGGGGATGAAAGAACAGGGCCTAAGCTGACCTGTTCTGTTCCCTAGCTGAGTGACCTCGGGCAAGACACGACCTCTCTGAGCTGCTTCTGTAAAATGGGGGTGGGGTGTCTCTACCTCCTCAAGACCGAATAATAATAGTAGCAGACCCTCATCTAGGTACTGATTATGTGCCAGACACTCTTCTAAACACTACTCCGAAGCATTCTAAATGCATTTAATCCTCACAGCAACCCTGGGAGGTAGATACCACAACGATTCCCATTTTACAGAGGGGGCTTGAGCCTCAGATTGCAGAAGGGAATGGCAGAGCCAGCATTTTAATCCGGGAGGCTAGTGTTGGTGCCATGCTCTCGTGATTTTATTTATTTTTAATTTTTAAAATTTCACTTTTAATTGATGAGTACTAATCATGTATATTTATGGGGCACAATGTGACGTTTTGATATATGCATACATTATGGGATGATTACATCAAGCTAATTAGCATATGCATCACTTCGCATACTTACGTTTTTGTGTGTGGTGTGAACATTTAAAAATCTACTCTGTGAGCAATTTCGAAATATACATTACCTTATTATTGACTATAACCATCATGCTGTGCAATAAATCTCGAAAATGATTTCTCCTGTCCAACTGAAACTTTGTATCCTTTGGCTAAGCCTTCCCCATTGGCCCCATCCTTACCCCTCCCAACCCCAGCCTCTGCTAATCACCATTCTGCTCTCTACTTCTGTGAGTTCAATTGTTTTGAATTTCACATATAAGTGAGATCATATGGTATTTATTTGTCTTTCTGTGCCTTGTGTATTTCACTTAGCATAATGTCCTCCAGTTCATCCGTGTTGTCACAAATGACAGTCTTCTTTTTTAAGGCTGAATAGTATTCCACAGTGCATGTATGCCACATTTTCTTTCTTTTCTTTCCTTTCTGCTCTGTCGCCCAGGCTGGAGTGCAGTGGCGCGATCTCAGCTCACTGCATGCAACCTCTGCCTCCCAGGTTCAAGCGATTCTCCTGCCTCAGCCTCCTGATTAGCTGGGATTACAGATGTGTGCCACCATTCTTGGCTAATTTTTTGTATTTTTAGTAGAGATGGGGTTTCACCATGTTGGCCAGGCTGGTCTCAAATACCTGGCCTCAAGTGATCTGCCTGGCTTGGCCTCCCAAAGTGCTGGGATTACAGGCATGAGCCACTGCGCCTGGCCCATATTTTCTTTATCCAGTCTTCCACTGATGGATACTTAGGTTGATTCCATATAT
Source organism: Piliocolobus tephrosceles (assembly GCF_002776525.5). Taxonomy (NCBI): domain Eukaryota; kingdom Metazoa; phylum Chordata; class Mammalia; order Primates; family Cercopithecidae; genus Piliocolobus; species Piliocolobus tephrosceles. The sequence goes on along the minus strand of NC_045449.1, from coordinate 43,884,999 downwards.
TGGCTATTGCTAATAATGCTGAAATGAAGATAGGAGTGTCCATATCTCGTCCACATACTGATTTCAAATCCTTTGGATAAATACCCAGTGGTGGAATTGCTAGGTCATATGGCAACTCTATTTTTAGGTTTTTGAGGAACCTGCAAACTGTTTTCCATAATGGCCGTACTAATTTACATTTCCACCAACAGGACACGAAGGTTGCCTTTCCTCTACATCCTCACCAGCACTTGCTGTCTTTCATCACGTTCATAGTAGCCAATCCAACAGGTGTGAGATAACTCACTGTGGTTTTAATTTGCATTTCCCTGGTGATTAGTGACATTGAGCATTTCTTCATATACCTGTTGGCCATCTGTGTCTCCTTTTTTTTTTTTTGAGATGGAGTTTTGCTCTGTCACCAGGCTGGAGTGCAACAGTTCACTGCAACCTCTGCCTTCCAGGTTCAAGCGATTGTCCTGCCTCAGCCTCCCGAGTAGCTGGGATTACAGGCATGCGCCACCACGCCCAACTAATATTTTGTATTTTTAGTAGAGATGGGGTTTCATCACATTGGCCAGGCTGGTCTCGAATGCCTGGCCTCAGGTCATCTGCCCGCCTTGGCCTCCCAATGTGCTGGGATTACTAGTGTGAGCCACGGCGCCCGGCCCTGTATCTCCTTTTGAGGAATGTCTATTCAGGCCCTTTGCCCATTTTTTAGATTGGGTTAATTTTTTGCTGTTGAGTTGCGTTTCTTCACCCCATTATATATACTGCCCATGAGCTGATTATAACACTTCTCTTACCAACTAAATGAGGAATGAGCTCTATTCCCATATCTATTTTACAGATGAGAAACGGATGCACAGAGAGGCTTAATAACTTGCCCCAGGTCACTCAGTTGTTTGGGGTGAGCCAGGATCTGAACACGGGCATCAGAGTCCAGAGCTCCTGCTCACACCCCTACACTTGATGTGATGCCAGTGAGGCTCCCAGGAGACCAGGTGCACGTGAGAGGACAGGGCTGCTCGGCCCTGCCTGAGACCACTCCTCCCCTGCTCACCCACAGCCCAGCGCCCGCAGCTCCCCGCACAGCCCCTGGAGCGCTGCAAGCAGCTGGACCAGCAGGCGCTCCAGCCGGAACAGCCTCGGCCGTGCCCCCAGCCTGAAGCGGAGAAGCCCAAGTGGGGAGCGGCGGTCCCTGTTGTCGGGAGAAGGCCAGGAGAGCCAGGATGAGGAGGAGAGCTCGGAGGAGGAGCGGGCCAGCCCCGCGGGCAGCGACCGTCGCCACAGAGAGTCCCTGGAGCGGGAGGCCAAGAGTTCCTTTGACCTGCCAGACACACTGCAGGTGCCAGGGCTGCACCGCACTGCCAGTGGCCGAGGCTCTGCTTCTGAGCACCAGGACTGCAATGGCAAGTCGGCTTCGGGGCGCCTGGCCCGGGCCCTGCGGCCTGACGACCCCCCACTGGATGGGGATGACGCGGATGACGAGGGCAACCTGGTGAGGCCCCTGTGGGCACAGTGACCCCTCGCCCCTGACCTTGAAAGAGGGGAGCTGTGCCTGGCCCGGCAGGGTGCAAGGGAGTTACCATTCCAAGCCCAGGGGATATCAAGGGGCACCTGGAAACCGAGCTCCAAACAGTCCCTTTTCTCCCTCTGCCCACCTTGCCAAACCCCAGATCCTTGTCATGCCTATGCCTGGGGCTGCGGCTCTGCCACCCTTGGTGGATATGAATAATTTTGGGCAGATGTGTATGAATCTTTCATGGCCCTCCCCCTGTGACTCAGAAAGACCCATCGCTCATCTCTAGAAACTGATGCCCCCCCATCCCCCTTTCTCATCTCAACCTCATCACAAGTCTTGACTTCCCACTTCTTCCATAGCCATGTGCCCCTCCCCCAACCCGCTCACCACCACCATTCCCCCCGGGGATGGGGTGCAGTGACCTCAGGGTTAGCACGGAAGAGTAGGCCCGGTGTCTCCTCAGCTCAGGTGTGTCTCTGAGCAGACAGATGTGTGGGGCCAGTGTCTGATAACTGATGCTGCTTCCCAGCCCAGCAGGAAGGGCAGGCGGGGGCTGGGCTGCAGGCAGGGGTGGGGACTGGGGAGAGCAGGGTTGGGGATGCAGGGGAGGAGAGGGAGGAGATGGAGAGGCAAGGAGTCCTCAGGGATGAGGAGGGGGCCTGGCAAGGTTGACGGGGAGATGAGGAGTGTGGCTTTAGGAATAAAGGAAGAGAGGCAGGGCAGAGCCTGGGCCCCAGGTGGGAGAGGGTAGACAAGGAGTGAGGGTCCTGACGCTGCTGAGGAGCCAGGAGCCGGGGAACCTGGAGGCCTGGTCCTGCTCATACGCCAGTGTTTGTTCTGCAGAGCAAAGGGGAACGGGTCCGCGCATGGATCCGAGCCCGACTCCCCGCTTGCTGCCTTGAGCGAGACTCCTGGTCAGCCTACATCTTCCCTCCTCAGTCCAGGTAAGTGACAGGGCAGGGGTCTGACCTGTGTCCCGACCTCTTCTCACGGGAAATTACCCCTGGCGATGCTATCAGGGAGTTGAAAAGTGGCACCCTGCCTGGGGGTGTGAGCGGGGTGGCCTTAGCTGGGAAGGCTCTGGAAGGGTAGGGGCTGCGGGCGGTGCCTCTCTCTTCTCAGCTGTTGCCTCTGTGCCTGGGCAGGTTCCGCCTCCTGTGTCACCGGATCATCACCCACAAGATGTTCGACCACGTGGTCCTCGTCATCATCTTCCTTAACTGCATCACCATTGCCATGGAGCGCCCCAAAATTGACCCCCACAGCGCTGTGAGTCACCAGCCCCACTCAGGGCAAGTCCTCTCCTGGGGTTTGCATTCAGGACCAGTGAGGGAGGCGAGGAGGCCACAGTTGCTGACCTGCAGGTCACACAGCAGGAAGGGAGGGAGCCAGGACTCCCCCTTAGGTCTCTCACTAGATGCTGGTCCCCAGGACACCCCTGTGTCCTCTCCTGCCTCAGTTTCCCTTCTATGATACACCAGTCCAGCTGGGTGCTTCGTCTCACTCCAGGCTATTTCTCATGAGCCAGAGGCTTGTGGGGCACACGCGTGAGTCGGGGAGTGCTGGGGTGGTGCAGAGGCTGTGTGCAGATGGGGAGGCATCTTGCCCAGCCTGCCTCGGGGCCTTGGGGGCATGCAGAGCGGTCATGGAAGCTGTTTTTGCTCCTGGTGGTCCTTCCAGGTCAAAAACAAGTAGATTTTCAGGGGCCTTAGTGGGGACATGGGTCACTTCTGCTTGGTTGCGAACCTGTCAGTCCTTCTCAGAAGGAGAGCCAGAGTCCCTGGACATACCGCCCCAGGGTCAAACCCCTTCAGGGTGGGCCCAGCTGGCCCTGGGAGCTGTCTCTTCCCAGCCTGGCATCATAGCCCTTCGCTGTCGGCAGCAATTCTGGTTCCAGAAGGATGGGTGGGGAGTGGCTGTGTTTCCCCTCACGGCATGCTACACCACTTGCTTAGAGGTGGCCAGGGTTTGCCTGTCATCCCTCCTTGCCATCTCCCACACCATTGTTTACATTTCAGTGCTGCTGGGGCTTCTGTTTTCTATTAGAGTTGGGGGTGGAGGGAGCCTGAGGAATGGCGGGAGCAGCCCAGGACTAGGCGGGTGAGAGAGCACCCGCATCGGGGACCTCACACCCAGAGTCACAGGGTAAGGCAGGGGCGCTGGCTGCACTCCAGCCTTGGCTGCCTCCCGCCTGAGGCCCTGCTGTAGAGCTCTCTGCCACCATGTCACTGTCTCCACATCTCTCTCACCATCTTCCCACTCAGCTCCTCCATCTCCAGCTCTGTCACGGTACCTGCTCCTCTCCTCCCTCCTCTCTGTGCTCACACTCGGCCCGCCACCTCTCTAGAGAGCTGCGCCTGTCTCCTGGTCACCCAGGGAGGGACTCAGTCCACAGATGCCAGGGAACTAGATGGCCTTCCTCCCTGCCCTGCCCCAACCTGGGCCTGGGAGTGCACAGTCTGTGTCAGGACCCCAGGTTCCACTGCTGCTCCATTTCTGGGGCGCACAGCAGGAAAGCAAGTGAAGAGGGTGGGATGGCGGGCAGGGGTCAGAGATCAAGTGAGATCCTGCCGCAGTTTTTAAAAGGAGCCAGGGAATAGGGCTTAGGACGTGGGACGGGACGCAGATCACAGCACTGCGGTGCAGATCCTCTTCCCCTCTGGCTAAGTGGCTGTAGGGGCGGGGAGCTCTGGTCACAGACGGGGGTGCGACTGTCTGCAGAGCTGCAGGGGAGTCCAGGGACCTGGCACTGGCTCTGTGTGTGTATGAGAGGGGCGTGATCTGCATTGTTGTGGACGGTGGGAGTCGTTTTCTGAGTCAAACGTTAGAAGCAGGTTTTGACTTGTGTATGCAGAGCAGACCTGGCCCAAGGGTGGGGGTTTCCTGTCGGGCAACCCTTGTCTTCCCTGTCTCGCAGGAACGCATCTTCCTGACCCTCTCCAACTACATCTTCACCGCAGTCTTTCTGGCTGAAATGACAGTGAAGGTGATGGGGGCTGGTGTTGGCTTGGGCCCTCTGGTTCCCGGTGGGGGTGGAGACGGCTTGGGCTGAGGGTGGGAGGGTTGGCTGCAACGCAGGGCAGGGCTGGGGCCGGCAGGGAGGGCGGCCGGTGACGCGGCGGCGGTCCCCAGGTGGTGGCGCTGGGCTGGTGCTTCGGGGAGCAGGCGTACCTGCGCAGCAGCTGGAACGTGCTGGACGGGCTGTTGGTGCTCATCTCCGTCATCGACATTCTGGTGTCCATGGTCTCTGACAGCGGCACCAAGATCCTGGGCATGCTGAGGGTGCTGCGGCTGCTGCGGACCCTGCGCCCGCTCAGGTGACCCCCTCCCCAGCACCAGAACACCTCCAACAGGTGGCCCCCTCCGCAGGGACACCTCCGACCACCAGTACCCCCTGCCACCAAACAAAAGCCCGCACAGGCCAGCCTTCTGTCTGTGACCCCCACAGGCGATCCTGTCCCTGCCCCAGACAGCACTCAGATTACGGCCCCAGTAATTTCCCTCCAGGCACACACCTGCTTTCCTCCTATTCAACGTGACATATTCCTCAGGGCCGCCGCACCATGTGATGTAAGGTGACTGCAGCCCCGTGCAGCGCACAGCACAAGGGGCCACAAGGGGCCAAGGGGCTCACAGTCTTCAGCTGCAGCTCTCCCTTGTGTGGCCCCTAGGAGTGACACTCAGCCCCTCCCCGTGAGGTGACAGACTCCTCTTGCTGGCTTTCCCCATCTTCAGGCCCCTGCCAGGGACCACCCCCAGGTGACATTTCTCCTGGCCAGGGATCTACCCTCTCAGGAATCCCTTTCCAATCAGCCGGTCCCCACCCCCAACTCAGATTTTTTTTGGACGGGGATGATATGGACTAATGGCGATGTTTCCCTGACTGTGATAGTCCATCTCCCTCTGCCCCTCCCCCTCTCTGCCTGCTTCCCTACAAGTTTATCTCCTGGTACCCCCAACCCACAATACACTGCGTCCCTAGGGAACGCCTCACTTGAGTTGAATCCTCCCCACTCCCAGCCCAAACAGGTCATACATTTGACATCCTGGGATGGAGGTGGAGATGTGGGGCACGGGGATCTCTGCCACTTGTTTTGAGAGATTACAGTAGGGGTCCTGATGGCAGGGGTCCTGTGAAAAGAGGACTGTGTTCTGCCACCAGAGGCCAGGATGGCACCAGTGGCCAAGGTTAGGCGTGGGGAGCAGGGTCAAGGGACAAGGGAGTGTCTGGGCTGGGGAAAGCCCTGTCACCTCCCTCTCTCCCCTCCCCAGGGTGATCAGCCGGGCGCAGGGGCTGAAGCTGGTGGTGGAGACGCTGATGTCCTCACTGAAACCCATCGGCAACATTGTAGTCATCTGCTGTGCCTTCTTCATCATTTTCGGCATCTTGGGGGTGCAGGTGTGTGGGGTTCTGGGGGCCAGCTGTGGGTGAAAGCCTGAGGAGGGCCCCTCCCCTTGGCCCCTGGGTCTTATGGCTCAAGCTGCCGCTGCCTTCATTCCAGGAAGGAATAAGCAGGGATGCTCCCGTCCAGGCTCTAGGCCCTTTTACCTCCTGGGCATTTTGAAGAAAACTGGGAGACTAGAGGAAGGCCCCAAGGAGGACCGGGGCTGCAGAAAGGCTTCAGGCCATGGGAGCTGCAGGCTGCTGTTCCTGCCCTCTGCACGCACTCCCTGAGCACAGAGGCTGGCCCACAGTCTACTCCTTCCCGGCTCGAGCACAGTGGGCTGCAGGCCAGGTCTGGGGATCCAGGGCCCAGACAGCTGGGCCAGGTTAGCAGCGTGCTGGCAGGCAGGCGGTGCAGACCCCAGACGAGGCAGGAAGCGGGGGCTGCTGGGGAAAGTTGGCCTTGGGCCCAGGGAGGAGACTTGGCTTTGGAAGAGAAAGAGCCAGAGCTGCCTGCAGGATTCAGCAGACGCCTCGGGGGGCCGGGGAGCCCCTCCGTCGTAGTCTTCCAGGGCCCTTGGCTCCAGCTGTTTCAGCTGCAGGGTAGACAGCTGGCTATTCAGGCAGCATGGGAGTCCCTGGGTGGCTACACCCTCCCCTCCCCGCCCCTCCTTCCCTTGGCTTTCTGGGATGTCCACTCTGCCCTGGGTGGGGGGCTGTTCCCTGGCTTCCTAGAAATCGCTAGCCCTAGGGACCAGGCTGGGGTGCATTTACCAAAGCTGTGTGGTGCCTCTCTGTACACCCTCCCCAATCCCACCCAGCGCTCTTCCCCTTCCCCACTTCCCAGCCTCCTTGGGTCAGTAGAGTGAACCATTGTTGAGCCCAGTCCTTCTGGTGAATTTAGTCTGTTTCGAGCAGTTTGCTCAGGCCCCTGGTCCTGCCTTCCTTTCTTCATCAGTAGTCATAGCCTGGTTTACACTGGAATGAGGGTGAGCTTTCCAATCAGACAGACCTGGATTCGAGCCCTCTTTCTGCTACCTGCTGGCTGTGGGACGTTAGTGAGGGGATTAACTTCTCTGAGCTTCAGTGGTTCTTATCTGTAAAGTGGGGTTGATAATACCCACTCCCCTACCCAGAGTTGCTGTGAGAATTAAATGCCTAGCTCAGCGGTTCTCAAACTTGCGTTTGCGTCAGAATCACCGGAACAGCTTGTTAAAAGATCGCTGCTCCCCCAACTCGGAGTGTATGATTCAGTAGATCTGGGCTGGCCCTGAGAATGTGTGTTTCTAGCATGTTCCCAGATGATGCTGGGGACCCCCACTTGGCACACGCCTGACCTAACCATTGGTGGAAGATGAATGACTGTTACGTGCCTCCACCCTTTCGCACTGCCCGCCCCGATGACCTTTCCTCCCAACTCTTGGAAAGGAAGGGGGTGTCGGCAGGGGAGGCTCCTGTCAGTGTTTCCCTGACTTGACTGACCCCAGAGCAGAGCACCCCACACTCACCCAAAATGTGCCCAGGCTGGTGTGGGGGTGGGGCTCAGGAGTCCTGGGCTTCCTGTGGTCACAGCTCACTTTTCTCTGTCTCTGGGAATGTGTGTGCAGCTCTTCAAAGGGAAGTTTTTCGTGTGCCAGGGCGAGGATACCAGGAACATCACCAATAAATCGGACTGTGCTGAGGCCAGTTACCGGTGGGTCCGGCACAAGTACAACTTTGACAACCTTGGCCAGGTGAGCCCCAGGCTCAGAGGTGGGGCTGTGGTGAAGGAGGCTGGAGGGGGCACAGGGCCGTGCTTAATGATACCTGCTGACTCCGGTGGGCTCCACGAAGAGATCAGCCTTTCACACCCTCTGCTGTCTAACCACCAGCATGTCGCAAAGCCCAGTCCATCCCTCAGTGCCCCAAAAAGTGGGCCCATGGGGTCTCTAGCCATCCTTAAACATGAAGAAACAGAGGCTCAGAGAGGGTAAGGGGCTTGCCCAGGGCCACAGCGCTACATGGTGGAGCAGGAAGCATACGTGGCAGTGGGGACAGGCAGCCCTGGATGTGAATCCTGTGCAAATTCTGACCCCACCGTTGTCAGCTCAATGACCTGGAGCAGCTGACTGACCAGAGCCTCAGTTTCATTAACTGGTAAATGGAGTCATAATAGAATCTCCTTGGAGGTCGCAGTAAGGATGCAATGAGATGATACGTATATTTGTTTAACACGGTGGAAGGGACAGGCATATTGTCAAGATAACTCCTTTCAGAAATGTAGAAAACGAAGTTGCTCACTCAGTTTTCCTTCCCAGACCCACCCTGGTTTTGGTTTCTGGATTTCCAGGGTTTGTGGGTCTCTTGTCCTACCTGGCGGAGGGCAGAGGGTGTGACCATCTCTCAGGGCCCCTCCAGCTGCAGCTTAGCTGTGCAGCCCTGAGATGGGGGCTCTCCTGGAGCCTGGAGCGTGACTCCAGCTTGATCCCTCAAGAGCTAGGGTGTTTGGAGCTGATGCAGGAGGCACTTTGGGGGCAGGTGGTAGGTGATTCAGCCACACATCCTAGACTTCAGATATCTCCTTCTCTTCCTCCCCATCAGGCCCTGATGTCCCTGTTCGTTTTGGCCTCCAAGGACGGTTGGGTGGACATCATGTACGATGGGCTGGATGCTGTGGGCGTGGACCAGCAGGTAGGGCTGAGGTGGGCAGGACCCATCTGTGGACTCAGGTCACTCAGCATGGGCTGATTTCAGGACAGAATGAGCAGGGCAGGGTGGCAAAATGCCATGAAAGAAGCATCACATTTTACAGCAGAGGCTGTTGCTGGTGGCCTGTGGGCCAAATCTGGGCATGTTTTATTGGTCTACAACATGTTTAACATTTTTTGAATTAGTGGTGAATATTTTTAAACTGGTGAATTTGGGCTGTGTGCAGTGGCTCACACCTGTAATGCCAGTGCATTGGGAGGCCTAGGCAAGAGAATCACTTGAGGCCAGGAGTTAGAGACCAGCCTGGGCATCATAGCAAGACCCCCAGCTCTACAAAAACTAAAGACAATTAGCCGGGTGTGGTGGTATCGTCTGGAGTCCCAGCTGAGGTGGGAGGGTCTCTCGAGCCCAGGAGTTCGAGGCCACAATAAGCTATGATCGCACCACTGCACTCTAGCCTAAGCAATAGAGCAAGACCCTGTCTCTAAAAAAAGAAAAAAAAAAAATGGTGAGTTCTACTCAGAGATTCAGATTTGTGTCTACTCAGGAAAAGTCTGAAGATCTGGAAATACTGGGCTTGCATTCCCTCAGGGCAGGAGTCAGCCAGAACAAAGAGGCAGTTTTGGATGGAGAATCTACTCTCCCCTTTACCACAGTCCCTGCCCCTCCCTACTGCTTCACATCAAACCCACACCATTCATTTCCATCGCCTGTCAGGTTGCTGTAGCTATTTGGGTTTGCAGGAACCCAGGCTGTGGGCAGCTCCTAAGACAGCTTGCCCTCGGGCTGATGGCTCCGCCTGTCCTTCCTGCTCCCCGCCAGCCCATCATGAACCACAACCCCTGGATGCTGCTGTACTTCATCTCGTTCCTGCTCATTGTGGCCTTCTTTGTCCTGAACATGTTTGTGGGTGTGGTGGTGGAGAACTTCCACAAGTGTCGGCAGCACCAGGAGGAAGAGGAGGCCCGGCGGCGGGAGGAGAAGCGTCTACGAAGACTGGAGAAAAAGAGAAGGAGTAAGGAGAAGCAGATGGCTGGTCGGTAGTCTTTCCACCTCTCTCTGGGTCGTGCTTGACCTTGGCCTTGCGACTGCAGGGGGCTAGGCGCTGGGGCCGGGGGCAGACTCCCTCCTCCTTCCTCACCTCCTTCCCCGCAAGAGCATGTCTGCCTTTAGAGCCAGCATGAAGCAGGCCACTTCAGCCCCATGGGTAGGGGGAGCTGCCCCCACCCTGGGGGCTCCCGGGACCTCAGCATCATCCTCCCCAGATGATGCCAAATGGGGGTAGACACCCAGCCTCCCTGAGCTTGACTCTCAGAGGAGCCTCATTGGCTGCTCAACTGCCCCATGCCAGCATCCAGAGGCCCAGGGTGGGCAGCAAGCATCTAACCCTGCACCCACCTAGTGTCTGCAGCTGCCGAGCAAGGCCTCAGCAGAACTCAGTAATGGACAACAGCGTGAAAGAGAACCCAGGCACCCCTCCCTCCCTATTTCTAACAAAACTTTCT